>NC_088880.1:23461856-23803464 GCF_032884065.1 Artemia franciscana | reverse complement strand
TATATTTAAAAAGTACTCAAGTATTCATTGGCGGAAGATGCCGCTTTTAATATTAGGCCATAGCTTCTTGAAGATGCTACAAAATGTTTGAAAGGATTTGCTCTATTTCCTCTAATTGCTTAGAAATCTTAGAAAATGTCTAGGTCTTTTTCACAAGTGTACTCGATAAAGGATATTGCTTTTAGAATAAAATCGGTAGTATCATGAGCAGAAGACAATAACCTGTAAGATGATTGGAACCATTTTTCGATTTATTTTCCTGTTTTCTAACAGTCCCCTAGAATATTTTCAGCTACCTGAAATTTTTACAAGTCGGTTGCCAGAAAGAATCGTTTCAGATCGCCGATAATACCCCCTAGAGACCAAAATGACAAGCTGGTATAATCAGCTGCTTGTTAATAGAGCGTGAAATTTCCATAAATTATTTCAATGCAATGCAGAAACCTAGAAATGAGAAATAGTCAGGAGCCTTCAGTAAAGTTGTGCACACAAAGCCGAAATCATGGGGAAAATTAAATCAAAGCGAGGTATACATCTTAAAAGTGTTACCACACATAGACAGCGCCTTTGTAAAAAGTATTTGGAGCTTGGTAGATGTAAATATCCAAAATACCTAATAATGCGGTACGCCGAAGAACTAGACAAGTCAAGAGATTTAGGTCAAGCGACAAACCTTGAGGCGGAGCAGAACCCCGTAGCTTCTTCCCCGTTGCCCTACCGGATCGTGACTGGTGGTAGAAACTTGGATTGCGACGAATTTAAGGAATGCCGACGGATTTTTGATCCTGCATTTTTCGTGCGCGATCTAGAGACTAAAGTTTGGAAGCACAGGTGAGGAGGAAACAACCCGTAAAAATCATAGAACCTTAACGAAATTTACACAACCATATTCAGCGTATCAGAGAATCCTACTGTAGATGTTTCAAGCTCCTATCTACAATTAAACGAAAAAAAAGTTTTTTTTAAGTGAAAGTAAGGAGCGACATTAAAACTTAAAACGATCATATATTACTCCGTATATGAAAGGGGCTTTTTCTCTTCAACGCCCCGCTCTTTACGCTAAAGTTTTTTACTGTTTTAAAATGTAGAATTAAGAGAAAGAATCAATAAAACAGTTCAAAATAGGGATGATACCTTTTTATTGACAGTGAATAGATATAAAATTATTTAACTGGTTATTTCGAACACATATACAGTGTTCATCATCAGCAGTAAGCAAATGAGACACGCAAATGTTATAAATCAAACAAGATTTTCTTCATCAATGTAAGAAGAAAAGGATTTTGCCACCTTCAATAAAATTCAATCTACATTTAGGCACTTTTAGAGGAAAAAAGTTCGAACGAGGTCTACAATTCAAGACTTTAAATCATCTGATTAAAGATAAAAGGAGAAAAAGAGCTTTATTAGTGAAAGATAAACTTTTCCTGGAAAATATTATATCAAAAAGGTGAGTGCAAGTGATTTTTGTTTTATTCAACAAACAGCAAGAAATCATTTCAATCATGACTTTCACCTTTCCAGAGAAAGATTACTTAAAAAGTTTTCAAAAATATCTGAAAAAAAAGTTTTACTGCTGATGATGAACACTGTATATGTGCTCGAAATATCCAGTTAAATAATTTTATATCTATTCACTGTCAATAAAAAGGTATCATCCCTATTTTGAACTGTTTTATTTTCGTCATGGAAAGGCAGTGTGGTCTTCGAAGTTATCTACGAAGAGAAAGAGTCAAACTTTAGCGTAAAGAGTGGGGCGTTGAGGAGGAAAAGCCCCTTTCATACACGGAGTAATTTCTGTTCGTTTTAAGTTTTAATGTCGCTCCTTACTTTCATTTAAAAAAACTTGTTTTTTTTTGTTTAATTTCTGGACGTCTTTGAATTAATGCATGGTTTGATCTTGGCTCTCCACATATAAATAATTAAAACCAAATTTGCATATTACTTTTTTGGGGTTAAATGGCTTTTTCACAGTTTTAATCGGAAGATTTTGAGAAAAAAGGATTGAGGGAGGAGGCCTAGTTGCCTATTTCTACGAACGTTTTCGTAAGTAAAAAATATACGTAACTTACGAATTAAATTACGTAGCGAACTTCAATATTCGTATGTTTTTATTGCGTATATGAGGGGGCTTACCCCTCGTCGATACCTCACTCTTGATATTAAAGCTTAAATTTTGTCTTAATTCCTTAAGAATGACCCCTGAATCACAAAGGCCGTAGAATAAATAGTTGAAATTACTAAAAATGCTTTAGCATAAAGAGCGAGGTATTACGAGGAGGTAGACCCCTCATATGCGTAATAATTTCTGTTCGTTTTAAGTTTTAATGCTGCTTCTCACTTTCAGTAGAAAAAAACTTTTCCATGTTTTGTTTTTTCATTGTTTTTTTTAATAATGCTAGAAAATCCTGTTCCCCCTCCATTGAAAGTATCTTCCCCCATGAGAAGTTTCTTCATGGAAAAATCCTCCCCCCTCAAATACCCCCCAACCAAAAAATCCCCCTGAAAACTCTGTACACTTCTTAGTAACCATTACTATATGTACACACAGGTCAAAGATTGTACTTTGCAGCCCCTCTCACGGGGACTACGGGGGAGTAAGTCGTCCCCAAAGACATAGTTATTGGGTTTTTCGACTATGGTGAATAAAATGGCTATCTCAGAATTTTGATCCGGTGACTTTGGGGAAAAATGACCGTGGGAGGGGGCCTAAGTGCCCTCCAATTTTTTGATCACTTAAAAAGGGCACTAGAACTTATCATTTTCGTTAGAATGAGCCCTTTTGCGACATTATAGGACCACTGAGTCGATACGATCACCCCTGGGAAAAAAAAACAAATAAACACGCATCCGTGATTTGTCTTCTGGCAAAAAATGCGAAATTCCACATTTTTATAGATTGGGGCTTGAAACTTCTACAACAAGGTTCTCTGATATGCTGAATCTGATGGTGTGCTTTTCGTTAAGATCATATGACTTTTAGGGGGTCTTTCCCCCTACTTTCTTCCATGAAGCAAATTTTTTCAGGCTCGTAACTTTTGATGGGTAAGACTAATCTTGATGAAACTTGTATATTTAAAATCAGCATCAAAATGCCATTGGTATCAAAAAAAAAAACTATTGGTATCAAAGTTCCATTTTTTTTAGAGTTTTGGTTACTATTGAGCCTGATCGCTCCTTACTACAGTTCGTTACCACTAACTGTTTAAAATGTGGAATTTTGTATTTTTTGTCAGAAGGCAGGTCATGGATGAATGTTTGTTTGTTTGTTATTTTTTGTTGTTTTTTTCCAGGGGTGATCGTATCGACCCAGCAGTCCTAGAATGTTGCGAGATGGTTCATTCTAACGGAAATGAAAAGTTCTAGTGCCCTTTTTAAGTGACCAAAAAAATCGGAGGGCACCTAGGCCCTCGTCGCTCGATAATTATTTTCCCAAAGTCACCGGATCAAAATTCGGAGATAGCCTTTTTATTCAGCGTAGACGAAAATCCTTACAACTATGCCTTTTGGGATGACCTACTCCCCCACAGTCCCCGTGGGAGGGGCTACAAGTTACTAACACTGACCAGTGCTTACATATAGTAATAGTTATTGGGAGGTTTACAGACGTTTCCTGGGGCGTTTTCATTTGGTTGGGGGCAGGGGTTGAGAAGAGGGGGATATATTGGGGGAACCTTTCATGGAGGAATTTGCCATGGGGGAAGAAAATTTCCATGAAGGGAGCGTAGGATTTTCTAGCATTATTTAAAAAACAATGAAAAAATAAATATGACAAAGTTTTTCAACTGAAAGGAACAGAATATTCCTGTTATTATTTTCCTGTAAATATTAATTCCTGTAAATATTCCATAATAATTTCTGTTAAAAGAAAAAGAAATTATTACGCATATGAGGGGTTCGCCTCCTCCTAATACCTCGCTCTTTCTATAAAGTATTTTTTAGAAATTTCTACCATTTATTCTACGGCTTTTGTTATTCAGGGGTCATTCTTAAGAAATTGGGACAAAATTTAAGCTTTAGCGTGAAGAGTGAGGTACTGACGAGGGGGTGAATCCCCTCATATATGTAATACAAATATGAGAATACAGAAGTTCGTTACGTAAGCTAATTTGTAAGTTGCGTATATCTTTAACTAATAAAATTTATTTTTACTAATAAAAACATTCATAAAAAATTAAAAGTTCCAGTTGCCTTTTTAAGTAACCAAAAAATCGGAGGGCAACTAGACCTCCATCCCCGCTTCTTTTTTTCCTCAAAATCATTCGATCAAAACTATGAGAAAACCATTTAGCCAAAAAAAATAGGCAAATTTCGTTTTAATTATTCATGTGCGGAGAGCATAAATCAAAACATGCATTGATTCAAAAGCGTTCAGAAATTCAATTAAATAAAACAAGTGTTTTTTACTTAAAGTAAGGAGTGATATTAAAACATAAAACGAACAGAAATTACTTCAAAAATGAAAGGGGCTGCTTCCTCATCAACGCCCTGCTCTTCACGCTAAAGTCCGACTCTTTCTCTTAACTCTATTTTTAAAACAGCAAAAAACTTTAGAGTAAAGAGCGGGGCGTACACGAGGAAGCAGTCCCTTTCATATACGAAGTAATTTCTGTTCGTTTTAAGTTTTAATGTCACTCCTTACTTTCAGTTAATTTTTTTTCTATTTAATTCGTAAGAAAACTTTGGTTTTCTGAGAATCCTCGAAGAAAGCTTTCAACTAAGTTTGGTGTTTGGTTTCGAATTAATCAACTGAGGTATTTTAATTAGCCTATCCCTAGGAAAAAAAGTGGAAAAAACAATAAATTTTTAAATGCACTCTGTGCATGCCGTCACAGTTTCATATACATGGGCATTTTGTATTTGAGAATGATAGTGCTCTTTTGCTCATTTTCTCTTCTCCCTTGGTCGGTAACCAAGCTTTGCAAGACCCAGCCAAATATATTACTATCTCGCCAAAGGAAGCTGTCTATAAAAACCTCTCACAAGACTTGATAATTGGTGCTAATTGAAGTTTTGACAATCGACGGTCTCTAGAGAATTAAAAGACAGAAGGCTAACCCTACTTCAATTTTGAAGCTCGATGTTTTCAAGTTCACTTAATCATGGCCTTAATATAATTGTTTAAGCAGGTCAATTCTCTAGTTTAGTATATGTCATCTTTAGTGTCCAAGTAAGGGTATATACTCTGTAGTATAGGGAAGCTGAGGAAAGATAAGTCCCAAATCCGAGTCCAATAAATTATAAGTTATCAAACAGTTCCTGGTAACGAACTGTAGTAAGGAGCGACCCGGCTCAATAGTAACCAAAACTCTAAAAAATGGAATCCAATTTTGATACCAATGCCTACATCAAAAGAACCGCATTTTAATGCTGATTTGAAATATATAAGTTTCATCAAGTTTAGTCTTACCCATCAAAAGTTACGAGCCTGAGAAAATTTGCGTTATTTTAGAAAATAGGGGGAAACGCCCCCTAGAAGTCATAGAATCTTAACGAAAATCACACCATCAGATTCAGCGTATTAGAGAACCCTACTGTAGAAGTTTCAAGCTCCTATCTACAAAAATGTGGAATTTTGTATTTTTTGCCAGAAGGCAGATCACGGATGCGTGTTTATTTGTTTTTTTGTTTTTTTTTCCCAGGGGTGATCGTATCGACCCAGTTGTCCTAGAATGTTGCAAGAGGGCTCATTCTAACGGAAATGAAAAGTTCTAGTGCCCTTTTTAAGTGACCAAAAAAATTGGAGGGCACCTAGGCCCCCTCCCACGCTAATTATTTTACCAAAGTCAACGGATCAAAATTCTGAGATAGCCATTTTATTCAGCGTAGTCGAAAAACCTTATAACTATGTCTTTGGGGACGACTTACTCCCCCACAGTCCCCATGGGAGGGGCAACAAGTTACAAACTTTGACCAATGCTTACATATAGTAATGGTTATTGGGAAGTATACAGGCGTTTTCAGGAGGATTTTTTTGGTTGGGGGAGGGTTTGAGAAGAGGGGGATATGCTGGGGGAACTTTACATCGATAATTTGTCATGGGGGAAGAAAATCTCCATGAAGGGAGCGCAGGATTTACTAGCATTATTTAAAAACACAATGAAAAAATAAATATGAAAAAATCTTTCAGCTGGAAGTAAGGAACAGCATTAAAACTTAAAACAAACAGAAATTATTACCCATTTGAGGGGCTCACCTCCTCCTAATACCTCGCTCTTTACGTTAAAGTATTTTTAGTAATTTTAACTATTTATTCTACGGCTTTTGGGATTTTAACACATGAAAAAATGAAAAATTTCTAATTAAAAAATTTTAAGTTCAAAAAAATCTGTAAGTCCAAAGAAAGTACAAAAATAGGGGGGCGGAATATGGGGAAGGGGCATTGGCGCCTTTGGAGGATAGGACCTGATAAAAAGAAGAGTTGATATAAGCACTCATTCCCATGAATATGATGATACTAGCGAATACACTTTGCCTATGTTATAGATGCTTTCAAGTAAAGTACAATACTATATCATAAATTCTATTAGTTTAATTTGAATCAAATAAAATGGTTTACTTTAGTGGTACTCACCTTTCTGTACTTAATCAATTGACTTGTGAAGGTTGAATATATGTTAAGTATGTCCTAACAGGAATATGTAGGTCATTCATCGGATCTAGTTACTAGGAAAACCATTTGTGCTAATGACATATCCCTCTTTTAGTATGGTTATGTAAGTATGTCAATGCTCTAGTTTAGTAAAGGCAAGCTTTAGAGTCCGAATAACGGCATAAGCTCTGGAGTATTACCCCCCACAACTCACTTCACTGAAAACAAAATATATTCAAAATGTTTTCACTTTGGTTTTACTTGTTTAAAATGTTTTTCTAGATATGGGAAAGGAGAAGTCCTCCCCCTTGCATTTCATTTGCGGCGCGAGTATCTGGTGTCCTTTTTAAGAGTCGCAAGAAATTGGAGGGCAAGCAGCCCTTCTCTCAAGCCCATATATTTTCTAAACGCATTCAGTCAAAATTCTTAGAAAACCATTTTGTCCAGCATAGTAGATCGGTCCATCAGCTATGTCCTTAGGGATATAAGGCATGTCAGCCCCCTACAATTATGCAATTGGCCCATTATGCTTTAAAACTAAATTTTGATTTAATATAAATCAAAAGCTATTGTGTTAAAGGGTTGACAATAAGTTACCTCAATAATATATCGAGATCAACTGGAGCATTAAGTTGAAACTTTTGGGGATACTACTGTTACTACTTCCGCTTTTACAATTCAAATGAATAAAAAGAATGTAAGTGTATCGAGATTTTCAAGGAGCATCGATAGAATCTTTTGGGAATGATATTAATTTGCATTTTCAGGTCAACTTCAGAAGCTATAAAATTAAATTTAAAAATATTGTCTATGTCATGATTAAAAATTGTCGAAAAAGTTTCTCCGACATACAAACAGCAACCCATACTATGTATCCTTATAGAAAGAAGACTGAAAATATACGCAACATTTTTCTTTATTATGAAAAAGACTATGTCAATAAAAACGCACAGAAATTAATTTAAAAAAAATTTCCACAAGAAAAGTTTTTTCAAAGAAAATTAAAGAGCTCGATTAAGCCAAGAATTAGCAAAAATAAAGTCAAATAGCATTCCAAGCGTAAAACTACCACAGATAACTATAAAAAAGAAATGAAACTCAAAACGAGCACATATTACAATAAATAGCCGAGTCAAACTCAAAACGAGGAAAAATTGATATGATTATTGCTTCCTACCCCCATGCCTTCTCAAGACCAGACCACAATTTGTACTTTACTGAAAACAAATACATTTGAAATGTTTTCACCTTTCTTGCTTTCATAAATGAAAAATTATCGAAACCTTAACGAACAAATGTCAGTATATGTCAATTTAACTGACAATCCACGATCATTTGTTTGTTTGTTTTTCCAGTAAGGCACAAATTGTGTTTTGGTCTTGAGAGGGCATAGGGGAGATCAGCCCTACTCATGTTAATTTTTGCTCGTTTTGAGCTTGACTTGTATTCCTTGTAGCCCTTTCTCAATAGCCTGTAGGAGCTATTCCACCTCCAGAGGCACAGTTACTTTACTATTCAACTGTTTTAAATCAAATGATAGTCTCAAAATTTTGATTGGATATCTTTGGGTGGGGGCGTGAGAAGGGGGCTAGTTGTCCTCCAGTCTTCTTGGTAGCTTAAAAAAAGGCACTAGAACTTTGGTTTCCGTTTAAATGAGCCCTCGCCCGATCTTCTAAGACCACTGATTTGACATGGTCACCCCTGAGAAAAAACAGCAACAAATCAACACGCATCTTTCTGGCCAAAAACACAAAATTCCACATTTTTATAGATAGGAACTTGAAACCTCTACAGTAGGGTTCTGTCATATGCTTGAGCCGTTGGTGTCATGTTCATCTAGGCCTATTAATTTTCATCGCTTGACTTATTGAAGGCATTTCCCTGTTTTTTTCGAAGAGCAGGTAGATTTTCTCAAGCTCATAGATTTTGGATGAGTAACATTAGAACAAGCATAAAACTACCATTCTTTTGATGCATTAATTGTTATCAAAATTCTTTCTTTTTTTTGAATTTTGGCTACTATTGGGCTGAGTCGCTTTTTCCTTACAGTTCATCACCAGAAACTGTTCGATATAGGTAAAATATTCCGAAATTCCTTCTTTTCTTCATTATTTTTATTCGTCACACTTTCTTTTTGGCTGCCCAATTTTTTATACGGATGAATTTTCCGCGGGGTTAATTTTCCGAGGTTATTTGCCGTGGGGGTGGATTTCTGTGGGGGAGTTTTGTAGGAAAGTTTGGCACGAGCGGAATTCTCCGGGATACGCCTAGCCTCCTTAGATGTAAGCAGGGTTCTACTATTTGAACAATGAGGACTATTTATCCCTACAAAGAGGCAACAAGATTTCATAGGTCTAAAAAGGGGAACCTGGTTGTCATTCAACAGGTTTTTTTTTTTTTTTTTTTCAAAGTCATTGTCGAGGCCGTTTCAGACCCGAAGCCATCTAACATGTTTTTTCCGTTTTTTTTTTTTTTTTACTTTTTGGCAATATTACTCAAAATAGATTCGTGTGTACATTCTTGGAATAAGACCATAGGTAATTGTCAAACTCATGAGCGACACAGCTAGAATTGGAAAAAAAGAAAAAAAACAGTTACAGACTCAATTACTCCAACATTTAATATTTCATAACGAAATTGCTAAAAATTTTGGAAATCTAGTACAAATATACCCACAATTAAAATCTTTTCTGTCATTTACAAAAGACCATTAATTCACATTATATAAAATGAATTTTTATGCTTTCCCTCTCCCACAGCTTTCCCCAAAAAAAAATGATCAAAATTACATAACATAATTTTACTATCGGCTGCGAGAGTCCCTTTGAATAGTTTGATCTCTCTAAATCATTTTACCAGCCCTTATCCTAGAAAATCAAATTCTTGGCGTTGTCTGTGAGAATTACGTGAGAGAAATAACGTTGACTACTACTTAGGAACACCTTTCTAGAGTCTAAGTTAAAGGTTGGACTTCTTTGGAAACCTCTCCACCGACAGCTGAAGGTTGTAGGGATCATATTGTGTTTGAAGAGTAGATAGCTCACGCCCCATTCCAAACATTGGTTGCCGGGTATGGAAAGAAGCAGAGAAAATTAATGATGGAATGCAGTTTGTACAACATATTGCAGGAGAGAAAGCTGACGACCTTGCCTTTTGGCAAAGATAAGACTTGCCCACGCTGTAATATTCTATTTTGTTTGGAATGTAATTGATTTTTTAAGACTAGACAATTTGAAATCAGTACTAAGTCCTTCATTGAATGGATGTTGATTTTAGGAGAGGTTATTGTGGGTAGCAGGGCTTATATCTCTTTTCATAAAACTTTTAATACCAATCAATCCTTCCCAAGTACTTATTAATTCAATAGAACCTGACAAATTTTTCCCCCGAAGAGGGGGAGGCTTCGAATAAATTCGGATGGAGGAGGAGCGTGTGTACTTGTGTTGGCCTTAGGCGGCTTGGTGCTGCAGTGAGATGTTAGTGGTAGTTGTAGTGATAGTATATGCTCATTTCTATCTGGATTAATTATTATTAATTATTTTTTTGATCAAAATTAAAACGTTCAAATGTGTAATACTGATGGCCTGGGCTCTTTTAAAAATTAGCATTGGGACATATTTAATTACCCCCTTTCCCTCTTCGTCGGTACTGTATTAGAAACCTTATAGAGCAACTGAGAAACATAGCCTACATAAGCAACCACAAAAATATAATGTTTAAGTAGACACATACTCACCTTCTGACAGTAGAAAATTTCATTCCTATCCAAACACCAGGGATTCTGGTTGAGGGCACAGTATTGAACTGATTTTACTATAGTAATTCTGTTTCAATCATATACTATTGTCTTTGCCTTGTCTGTTCCTTACTCCTAATAAATTTCCACCCAATAAAAGTCCTAATAAAATATATTAAGTATTATAAAATATATATTATAAATATGATGAAAATCCTAATATAATAAAGTATTCCTATTAAAATAAAAAAAAAAATTCCAGGTTTAGACAAAATGAAAAAGAGTCACTTTTTTTCAACTCCAATTGGGAGCTCGGAAAACGTTTTTAAGCCCTTACCTCCTGCTCAAGTCCTAAAAAAACCCTTGCTAAGACCTAGAATCCAAAGAAAGCAAAACTAGATAAAAGTACAGGTGAAGGTGTTTCTCAGAATCATTTAACCCTTAAAATGTTGGGAGGTAAGGAGGTAAGATTGTACAAACACCGTCCCGCCTCCTATTTTGGTCTTTAAATCTATTCCTTAAAGTTTCATTCACGCAGCGAAACAAATCTGAGTTCCTTAGAAGTAAATTAAATAAACATCCTTACATGTATATCTTGTGACGTTTAGATACATCATTCTCCCTCCTTAAATACCATAAATAATTTAAATGTCCAAAATCAAACTGCTTCTTAATTTCGCCCTTAGTTGTACAACCTGACTGAGTGTGCCGGTCCTGCTTGGTATCTTACCATCTCCAAGGAATTGTCTGACACAATAGAGGCACTCCAAAATAGATGCCTATGAATTATTTTTAATGACGCTTAAGTCCCTCAGATCTACTTTCTTCGCATAGCCAATCTGGTTACGCTATAGAAAAGAGAGCAATAATTGTCTTAAGTTTTGTCAATAGTTTTCGCTGTAATTGTTTTCGCTGCTCATCCTTCCTCTTCCAACTTCCCCTCCCTGATTCTGCGTCAGCAAAAACTTCTATTTATACCCCAATTTAATTTTCCACATAAAGATATGGGATTAACTTTTCGACTATGTAATTGATGCGTTGCATAGCTGTGTCTCTTCCACTCCCTCTTTCCTTTTTTCTCCCTTTTTACCATTCATTCTATCAAGTTTATTTATTAAGTTTGGACATTCTTTTCCTGAAGTCTATATTTTACTGGTTCCATAAGTTTTCATACCGGTCATTTTATGCATGACACATTTCGCGATTAATTAGTTTTTAAGGTTTATTTGTTGTTGTTTGTTGCTTCTGTTGTCGTATTGTTTTTTCTCCTCACTCGACACAAGAAGGGAATTTAGAAAAACTCGACCTCGGGATTGATTTTTGGAATAAATATTATATTATGTGTGCTGCTAGGCTACACGATAGGTAGACTTTCGCAGATACTTTGGCGAATCTTTTGCGCGGAGAAGGGGTTTATATATATATCGACAGCTTCTACCTTTTTCATTGTAAGATTTTGGGACACAAGGACGGAAAATTGGCTACTTCTCTTTGCTTCATCTTCGTTAATGACTTACTAAGGAAGGCTGGCGCACATGCAGTAGCTTTGTGAGGAATTTTTCTGAATAGTAGTGTCTCATTTTTAAAAAGAATTCCCTACCATGTAAATATATCTATACCGGACTGAATACTGCAATATTTCTAAGAGATTTAGATAGGACATAGTTTCGACTGCTGTGTGCACACCTAAATTTCTCTGTTTCATCAAACAGTTCGTGGTAACGAACTGTAATAAGGGGCGACCCGGCTCAATAGTAACCCAAACCCTAAAAAATGGAATTTTTATACTAATAGCCACATCAAAAGAATTGCACTTTAATGCTGATTTTAAATATATAAGTTTCATCAAATTTAGTCTTACCAATCAAAAGTTACGAGCCTGAGAAAATTTGCCTTATTTTAGAAAATAGGGGAAAACAACCCCTAAAAGTCATAGAATAAAAGTCAATAAATAACGAAAATCACACCATCAAAATCAGCGTATCAGAGAACCCTATTGTAGAAGTTTCAAGCTCCTATCTACAAAAATGTGGAATTTTGTATTTTTCGCCAGAAGGCAGATCACGGATGCGTGTTTATTTGTTTGTTTTTTTCCCAGGGATGATCGTATCGACCCAGTGGTCCTAGAATGTTGCGAGAGGGCTCATTCTAACGGAAATGAAAAATATTAGTGCCCGTTTTAAGTGACCAAAAAATTGGAGGGTACCTAGGCCCCCTCCCACGCAAATTATTTTCCCGAAGTCAACAGATCAAAAACAATTCTGAGATAACCATTTTATTCAGCGTAGTCGAAAAACCTTATAACTACGTCTTTGAGGACGACGCACTCCCCCACAGTCCCCGTGGGAGGGGCTACAAGTTACAAACTTTGACCAGTATACATATAGTAATGGTTATGGGGAAGTGTACAGACGTCTTCAGGGGCATTTTTCGGTTGGGGGAGGGGTTGAGAAGAGGGGGAAATCTTGGGGGAACTTTCCATCGAGGAATCTGTCATGGGGGAAGAAAATTTCCATGAAGGGAGCGCAGGATTTTCTAGCATTATTTAAAAAAAACAATGAAAAAATAAATATGTAAAAGTTTTTCAACTGGAAGTAAGGAGCAGCATTAAAACTTAAAACGAACAGAAATTATTACGTATATGAGGGGCTCACCTCTTCCTAATACCTCGCTCTTTACGCTAAAGTATTTTTAGTAATTTCAACTATTTATTCTACGGCTTTTGTGATTCAGGAGTCATTCTTGAAGAATTGGGACAAAATTTAAGCTTTAATGTAAAGAGCGAGGTACTGACGAGGGGGTGAATCCCCTCATATACGTAATAAAAACATGATAATACAAAAGTTCGTTACGTAAGCTGATTTGTAAGTTACGTGTATCTTTTACTAATAAAAACATTCGTAAAAAATTAAAAGTTCTAGTTGCCTTTTTAAGTAACCAAAAAACCGGAGGGCAACTAGGCCTCCTCCCCCGCTCCTAGTTTTCTCAAAATCATTCGAATAAAACTATGAGAAAGCCATTTAGCCAAAAAAATCAATATGCAAATTTTGTTTTAATTATTCATCTGCGGAGAGCCAAAATCAAAACACACATTGATTCAAAAACGTTCAGAAATTAAAAAAAACAAGTTTTTTAACTGAAAGTAAGGAGCGACATTAAAACTGAAAACGAACAGAAATTACTTCGTATATGAAAGGAGCTGCTTCCTCATCAACGCCCCGCTCTTTTCACTAAGTTTTTTTTTACCGTTTTAAAAAGTAGAGTCTAGAGAAAGAGTCAAACTTTAGCATAAAGAGCGGGGCGTTGATGAGGAAGCAGCCCCTTTCATATACGAAGTAATTTCTGTTCGTTTTAAGTTTTAAAGTCGCTCCTTACTTTCAGTTAAAAAACTTGTTTTTTTTATTTAATCATAATAAAACGCTAGCATGAAATGGCGTGCCTTTTGTGATAAAAAATACATGTTGTTATTATTATAACATGGAAATGTCAAAGCTAAAATGTGGCCGAAGATATGTGTGAAAAAACTCAACAGGTGTGCGATCACCTACGGTGGAACATTATAGGCTACTGGCTCGGTGTGAAGATTGGCTCGAGGTTTTTCTCAATACCCAGTGGATTATTCAGATGTAATAAAAAAATAAATAAGATTTATTCATATGTAAAAAAAAGGTAAAGGATACGGCATTAGACTCTACAGTCCCTACCGGCGGTGCTGATCTCCGTTTCTTGGCCCTTCAGCCAGGAAGTGCAATGGGGGGTCGGGGGCCTGCCATCCTGTGCTTTATTCATATGCAATCCAGAAAAACAATGAATATATAGCACTAGTATCCGAAAGCGCACAGTGATCTGAAAAAGAAAGGAAAAATATTTACGCTGAAGAAAAAAAATGCAAAAGCCTAGAGTCATAAGATAACTCAGCCAGACGAGACAGGCTCCAATGAGTCCTAGAGAAAGTTACACAAACAAAAATATTTTAAGAAAAACGACGTCCCTTTATTTGCAGCCAAACAAGTAACACCTTCAAGTTCATGGAAGCTCCATATTTTATACAATATGACATTCCTCCTCACACAATTAAAACATCGATTCGCGTAAGTAGCAGGACGATGTCGTCTCAGCTGCTACTATTGGTATTTGTGCCTGTCAAAAACCTGAAATCTGGGGAAGGTGAACAGGAAGGGTGTGAGACAGCACAAGATGGCTGGCTCCCGACCCCCTGGTACACTCCCTGGCTGAAGAGCAAAAGGCTGTGTGTGTGTGTGAAGCGTGAAAATATTGGGTTACAATTCATTTGTACCATTGCTGGGGGGCCCCGTGTAAGTTTTTTCCTGGGCCTATATAGGCTTTTAAACAATCAATGAAACCCTTATTTAACATGGACGTTTGCATCTTGATGAAAACATTCCCTCTTACGTAACAACCAAAGAAAACATGATTTGGAGGGGCCCTGAAGGTTGTTTCCTGTCCTTTACGGTTTTTTAAAACAATCGAAGAAAAAAAACCTATTATGTAACAGAAACCTGTCTTTCTTAGAAAACATTCCCTACTATGTAACATGCACCTGTGTCTTGAAGAAAATTAATAACAGCTGCGTCTTGAGGGGATCACCGCTAAACTTCATCGTCGTCTTAAATCATTAAGGGAATAAAGAGTAGTGGTTATGTGTGTTGTTAAATAGGTTGAGGGATTACTACTCTGGTGGGAAACAGGAAGACACATCAATGCCACCCTTGTAAAACAGCAATTCTCTTTGTTTTCAGGATGGGGGCTGTAAATCGCCTATTTTGGGTTTTCAACGAGGGTCATTTTAATGGTGTATTTCTTTTTTTGAATTACCGTCGTTTTTCAGGGCTTTCAAGCTCTTTTTCGAAATTTTCAATAATGTGTTTTCATAAGAGTCCAAAATATGAGTCCAGATTTTTACTTTATTTGCAGATCTCTATGAGATTTTTACTTTATTTGCAACCCTTGTATACGAAAATAAATACACAGAATTTTAATGCTCTAAATGCTACATAAGTAGCTGTACAAGTCGGCTATTTCAAGATTCCAGCCATGCCCTTATCCCATGTTTCTGTTCTAGTTGATTGTTTATTTTGGTCCTTTTGTTTAATTCATTGTTCCACTTTTTCTTGTTGCTTGTATTTAATCTAAACAAATTATTATTATAATTACAAATTGTCATTCTGTTGAATTTGAATAGTGGTATTTATTTGTGAGTTAGCGTTTATTGAAGAATGTTCCTTTTTAATTGTTTTCTGGAAAACGCATTTTTAAACCTTCGACTAGTATGGGCAGTGGCTACCTATTTTCTAAATTGTAGCTATTGATGCCCAAATGATTTCAAACAAGCTCTGGAAAGAGAAGGCTGAATAATTATTAAATACACAATAAAATACGAGTGAAATTATGCCCCTCCCATACCTGCTGTGTAATATTGTCATTATTTTATTAGATAATGGGCATCGGGTCAGGGTTACGTTCAATCTCAATATCTGCGGTTACAAATTAGTTTGTAATATTCATTGGCTTGCTCAGAAGTAATCCGGCTGATACAATACCAGCGGGGGTCTGCGTGCGACCAAAAGGTCCACACAGAAACCCGCAATTGAGCAGCAGGGGGTATGCTGGAGCAAAAGGATAAAAGTTTACAGCCTGTAAAAAGGTAAAGGGGTGCAATTTTTGGCAAAAAGCTGGGTACTTGTCAGTTATCGCGACCACACTCAAGAAGTGAAGTTAGGTTAATCCTAATGAAGTATACCAAAATGTAATGAAAATATAAAACTTCAGAAACAAAATTATGGAAACTACAAGAAAGAATTCAATGCAAAAAGTAACTCAATATATTAAATATTTAATTAAAATGTACCTGTATAGTAGTTTATCTCATTGTGACTTAGCTGATTATCTCCGAATGCAGACAGAGAAACCGGTTTTACTCAGATCAAGAACTGAAGCTCATTTTCCCAAAAAGTATTTCTGGACACATTGTCTAAGCCTAGCCTTATTCACTCCAGCCTTTTTTATTTTTATTTTTTTAGATCGATTAGACACCCTTGAGCCTTAGTTCACCGGGAAAACTTACTATCAAGATACAAGAAGAAATATATTAAGCAAGTTCTTATCCTAGTCCTACCGCTGTTGCCATTTGGGTGCCTTTTTGAGGCAGTTGCGGGTTTATTCCTTAAAATCAGCGCATTTTCAGTCATTTATATAGGGAAACTTAGGCGCATTAATGCTAAAAAAAATATAGCGTCTTGGTGCATATTTACTCGAAAATGGTGAGTTCGGCGAATTTTCGCTTTCATAGCTGTGCTATTTTGTGCCTAGCTCCTGGTGACACTGACCATTTCTGGCATTACTCCAGCCTTGACTCCGTGATTGGTTCTAAAAAAACTTGCCGGAGAAAAAAAATTCTTCAAAAATATTATTTTCAGGAACAAAAGGACGCTGAAGGTTTTAAAAGAATGGCTATTTAGGATAGCTAAATAGCTATCCTAAATAGATACATCTTTTTGCCTCTTCTGTAGCATCAGAATTTTTGCTAGGACTTTAAAACAGCCATATACTCAAATGAAAGCTTAATCATCCATTTCACATTGGGGCTTATTATACAGGTTTTTTGCAACATTTGTTTTGTGTAGAAACTATGCTTTTCACCGTTCATTTAAGAAGGCGATTTTTGGTTTTTATTTTTTTTATAAGGTTTTTCTTTTTATTTTGTTTCTTGTACTTTTTGAGTAAGCTGGATTCTCAGCAAAGGTACAATTTTTTTTTTTTTTTTTTTTTTTTTTTTTTTTTTTTTTTTTTTTTTTTTTTTTTTTTTTTTTTTTTTCCGACTGTGGATTGTCTTGTTTTTTCCCTGGTCTACGTTTTCTCGTGTTGTCAAGATTCTTCATTTTTGAAAATATGTATAAAGTGATTTTTTTTTTTAGAAATTTATATAATTTTTTGTATATAAAATGTGTTGTATGACAACCATGAAAGTCATTTTGCCTTGAAAATTAATTAAGATTGCTGCTTATGTGATAAGCCAGCTTGTCTATTAAAAAAAATCTGTATTGCAGAGAAAAAAGGGTACTTATGTATTATTCAGAACACACTCAATAAGTGAAGTTAGGTTCTTTTGTGAAACAAACTACGATGCAGGTACATTTTATGAGAGAATCCGGTTTCATAGCCACAAAGACAGAACTCAATTTAGTGCTACACATAGTGATAGAAGATAGTGTCTGAACATAGATTTTGAAATGAAGATTTGGGATTTGCAAAAGACCTAAAAAGAGGCAATTATAATTTTCCAGGATAAGGGGTTGTTGCCCACAACAAAACAGTGCCTCAATGTACACAACACAACTTTATACTCTTACGAGAAGGAATATTTCGAAAAGGAACGCAGTGTGATAGAAGATACCTAACCTAACTTCGCTTATTGAGTGTGTTCTGAATAATACACAAGTACCAAAAAAGTTCACAAATTAAATATACTTATCCTTATCCAGATTGAATTATGCTCATACTTATCCCCATAACTTCCTATATTTTTAATTAACCCCACATGTTTCTAAACCTTCCCAATGTGGATATGCGTGTCTGGTAGATATTTTATGGATATATATTTATAGATGATATGTATGGCTAGGGAATTATTAATGAATGCGTAAGGAAGAGCAGTACGGTAATTTGTCAGTAGTGGCTAAGTTATGAGTACTCACAATTTAAGCCAATTTATGAGCAAAGCGAATTTAATTCACGGTTAACCTCTGTATAATTAATAATGCAGTACGTCATGCTATCAGCATAAACGGCATATTTTGCTTTCTTTCAATTAAGCTACAAGGAATGAAGACCTCTTACTTCCCAACAAAGCAACAGGAAATGAATACCCCTACTAGCCAAAGAGTAGTAAAAATAGAACTGTAAAAGCAATAGTAATGACAAGTGCTTTATTGCTATTGTAATAGCAATAGTAATATAATATATTATATTAATATATTATAATAATTGCTATAATAATATTACTATTGCTATAATAATAGCAATAGTAAACTTGCAATAATGCAATAGTAAATGACAGTGCTTTAGTCTAAAAATTGGCAAAACAATTTGAAGATTACTTCAAATTACTACGTCATGGTGCCATCAATACAATTGTTATAATAGATTAAATCAGAATCAAGGCAAGTAAATGAAAAAATCAATAAAAATAATTACAGATATCACACAGGATATTATCCATATAGGAAAAGGAAGGAGATCCCACATACCTTATATCTTACAATATCTTACAAAGATATTGTAAGAGAGAGAGAGGAAAAGGGAGAAAGAGTAAGAGAGAGAGGGAGAGGGAGGGTGGGTTGGACGGAGGGAGTGAGAGAGAGAAAGAGAAGAATAACAAACAACGCAAGTCATACCGTAGAAAAATATTTACTACCTGGAATCTGGATCCAAAGAGGCGAATTGAAGGCATAGACATAGACATAAAAGGTTGTATTTTCCTCCTTGCAAAAAGAATATCCTGAACGAAAAAATCGAGCCTTGTTTACGGTGAACGTTTCGCTCTCTACGATGAACTTTTCTTCTCCTTTCCTTTTGTAAGAGAGAAAAAAAGAGAGAAATAGTAAGAGAGAGAGGGGGGAGGGAGGGTGGGACAAAGGGAGTGAGAGAGATAAAAAGAGGAATAACAAACAACGCAAGTCATAGCGTAGAAAAACATTTACTACTTGGATCCAAAGAGACGAATTGAAGGCATGAACATAGACACAAAAGGTTGTATTTTCCTCATTGCCAAAAGGATATTCTGAACGAAGAAATCGAGGCTTGCTTACGGTGCACGTTTTGTTCTCTATGATGAACTTTTCTTCTCCTTTTCCTTAAAATAACAAAAAAAAGAATTATTAAAAAAAATAAAATAATTTGAAGATGGGTACTTTCATCCCAAAAGACATGTAGCGAAACCATGTAATTACAAGCAGCTTAACCACAGAGGAATCTAGCAAACATCTAAGTAAAGTTCACAGCACAAGAAAAAAGGCGACCGTGGAAATATGAAAGTAAGAGTGTTCAGTTATTAGTTTTTAACTGGTTTTCACTTTTCTCAAAGAATTTGGAAAAATTGGTTAGCAGCATGCACGGAAGTTTTGATATTCTGACCTTGACAAAAACACTAAATCCAAAGGTCGCTATTGCGCTAAGACTGGTTTGATGGTATTATGTTCATTAATCCTTACGTTTAGATTCAATTTGCGTATTTTCTTTTTACTTGAACTTGAGTGGTTTTCGCAAACACTGAATTTAAATTTATCTAAGTAATCAGACAAGTCTTTGCTAAGAGGATATTCACGAAGGTTTCAGGTGATTGACAGAGGTTGATTTGAGAGGCCAATGATGGCTCGCCCTCACTTTTCTACCATTGTATTAGAAGGCATATAAATGTAACATTTGTGCTACATAGTTAAGGATTGTCTCAGTAGAAGGGGTACTATCGCCTCCGCCGTGCACTAATAATAAAGGAATCAATAGGTATTAGAAATACATTCCCCCGCCCTCTTTAAAACAAGTTCTACTTTTATCTGAAGGCTCAATGAGAGCTAGGAAATTTGGACATTAAAATATGCTTCTTGAACCCTCTGGCACAGTAAGCTATATACTTCTAGTAAAGAATAACTCAGTTCAAAATCAGCTTGATCTAAGCCTTCTGAAAGATAAGTTTAAATAACAAAACATCGAAATAATCAAAGCACCACTAATGTTTATGAACAATGCATATTTACTTAAGCCCTGGGTATGTGTCATAGTGACCACACAAAAGAAATGAAGTTAGGTTCATCCTAATGAAATATACCAGCATATGATGAAAATGAAATACTTTAGTGACAAAACTATAGAAGCTACAACAGCGAATTATGGAAAGTAGGCGGCGCAGAGCGCAATATATTAAATACATAACATAATCACCTCTATCAAACAGTTCGTGGTAACGAACTGTAGTAAGGAGCGACCCGGCTCAATAGCAACCGAAACTCTGAAAAATAATACATCAATGATGTAATAGTTACATCAAAAGAATCGTATTTTAATACTGATGTTAAATATATAAGTTTCATCAAGATTAGTTTTACCAATCAAAAGTTACGAGCCTGAGAGAATTTGCCTCATTTTCGAAAATAGGGGGAAACATCCCCTAAAGGTCATACAATCTTAACGAAAATCACACCATCAGATTCAGCGTATCAGTTAGCCTGATTGTAGAAGTTTCAAGCTCCTAACTATAAAAATGTGGAATTTCACATTTTTTGCCAGAATACAGGTCACAGATGCGTGTTTATTTCTTTTTTTGTTTGTTTTTTGTTTGTTTTTTTTGTTTTGTTTTTTTTCCCAGGGGTGATCGTATCGACCCAGTGGTCCTAGAATCATGCGAGAGGGCTCATTCTAACGGAAATGAAAAGTTCTAGTGGCCTTTTTAAGTGACCAAAAAAATTGGAGGGCACCTAGGCACCCTCCCACGCCAATTATTTTCCCAAAGTCACCGAATGCAAATTCTGAGATATCCATTTTATTCACCGTAGTCGAATAATCTTATAACTATGTCTTTGGGGGCGACTTACACCCCCACAGTCCCCGTGGGAGGGGCTACAAGTTACAAACTTTGACCAGTGCTTACATATAGTAATGGTTTTTTGGAAGTGTACAGACGTTTTCAGGGGGATTTTTAGGCTGGGGGGGGGGGGGGGGGGTTGAGAAGAGGAAGATATGTTGGGGGAACTTTTCTTGGAGGAATTTGTCGTGGGGGAAGAAAGTTTTCATGAAGGGAGCGCAGGATTTTCTAGCACTATTTAAAAAAAAAAACAATGAAAAAATAAATATGAAAAAGTTTTTTTAACTGAAAGTAAGGAGAAGCATTAAAACTTAAAACGAACAGAAAATATTCTGTATATGATGGGCTCACCTCCTCTTAATACCCCGCTCTTTACGCTAAAGTATTTTTAGTGATTTCAACTATTTATTCTACGGCTTTTGTGATTCAGGTGTCATTCTTAAGAAATTGGGACAAAATTTAAGCTTTAGTGTAAAGAGCGAGGTACTGACGAGGGGTTGAACCCCCCCCCCCCCCATATAAATAATAAAAACATGAGAATACAGAAGTTCGTTACGTAAGCTAATTTGTAAGTTACGTATATCTGTCACTAATAAAAACATTCGTATAAATTTAAAAGTTCTAGTTGCCTTTGAAGTAACCAAAAAATCGGAGGGCAACTAGGCCTCCTCCCCCGCTCCTTTTTTCTCAAAATCATTCGATCAAAAGTATGAGAAAGCCATTTAGCCAAAAAAAAATAAATATGAAAATTTCGTTTTAATTATTCATCTGCGGAGAGCCAAAATCAAAACATGCATTGATTCAAAAACGTTCAGAAATTAAATAAAAAAACAAGTTTTTTTTAACGGAAAGCAAGGAGCGGCATTAAAACTTAAAATGAACAGAAATCACTTCGTATATGAAAGGGGCTTCTTCTTCATCAACGCCCCACTCTTTCCACTAAAGTCTTTTACTATTTTAAAAAGTAGAGTTAAGAGAAAGAGACAAACTTTAGCGTAAAGAGCGGGGCGTTTATGAGGAAGCAGCCCCTTTCATATACGAAGTAATTTCTGTTCGTTTTAAGTTTTAATGCCGCTCCTTACTTTCCGCTAAAAAAAACCTTTTTTTTTATTTAATATATTAAATATTTAACTAAAATATACCTGCGTATATTTTATATGCGTTATACGCGTATATTTTATATATCTGCGTAGATATAAAAATATATCTACGAGTGAACACAGAAAACCGGTTTCGCTATAGATCAAGAACAAAGTGGGGTTGGTAAAACACGTATGTAACAAGCCCTCCGTATCTTCAAAATGGCTTTATCAGACGAAGTCGGCTGAGTAAAAACAGCTCGTTGTTAATCGTAAACACACTTTTCTGAAAAAAAACCACTTCAGGTACGCCTGATTTGCCTTTTTGAATCTTAAGAAGTGCCAATGGAGAATGGGGCTGCCTGAAAAACTAAAAAAGCGCAGGCCAATTTGCCTGAAAAAGCCAGGGCCTTAGAACTAACTCGGCTTGGACTTTTTTTTTTAGTCAAGTAATTACCCTAATCTCGATTCTTAGATACCAAAAGAGAATATCTTAATCAGTTGAAATAAATATAATTTTTAACGAGTCTCCAGAAATTACTATCTGAGATATTACTTTCTCGTTTATATCTTTGGGAAAGTCCAATATATGAGTCTAGTGATAATTCGCAGTCATCTGATCTTGGGATTAGTACTAGATAATTCAGAAAAAAGAAATTATAAAATTCGCAAAACAAATATCCTGAATTAATGCCGTTCTGTGCTGAACTAGCAATTCAGTACTGAACTAGCCTTCAGTACTGAACTAGCTTTCAGTACTGAACTAGCTTTTATGGTGTCAACATCTAAACTAATCGGATTATTTTTCATTTTCACATACCTGGTAGTCTGAGGTATGAATATTAATCCCACTTGCTAGATCTCGCAGTATTTGGCAAAATACCAGTTTTAATTCAAACTTGTGTGACGGTTTATCAAGGTGTCAACATTTATTGATTTTACATATTTGATATTATGTGGACTTAAATTGAATGTAAGGAGAGAGGGAATAGAAGGAGAGGAAAGAAAAAGAAAAGAGAGGAAAGGCGGAAGGAAAGAGGGAATATGGAGTAAAGGAGTGAGGCAGGCTAATTTTAGAAAGCTTTTGGTCAGTGTAAAATGGAAGAAAAATTAATTTTGAATCCTGTTTTGAACTTTTTTAGCCGATCTCTAACTGATGGAAATGGCAAGAGTTAATCCAAAAGGCAGCTGTCGCTTATTTTGATTGTGATACCATCATCAAAGCAAAGAAAGTTCTTTATGCCGAACTAAGTGTTACAACCCAAATGGTGACTCACTCTACAGATGAAGATAATATTCTTAACATGTGTAAAACTTTAGTTGCTGCTGCCAAGCAAAACCTAAAAATCCCAAAATTTGTTATTCTTAGTCCATGTGAAGTCCCAACTATAGGAGAGGCCGTAAATGCCACAGTTGTATCCATGATCAATGAGTTATCGCGTAAATTGGACAGCGTTCTGGCAAACATATCTCACCCTTGAATTAGCCTCTCTGACCAGTCAGTGGTCTTGTCAAGCATTTATAGACAGTCTTTGTCCTAGCCCTGGCAGCGATGTATCTGAGCTAAGCCGTGGCAAGAATGAATGGAAACTTGTCGTCTCGTCTAAAGAAACTGCTAGTCTAATTGTGTAAAAGGCAAATCGTTCTGACCTCACTCTAAATGCGACACTTAAGGAGCCTGATTTCGTTGCTGTTGTTAAACAAGTACCGGACGAACTAGTCGACTCGTCACTGAAGGAATTAATTTCAAAATGCATCAAAACAGCTAAGTGTTTTGCATCACGCACATCCAAAGTGTATTTCAAATCAAGAAAAGACTTAGATCAGTTCCTTCAAGAATCAGTGAAAATCGGCTATGAGCGACTTGCCACCCAGGAGTTTGTGTTATTGCCTCGTCGATGCTTTAACAGCCATATGACTGGCCACCTTGCAGCAAGCTGCACAAACACTACCCTGTGCTCAAAATGTGGAGCTAGTGACCATAAGTCTAAATTTGAACCCCCGATGTAAGAACAGTCCTTTTTGTTTTAGTTGTAAAGCTCCAGGCCATACGTGCTACAGCATTAACTGCCCTAAAAACCGTAAAACTGTAAGCCAATGACTCCTGTGATAAATTTCATATCTTGGCATATACATGTTTATTTCGCGATTAAATTACCAGTGCTGACTATTTGTTTATTTCTTGGTTTTTCCTTGTTTCTTTTTCCTTTTCTTTCCTGCTTTTTCTTATTTATCCTTACCTCGATTATACTATTTTTTTCTTATATTTTTTCCTTATACCTTTGGTCTGGTGGGTTTGGTCATGGAGCGGAACTGCCATCCACCATGAGTAAATCGACGATTTCTTTTGGTGACCAGGTTGATATCAACTCTTTGGGGGAACTTTTAATTGAATTACAAAATAATCCTTTAGATATTGAAAATACAATTAATAATTCAATTGGAAGCATAAATCTGAAGCACATTGATTCTAATTCGGCTAATAAAAGTAAGTATGTTTCGCATTTAAACGGTTCTGCCTCCTCTAAACGTGATGATCTTTTCTCTGTGCTTCATCTTAACATTCAGGGACTTTGCTCGTCTTTTGATGAGTCGAAACGGATCGTCAGTGCTAGAACTCCCGATGCTATAAAATTATGTGAAACTTTCCTAGATTCAAAAAAGGATATCCTTTTAGATATTCCTGGATATAGTAAGGAGAGGCTGAATAGGAAACAGATGGCGAGAGGTGGCTTTGTCCGTTATGTTGTTGATCGTCTTATATATAATGTCCGAAGTGATTTGAGCAGAAATGAGGAAGGAATCTTTGAATCTCTTTTTATTGAGATTAAATCAATACATAAGTATTTAGCTGTGGGTTTGGTTTATAGGTCCCCCAATGGATCTGTTCCTTCGTTTCTGAAAATTCTGGAAGAAGTTTTGGACTCAGTCCAAAAACATCCCTATGAACTAATCCTTATGTGTGATTTTAAGCTCAACCTGCTGAATCAAAATTCTGGTTCAGCTATTGATTTTTTTGTCGATGATGCTCTCCTCGGGAACTCTACCTTCAGTTTGTATACCAACCCGAGTTACTGACACGCATGCGTCTCTTATTGATAATATTTTTTCGCCACCAGATGTCTTAGATAATTTGGTGCTGGTTTGTGATATTTCTGATCATTTTCCCGCTATTTCCCAATATAAGAGTGATGATCAAACGCAGCGTTAAGCATCACCATCTACTCTCCCATTTTTCGTTATGGTGATACTGAGCTAAGTCTACTTAATTCTCGCCTGGCTGATCTACCATCAGAGTTTGGTTTCTGATTCAGATTTTAACCGCTCTTTTGATTTCTTTTATGATTTAATGAAAGAAGGAATCCTGGAAATTTGGAATCAGGGTCCAGCGCCACATACTTCGAAAAGGATAGCACCATTGAATCCATGGATGAGTTTAGGTCTCCATAAAAGCTGGAAAAGTAAACATTATTTGTGGAAGCTTTATAAAGCTTCATCATCTGTAGCTCATCACGAACGTTTCAAGACCTATAGAAGTATTTTCTTTTCTCTCTGTCGGAAGGCAAAGTCTCAGTATTAACATAGGAAATTTTCTGAATGTGGGAAGGATGTTAGGAAGACATGGTATTTAATTAATTCAGTTCTTAGACCTACTCCTCCTCTGCCTTCTGTTCCATCAATGCTGATACTCGATGGTAAAACCGTTCAAGGAGATGCAGATGTTCAGCTAGAGCTTACCTCTTATTTTGCTAATATAGGGATGGCAACTGCTTCCTCTGCTAGCTCTGCAACTTCTCTTTGCGATTTCAGAGCCTTTCTTGGACCCTCATGTTTAAACTCAATGGTCATGAATTCTGTTACTGCATTTGAGGTTGCTCGTAACGTGAATGCTCTTAAAGGATCATCCTCTTCAGGACCAGACAAAATTCCTACAAGGGTTATCCGTGCCATTCTGCCAGCTATTCTGTCTCCATTGACTAAGCTTGTCAATCTGTCTTTCGAAAAAGGAGTTTTCCCTGAATCTCTCAAGTGAGCTAAGGTTATAGTGCTGTATAAAGGTGGTTCTCGGAGTGATCCTGCTAATTATAGGCCGATTTCTCTCCTCTCTATTTTCTGTTTTGAGAAGGCTATGCTATCCAGGCTTCTTAGTTTTCTGGCTACAAAAGAATTTTTGCATGATTTCCAGTTTGGATTCCGAGCGAGTCACTCTACGGAGCATGCTTGCGCAGCTTTCTCGAATTTCATTCATTCAGCAATAGATTCTGGTCATACCCCGGCAGCTTTATTTTTGGATGTTAGTAAAGCTTTTGATTCCTTGACTCATCGGATTCTTCTTTGGAAACTATCGCATATTGATAGAAGATCAAACGCTTTTTCTTGTTTTGATTCATATCTTTCTGGTATCTTTCCAGGTATCTGGTATCTTCTGGTATCTGGTATTCATATCTTTCTGGTAAGCTTATTTCAATTGATCCGCTTTTCCGGAGCCCTTCTGAAGTATATTATGGCGTCCCTCAGGGATATGTTCTTGGTCCCATTTTATTTCTGATTTATGTTAATGATCTGATTTCGGCAGTCAAAAACACCAAGCCTGTGGCATGCTTCAAGCTGTGTCATCCTGATGTTCGTTCGTGTTCCAATACTACTTCTAATGAAGATTTTCTTGTCGCTTTTGCTGATGATACCACTCTTGGGACCATTGGGAGGACGGAATGTGATATCAAGTCTAATCTTGTGGCATTATTCGAGAGAGTAATTTCATGGTTTAATGCAAACTACTTGGTCTTGAATGTTGATAAGTCACATTTTCTTACTTTTTCTCGAATTGGTATAGCTTTCCCTCAGCCTACACACCTTCAGGTGTCACAAGGCTCCTTGTCTAGACCAGACAATCGAGTGGTCCGGTTTATTGGTATCCTGCTTGATGAGCATCTTTCATTCAGAAACCATGTAGCCATGATTAGGGTTAAGGTCTCACGGAGTTCGGGTATCATTCGAAAACTTAGACACAAATTTCCTGGATCTATTCTGAAACTTCTTTTTTTTTCTGTCTTGTTATTATTTATTTATCTGTATTTCTGTCTCCAGGTTTATTGCTTGTCTACAGGTTTAGGATTCACTACCTTCTTCAGTACAGAGATACCACTCATTTGGGACTTTTAAAAGGATTATTAAGGATCATTTAATAAAGAATCAAATAGAATAGCTTTTTTTTCCCTCTGAGAGTTGTTGTTCCCTGAGTTCTGTTCATGGTATAGGGTTGTCGTCTCTGCGTTTTGACTCCCAAGCCTCAGGTATGTTCTCTATGTTCAGGTATGTTCTATTGTTCTTTTTTTTGTAGTTGGTGCTTATATTGTATACCACTTATATACATTGCTTATATTGTAGTTGTTATTTGTATTTTTTTTGTACACTCCCTGTATCCCTGGCCATGGAGCCCTTCGAGAGGGAATAAGTGTATTGTAATTCCATTTTGAATTGTATTTTGTATTGTATTGTATTGAATAATAATAATAAACTTCTTCTTCTTCTTCTTCTTCCTCATTAATTCAAAATCAAAAGATACAAAGCCTAAATAGGAAAACATCCTACTGCACCCTTAGAGTGCAATTTTGTCTTCTTCTTTGGTTCCCTTCTGGCTGCTACCTGAGTAGTGTTCAGGGGAGTCCGTTCTCCGTCATACAGATAACATGCTCAAGTAATATCACTAGCATTTGTGACCCTCTGAAATTAAAATTTTCTTTGGTACTTGTCCATTATTCAGAGCACACACAAGCAAGATCTGACACAAACCGGTTTAGCTATCTGTATTCCGAGACAATTAGCTTAGGCTCAGTGTAAAAACTACGTCGTAGGAATATTTTGTTTAAACATTTAATATATAGATAATTTATTTTGGTTAGGTATTTAATATTCTGGATTCTGGACGACCTGCTTTCCATAATTTCCTGCTCTAGGCTAGCTCCTATAGTTTTGTTAATAAAGCATTATATTTTCATCAATATTTTGGTTTATTTCATTAGGATTAACCTAACCTCTCTTCTTGGGTGTGTTCTGAATAACGGACAAGTACCTTTTCTCTATCCACGGATCAAGTTTCCTTATATAGAAATTTGTCGGTGTTGTGACCAACACTAACATGACCACTGCTTTGTTTACGTGGCGAAAAACCGCAGCTAAGATGTATAAATTTTTATTTATTTTTACCTGGTTTTAGGCAACTCATCGTTTACCTGACATCATCTTTGTTATATATATATTACATATCAGCTTCTTATGTCACAGCAAAAATATGAAAGTCATTTCCGTCCCCCATGAGAAGAAAATAAAGAAATATCACTACACCTTCAAAATACTGCTTTTCAGTCACAATTGTTTTTTCACTCCATTTTATTTTCAATTCAAGGTTACCATTTCCGTTTGAAAATAGTAAATGTTGTGGTCATGGTTTGACAGAGTGGTTTTTTAAATTGATGAAAGATACTTAGTCGTGTGAACTTTTCTAATGGAAGATCCTGCAACCTTTTCAGTGATAATTAAACCTTTTTTGTTTTTAGTCTATCTCAAAGCAGTCGTTTGTTAACAACTTATTGAACTATTTTCTTGGACCGTGTTTGACATATTTGTAGAATTTACACATTTAGAAAGAGAGAGATTTGGAGAGCGTAAGGAAGAGAGAAAATATTTATTGTTGCCCTTATTCTTTTTCAGCAAGAAATGCATTTTATAAATGGCCTAGATAATAATCTATTCAGTAGAATATTGTCTGGTAAGCATCTATAAGGCCTCGTCAAAGTTTTCTACCTAGAAAATAAAGCAAAACTTTATTTTTCTTTCTAGCAAAAGACAATACAGTTACTATAATGCGTCTTTTACAACTCAACTATCCAAATTGATAATTGGCTGTTTTACCTGGCTATTTTATCGGCTGTTGAAAGAGAGAGAAAGATGGGTTGATTGATATAAATAAACAAAACAAAACAAGCAAATGACCCGAAGCAAAGCTTTTTTGGGCTTACAACCCAATACACATACAAATAAAAACAATACGAATAAGGAGAGGAGAAAAGAAAAGAAAAGAAAAAGAAAAAAAGAAAAGAAAAGAAAAAAAACATTCAATTACCGAGCATTTCGATCGATACGGGATTACACTTCAAAAAAGACAAAAAAGACAAAACGAAAAGAAACTAAAACCACTTGACCAATATCGCTTAAAACAAAACCAATATTTTGGCTCCACTTGAGGTCCACTCAACTATCAAAACCATAAATATTAAGGCAAAATAGCTTTAATTCCCGCCGAAATTCACGAAAACTATCCATGTTTCTTAAAGTCGTAGGTAAACAATTTTATGCATGGGGTCCTAGATGCCGAATAGAAAATTGAGATCTACCGGTCATAGCAAGCGGACGACGAATTATATAGGACTGTCTCATAAAATGTGTATGAATATCAATTCCTAATTCAAACATACTTTTAAAACATATTGGTTAACAATTTTGAAAATATCTATATATTAGCAGGCTTCGATAAAAAGTAATAAGTCCTGCTAAAGGCAAGATTTTGCAATCTATATACCTCTTTCGTACCGAGTCTTTAAAACCAACACCATATAACACTCGAAGCGCTTTATTCTGCAATTAAATAAAAAAAAAAGTTTTTTTTAACTGAAAGTAAGGAGCGACATTAAAACTTAAAACGAGCAGAAATTACCCCGTATATGAACGGGGCTGCTCCTTCTTCAGAGCCTTGCTCTTTGCACTAAAGTTTGACTCTTTCTCTCAACTCTACTTTTTAAAACAGTAAAAACTTTAGCGTAAAGAGCAGGGCGTTGAAGAAGGAGCAGCCCCGTTCATATATGGGGTACTTTCTGTTCGTTTTAAGTTTTAATGTCGCTCCTTACTTTCGGTTAAAAAAACTTGTTTTTTTATTTAATTTCTGAACGTTTTTTTATTTCGATTCTCCGCACATGAATAATTAAAAGCGAAATTTGCATATTTATTTATTTGGCTAAATGGCTTTCCCATAGTTTTGATCGAATGGTTTTGCGAAAAAAGGAGGGGAAGGAGGTCCAGTTGCTCTCCAATTTTTTGGGTACCTAAAAAGGCAACTAGAACTTTTAGTTTTTACGAACGTTTTCATTAGTAAAAGATATACGTAACTTACGAATTAGCTTACGTGACAAACTTCTATGTTCGTATGTTTTTATTACGTATATGAGAAGGTTCGCCCGCTCGTCAATACCTCGTCAATAACTCTTTGTATTAAAGCTTAAATTTTGTCCCCTGAATCACAAAGGCCATAGAATAAATAGTTGAAGTTACAAAAAATCCTTTAGCGTAAAGAGTGAGGTATTAGGAGGAGGTGAACCCCTTATATGCGTAATATTTTCTGTTCGTTTTAAGTTTTAATGCTACTCCATACTTCCAGTTGAAAAAAACTTTTTCATATTTATTTTCTCATTGTTTTTTTTTTAAATAATGCTAGAAAATGCTGCGCCCCCTTTATGGAAATCTTCTTTCCCCTTGACAAATTCCTCCATGGAAAATTTCTCCCACATAGCCCCCTCTTCTCAAGCCCCCCTCCCAACCAAAAAATCCCCCTGAAAACATCTCTACATTTCCCAATAACCATTAATATATGCAAACACTGGTCAAGATTTGCAACTTGCAGCCCCTCCTACGGGCACTGCGGGGGAGTAAGTCGTCCGAAAGACATAGTTATAAGGTTTTTCGACTATGTTGAATAAAATGGCTATCTCAGAATTTTGATCCGACTACTTTGGGAAAAAATGAGCGTGGGAGGGGGCCTAGGTGCCCTCCGATTTTTTTTGGTCACTTAAAAAGGGCACTATAACTTTTCATTTCCGTTCGAATGAGCCCTCTCGCAAAATTCTAGGACCACTGGGTTAATACGATCACCCCTGGAAAAAAAAAATAATAATAAAAAAAAAATAGACACGCATCCGTGATTTGTCTTCTGGCAAAAAATACAAAATTCCACATTTATGTAGATAGGATCTTGGAACTGGTACAATAGAGCTCTCTGATACGCTGAATTTGATGGTGTGATTTTCATTGAGATTCTATGACTTTTAGGGGGTGTTTCACCCTATTTTCTAAAATAGGGCAGATTTTCTCAAGCTCGGAACTTTTGATGGGTGAGACTAAACGTGATGAACTTATATATTTAAAATCAGCATTAAAATGCGATTCTTTTGATGTAACTATTGGTATCAAAATTCCGTTTTTTAGAGTTTTGGTTACTATTGAGCCGGGTCGCTCCTTACTACAGTTCGTTACCACGAACTGTTTGAAACGCGAATATGATGGATATGAGAAGGAAATGTACTACCTCAAACAGTACAGCAATATAGCAGATAAGGATGAATTAAGGAATAATACAGTGTGCTTAAAATATCTATCTCTTGGGAAAATTTACTTCAACTTTCTTAAAATGCCAACATTTCTAGCGAGTTTAATACTAATATAATCTATATGTTCTCTAAAACTAAAAAATTCATCAATTAAAACTCCTAGATGTTTTGTACACTTTATTCTTAAAATACTCATATCAGCATAATTAAGCCTGTCTATCCAAGGGTAATAATTTGAGCTCCTATCATACAGTAAAAAGCAAGATTTACTATAATTCAAATTTAAATTATTAAGCTTCATCCATTTTTATACAGACTCCAGACAAGAACTACTACGACTCAACGGCTGAATTCCTGTTTGTGCAGTTACAGTTAAATGATTGTCATCAGCAAAGCTGGGGACACTTACTTTTTCCCGGTCACATCCAAAGCCAAGATCATACGAAGTCATATTAAAAGCTCTATATAAATCATTTATAAAATCTTAGAAATAACAGGAGACCAAAAACAGATCCTTGAGATACTCCAATTTTAACATTACTGACTGAAGAAACATTATCCCTATATTGAGATCTTTCTTTCAAAAACGAAGACAGTAATTCAAGAAATGGTCCTCTAAAACCGCAATTTTCTAACTTGGCAATGAGTATAAAACGGTCTACGCAGTCAAAAGCTTTTACAATATCAAGAAAAACAGAAGCGACTTTCATACCATTATCCAACGCATCACTAACAAAAGTTGTGAAAAATAAAACAGTATGCTTAGTAAATAAACCCCTCCGAAAATCCAATTCATTTGGATTAAAAAATTACTTACTCTCCAAAAATTCATCCATTCGTTTAACTATTAATTTCTCAGACAATCTGGATACTACTGGTAATAAAGAAATGGACTTATAACTTCCAAGTACATTTTTATCCCCTCCAGTCCTAAAATATTCATTAAATAAGTACACTAAATGACCGGAAATAACAGGGTAAATATACCTTAAAGTTTTAACTGTTACAAAATCAGAGCCTGAAGTTCCCATTTTCATATTTTTCAATTTTTCAGAAAGCTCAGAAGCATTGATTGGCTTCAAATATGCTGAAACATCACTTGCATTCAATAAATGTTTTTTTTTTTAAACTACCTTCATGCTCAGAAATATCTATACTTTGAACCAAATCCTTCCCCACATTAGCAAAATGACGGCACATTCTATCAGCAATTGTATTATCATTATGTATACTGTCAGGAAATATACCATCATAATTAGGACTTACGACAGGTTTTATAATTTGCCATGTTTTTGTAGGGTTGCCTTCACAAGATTTATATTGACTACGATAGCTTATTATATATTGATTGCTTTGGCTTTACGAATTAGTGTATTTAACTGGTTACAATAAATCTTATATTCTGTTTTGTCACTTATACTATTACTAGCCTCACACATTTTGAACAAATACCTTCTTCTAATAATAGACTTAAAAAGAACTCGAATAATCCATGATTTCTTTATAGTTTCTCTACGATGAGTTACTCTTTTACGAGTACTACAATCATACAATAAACTATTTATAATTGAATACCAATTTTGAAACTTAGCATTAGTATCTAGCTCGTCACTACTTAAAATTCAAAACTACATTTCTCTAACATTCCTTTATACAAAATGAGCATATTATTGTCAATATTTACTTTTATATATATATTTTGTGATTTTGTGTTAGGCCTAGTACCGCCACTAAAAAAATTTTGAAACCTTGTTAATATCCTAAAATAGTTACATACTTCATTTATTATCAAACTTGCATTATGGTAACTGACATTAGCAAAAATATTATCAATCAACGATGCTGAATTCATACTGACCCTTGTTGGGACTGTAATCGTAGGCTTCAACTCATAACTCAACATAATATTTAAAAACTGGCTAACCTCTGGATTAATAAACAAAATCATTATATCAAGATTGAATTCACCGCACACAAATATAGGTAAGTTTCTATTCCTAACCATGTCCAACTGCTCTTCTAGTAACGTAAAAAATTCATTAATATTACTCGACGGAGGTCTATAAACAACAACCAAATGAAACACCTTGGATTTCTTGCTAACCTCTAATACCAAACTCTCAAATACCATTTAACTGTTAATCCTTAAATCATCTCTTTCTATAACTAGCAAGTCTTTTCTAATGTAAGCACCCAGTCCACTATGCTGACGAGTCTCCCTATTCTTAAGACACAATTGATAATTACCTATTTCTAATAAACTAGAATTATGAATCTGTAACCAAGTTTCAGTTAGAGCTAATATTTGAATTCCAGAAAACATAAATTGTTCATTTAAATATGTTACACTGCTTTGCTGTCCCCGAGAATTCAAATGGAAAACTGTAAGAGCGTCATTAGGCATCGGTTCAGAAATATCAACTGGGCTAATATAGCGTATTGTTTTTTTACTTTCCTCTACAACAAAATCATCAATCCCTCTACTGTCATCTACTAACTCCAAATTAGCCAAATTAAGTGGACTATTCTCAAGTGGACACAATCTATCAGAATCTACAACGATATTCAAAATCAATCAAATGGTACTGGTCAATTGAAAAAATATCATCATAACTAGCCAATATTATTCTACTCAGTGAATCCCGGGACGAATAAAAGTTAAAACTACCTGTAGTCACTTCCTTGGAAAAATGGAAATAAATATAGCCAACAATAATATGACTGAAAAACAAGCAATAAGAGAATTAGAAGAAAATAGAAACACAGAATACACAGAAAAAAAAATAGAAGCTAAACTTTTCCTCAGCAATATCGGCCAAGGAAGTAATGAATTGCAAACTAGCATAATTCTCAATATTTATTTACCTACACAATACACACACACACACAAACACACTACACAGTCACACTAAAAGGGGAAAAAAAGAAAAAAAAGGGAAATTATATACTTTTCTTTTTGGTATAAATTAATCTTGATATCAAAAACAACATATATAAACATGCACTTAAAAGAAAAAATATAAGCAAAGGGAGAAAAAACAAAACAAAAAAAAAACATTTGCATGGACATACTAGCATTCATAATTATAATTTCCTTGTGGAACACCGCCTAAACACATTGGTTGGCTTATTTCGGGAATTAATTGATCACATTGATAAACAGCTTTCACTCCATTTGCGCTTTCGATAGAAATAACTGGCGGAACAGAATTTGAAACCCAAGACGATATACCCAGTGCAGTCAATTTATCTTTCATTGCTTCTAAATCTTAGGCTATTTCTTGCTAATTCAAAATACGGTAGGTTGTAAAATGATTTTGGCAGGAGAGAAATAACTGAAGAAAACGTTTTAGGGTTTTTGATTGTTATTAAAGTTTATGTTCCCTGTGAGACGTGCAATTTTACGACAAGCCTACAGCTGTAATACTATCGAAAGGACAACATACTTTGATTTTAAAAAAATGAAGTAATTATAAAACCAAGAAAGGAGGGTGAATTTCAGCCAGTTGAAAAGAAAGCGAAAGTGGAAACACAAAGCCGATTTTTCGGCAAGAACCCCCACCAAACCGACTTCAGTGCTCAATACAGAAACAACTCTAATCTTCTGAAGCTGACTACAATAATTGGCTAATAAAAAACAAGTTCAGCTAGATCACACAGTTCGTGGTAATGAACTGTAAGTAAGGAGCGAATCGAACCAATAGTAACTAAAACTCTAAAAAAAAGAACTTTATAACAATAGATACATAAAAAGAATTGGCTTTTATACTGATTCCAAGTATACATAAGTCATTAAGTTTAATGCTACCATTCAAAAGCTACAAGCCTGAGAAAATTTGCCTGATTTTCAAAAAAGGGGGGAAACATCACCAAAAGTCCAGGAATCATATTGAATTTAAATTGAATTTAGCACCATCAGATTCAGCGTATCAGAGAACCTGTAGTGTTCAAGCTTCCATCTTTAAGAACGTGGAATTTTGTATTTTTTTCCAACAAAAATATGGCGGATGCGGGTTTATTTGTTGTTTTTCATTGTTATTTTTTTCTTTGTTCTTCCCAGGGGTGGTCGTATCGAACCAATATTCCTATAAGATTGTGATAGGGATATTTGAACGGAAATTTAAAGGTCTTGTACTTTCTAAGTGACCGAATAAATTTAAGGGCAACTAGCCCCCCTTCCACGCCTTTTTTCGTATAATGTAAATTTTGAGATGGTCATTTTGTTCAGTATAGCCCAAAGCTCCAGAATCTATGTCTGTAGGGATGATATAACCCCCCAGGGCCCCTGGAGGAAGCTTCGTAAGCTATGGAATTTTCCCTTTTTTATACATAACAGTTCATTACGTGGGTTACGTGGGAGAATCTTTCCATTGATGAATTTTCCATTAAGGAGGCACCAGATTTCCCAAAACTATTTAAAAAACGATCAGAAATTAAATAAAAAACAAGTTTTTTCAGCTGAAAGTAAGGAGTAACATTAAAACTTAAAACGAAAATAAATTATTACATATATGAGGGAATTAGTACCCTGGTCAATACTTCGCCTTTTACGGTTAAGTTCGAATTTTGTTCCAATTCTTTAAGAATGACCCCCTGAATCACAAAGGCCGTTTAATTAGAATAAATGGCCTTTTTGAAAGTACTAAAAAAACTTTAAAAAATATTCATTTTTATTTAATTGAGAAGTAAACTGACATTCTTCAGGAGCAGGGACTCTTGGAATGGAATTTCTCCGGGGAGAATTTCTCGTTGGGATGGAAGCTTCAGGGGATGAAATTTCCAGGGGAAATTTTAAACGGGGGGTATTTGCCAGAATTCATATACAAAATTCGCTTTATTCGTCTCTCGTTGGCCACCCCATTATACATGTGAAGGTGTTCTGGGGGAAGTGTTCGTGTGAAATTTTAAACGGGAGAAACTTTCTATTGTGGGGAATGGGATTTCCGGGAAATATGTTCCACACAGCGGGGATTCCACCAAGACCCGAAGAACGATCAGAGACTAAGGATTATTTTTTCAGGTAGAATCATAAGCAGGAAATTTTCTGTTGGGAATTGGCAGCGAGGATGGAATTATCCAATGGTAATATTCCCGGGGAGAAGAACTTTGCGTGAGAAGAACTTTCCGTGGAAGAATTATTTATGGGGAGGGGATTCCAACGGAGTAGGGGGGGGGGGGTAGACAACTCTCCTCAATACCCGGCTCTTTACGCTAAAGTTCGACCTTTTGTCCTAATTCCTTAAGAACGATCACTGAAACAAAAAGGCCGTTTACCGTTGGTCACTTTGGACTCAACTAGCACTTTGGATTTCCAACCAAATAAGCCCCATCCAAAACATATACAGCCAGCCCCTCCACGAAAATCTTATATGTTAATAATGGCCAACTTTCATAAGTTAAAGCCCCTGCCCCAGGGGCTGGGGATTTGCTTACCTCTGGAGTTATAGTTGTTTGACTTTCGGATTATTTTGAACAATATGTTTATCTCAAAATTTTTACTGGATACATTTGGGGAAAAAAGAGCGTGAGGGAGGGGGGCCTAGCTATCATCCACTTCCATTTTTGATATTAAAAAAGGCACCAGAACTTTCTATTTCCAGTCGAATGAGCTAAAGTTGACAAAATCACCTTTTCCATGAAAACCTTATATGTGAAAAACAGGCAACTAGCGTAACTTTTGGCCCTTTCACCGTGGTCTGGGGGGAGTATCAAACCCAGAACCTTAGTTATTTGACCTTTGGGTTGTCTCAAAATTTCCGATCAATTCTGACTCTTAAAAACGGAACTAGAACTTTTGTTTTCAAATCGAATAAGCCTTCTCCGAAGTTTATACGCCCACCCCTTCCATAAAAACCTTAAATGTTAACAATGAGCAGCTTGCATAACTTATATCCCTTCCCTTGGGGTTCCTGAGGGTGGTGGTGGTTTGCAACCCATGAAGCATAGCTATTTGACCTTTGGACTATTTTGCATAAAATTGCTACCTCAGAATTTTTATCATAAGCATTTAGGGAAAAGAGGGTGTGGGGGAATAATTGCCCTCCAATCACTTTTGACTCAGAATTTTTATCATAAGCATTTAGGGAAAAGAGGGTGTGGGGGAATAATTGCCCTCCAATCACTTTTGACTCTGAAAAATGGCACTAAAACTTCCATTTTTCAACCAAATGAGCCCCTTTCAAAGTTTATACGAACACCCGATCCTTAAAAACTGTATATGCCCCAGGGGATAACTCACAGTTCTTGCCCCCGATCTCGGTGGGGATAACCTACTAGGCTCTATTTTATGATCTTTGGAATATTTTGAACAAATTGCCTATCTTGAAATTTCGATTAGATGCATTTGGAAAAACAGGGTAGGGGGGCAGGTACTTTTGACTCTTAAGAAGGGAACTCTTAAAATTTCCAAACAAGTGAGCCTCCTCAAAAGTCTACACGACCGCCCCTTCCATAGAAACCTCATATGCCTCTGGGGCATAACTTACAACCCGTGGTCCCAAGTTCTGGGGGGAGGAGGAGTCAACCCCGAAGGTATTTTTATATGATCTTTCGACTATCTTGAACAAAATGCCTATCTCAAAATTTCGATTGGGTACATTTGGGGAAAAGAGGACGTGGTGGGGCTATTTGCCCGTCGATTAAGAAGTGGATTCGCGTGAAAATATACGATTCGGTTTGCCTTTTTCTGTTCATTCCAAACATGATAGTCATTGCCGGCATAAATCCCATTTAGAATAAAAACTCCATTTAGGGACTCCGAAACGGTATTTCTGTTGTCCTCTCTAGAGAGGAGATTTTGCTCCGTTGCGGCTGAAGTTTTAATGTGGTATAACATCGAGTTTAGGACTGCCCAAAATCCAAAACAATACGGAAATAGAATTTGATTTCTGGGATGAGGGGAGGGGGCATATGGCAAAACTATCTTGTAATTTCGAGCGAAACTTTTAATGTGGTTTAGTTTTTAGACTAAAAACAACTTAAAACAAATAAGAATCCGAAAAAAAATGGGAAATACAGGAGCAGGAATTTACCCCCCGGAGAGTATCCCTGGGAAAATAACCCCCGTCAATATCACCCTCAGAAATTATCCCCAGAAATTACCCCTCCCCTGGGAAGTGACCCCCGGAAAACAACCCTGGAAGATACCCTTCCGTAAAAAATCACCCCAGAAAAATACAAACACCCCCCCCTGGCTGGTTGGTCTCCAATCGATTTTGACTTAAGAGAAAAGAACACGAACTCTGAATTTCTGCACTAATGAGCACCCTTCGAGGTTTCTGTGACCATAGGATAGAGGTGGATATGAGGAAGAGGCAGTCTCCCCTCCTATAAAGAATAAATTCTACTTATTATGGGATTTTTTGTTGCTCTTTACTCTCATAACAACAGCGTAGACCAGAAATATTCCAAGGAATCAATAGGGATTAAATATCAATTTCACATTTTTGATGTGTTTTTTAAAGTTTTTTTGTACCCTTCCCTCTTCCCGACGAAAATAAACCCCTCAAACAAAAGCTCTGGAGACCGCCCTGGGGATCATAAATCAATTTCTACCTCCACCCTCCCCGTGTCTCTCCCTTAGAACTATTTATGTTTTTATCTGAATGCTTAAAAAATTGGGTGTTTTGGCATTTTGCACCCTTTGAGGCATCTCCCTCCCTCCCTAACTACAACTCAATCAGAGAACCCCATTGTAGAGGTTTAAAGCCCTTACATGCAAATGTTTGAAATTGTAAAACAGCAAGGGATTTAACTAAGACAGTGAAATTTGTTTGGACCTCAGTAATATTTTGACAAACTAAGGAGGGAGGAAGTTACCGAAAAGGGTGCATTTTAATGCCAAAATATCCCAACTCTCATTGAGCCTTCAGATAAATAAGAATTAGTTCTAAGGGAGAGGCGAAGAGAGGGTAGAAGTAGAAATTGATATATAATCCCAGGACCGTATCCAGGACTTTTGTTTAGGGGGGGGGGTATTTTTATTGGCGGGGGATGTTTGGTAAAAAAAAAACTTCAAAAAACACATCACAAATGCGAAATTGATATTTAATCCCTTTTGATTTCCCGAAATATTTCTGGTCTGCGCCGTTATAATGAAAGCAATGAGCAACATTTAATCCCAAAATGAACATAATTTATCCCGTGTAAAAGTGAAACCGCCCCTTCCTCATCCCTGCCTCCACCTCATGGTCGTCGAAACTTCGGAGGATGCTCATTCGATCAGGAATCGAGAGTTCTGGTCCTTTTTTTTATAAGTCAAAAGTAACTGGAGACCAACCTGCCTCTGGTGGGGGGGATCTTCAGTGGGGCTATTTTTAGTGGGATGGAGATTCTTTTCTGGAGGGGCGTATTTTCTGGATGGGGTTATTTTCCACGGGGGGTACTTTCCTGGAGCCTAAACGCCTAGCCCCACTAAACAACTACTTTTTAAGATAATATTTCGAACATTGATTAATTTGCAAGCTGAAAAATAAATAGACCTATCGATCTGGTATTCCACTTGTTTCCAAGGTTAATAATTACTACCATCACAAATTCTAATTAAGACCTTTTCTTGCAACAGAAAAATTTCAAGTCTTTAGAATTTAGTTTATGGTTTATATTTCTTTGGGATAGGCTTCCCTCCTGAAAATACTCCCAGGAAAAATACCTCCCTAAAATACATCGGCAATATATACCAAAAACAAAATTCTAGGGATTTGAAATTTCACTTTTAAACAAAAAAGTATTAAAAAGAATTTGTGACGGTAGTAATTATTATGTTTGGAAACACGAGAAATACCAGATCGATAGGTCTATTTATTTTCAGCTTTCAAATTAATCCATGTTTGAAATATTATCTAGTGGTATTCACCATCTTAAAAGTAGTTATCAGTGAAAGTATCAGAATCAAACAGTTCGTGGCAATGAACTGTAAGTAAGGAGCGATGTGGCTCAATAGTAACCGAAACTCTAAGAAACAGATTTTAGATAACAATAGATACATCAAAAGAATTGAATTTTGATCTTATTCAAAATATGTAAAATTTACTAAATTTAATGGCACCCATCAAAAGTTACGAGCCTGAGGAAATGTGCCAAATTTTTACCCGAAAATACCCCCAAAACATCAAGCAATCTCAATGAAAATCTCACCTTCAGATTCACCATACCAGAAAACCGAACTGTAGAGTTTTCAAGCTCCTCTGTACAAAAATGTAGAATTTTGCATTTTTTGCGAGAAGAAAGATCATGGATGCGTGTTTATTTGTTTGTTTTTCCCAGGGATGATCGTATTGAACCAGTGATCTTAGAAGGTCGGGCGAGGTGCTCATTCGATCGAAAATGAAAAGTTCTGGTACCCTTCTTAAGTGAAAAAGAATATTGGAGGGTAGCTATCCCCCTCCCGCACTCATTTTTTCCCCAAAATCACCCTATCAAAATTTTGAAATAGCCATTTTTTTCCGAATAGTCAAAAAGTTTAAAAACTATGTCTTTGGGGATGTTTTACCCCCCCCCCTCAGTCCCCGGGAGAGGGTGAAAAGTATGAACTTTGCTCATTGCATTGTATAGAATTGGTTATTGGGAAATATAGAGACGTTTTTGGGGGATTTTTCTGGTAGAAGGGGGAAGGTTAAGTCGGAGCATCTTTCCTTGGAGAAATTTTTCATGGGGAGAAATTTTCCATCGAGGGTGAGCCAGATTTCCCGTTATTATTTTAAAAAATGATCAGAAATTAAATAAAAAACAAGCTTTTCCCGACTAAAAGTAAGGAGCAACATTAAAACTGAAAACGAAGAGAGATCCTTACGTATATGAAGGGTGTCGCCTCCTCCTTAATACCTCACTCTTTACGCTAATTTTTTTTTTTTAGAACTTTTAAAAGAGCTTATTGCTCTAATTAAACGGCCTTTAGTACTCTAGTAGGTTTCACTGGTCTGCTGGTCTGTTATTTACTATTTGGTGCAACAATGTTTACCATATTGCCTACAAATAGCAGGCCTATATTCATCAGTGACGTTGCAATTGCATTCAAGCTCATTCTGCCTTGTTTCCCGATGAGATTAAACATTAGGTCTGGAATTTTCCATAGAGGGAGAGTGCGGAATAACTGGAACAATAATCAAACTTATGTTATTATAAGGTTATTATTAGTTAAAAATGAAAATTAATATGCATATTTCGTTTTAATTGTTCTTGTACGGTGAGCAGTCTTCTAAACGTGCATTAATTTGAAAATGTTCAGATTGTTTTAAAAAGTAGAGTTGTAAGAAAGGGTCAAATTTTAGCGTAAAGAGCGGGGCGTTGATGAGGGGACAGACCCTTTCATATGCGGAATTATTTCTGTTCGTTTTAAATTTTAATGTCACTCCTCACTTTCATTTAAATTTTTTTTTTTTTATTTAATAGGATTCAGAGTCTACTTCTAACTAACTGTTTGCCTTTTTTTACTTGTAAACTTGATTAGAATTGTGACCTTTTATTCTTTGTTGCTGATGATATGCAGCACAATGGCGCTTCCAAAGTAAAGATCAAATTTGGCTCTCTGTTTTGTTTACTTATTTTTAGTTTTAGTTTTTCATCAAGCCACTTCGTATGGATAGGGTTGTAGTACAAACTTCAGAGGGAGCTCATCCAATTAGGATTGGTAATTTCTAGTGCTTTCTTAAGAGCCAAAAGTCACCTGAGAGAAACCAGCCCCCTCCCATGCCCTTTTTAGCTGCTTTCCCCAAAGACTAATCATCAAAATTTTGAGATTGTCATTTTGTCAACTTAGTTGAAAGGTTAAATAACTGTGCCTCTGGGGATGACATGACTTGCAGAGCCCTTGGGATAGGAGCTTCAAATTATACAATTTACCGATTACTTACATATAAGATTTGTCATAGCCAAAAGAGGAGGGAGTACTAGATTCTGGGTCTCAAAAAAAGGCAAGTGTATTAAGGAGAAGCTTTCAGGTGATGTCGAGGGGATGTTGAACAAACCAAAAGACACTATGTACATACTACTATGACTACTACTCTTACTGCTGCTACTACTACTGCCACCACAACTACTACTACTACTGCCACTACTGCTACTGCTATTGCTACTACTAAGGCTAAGGATATTAAGGTAAAACGTTCAGGGAATCCTGAACTAGCAATATCTCACGACGAATGAGAGCGTTAAGCTAAATTTCCGGGGCATGTTGAGGGGGGTGTTGAACTAACCAGATAAGCATACTGTCACTACTACTATTGCTGCAGCTACTACTACTAAAGCCAGGGGCATTAAGTTGAAGATTTCACCCTATGTGACTATTCACACCCTATGTGAATCCTGGTTTTCAAAAAGATGTATCAGCAATACATCAGAACGGCTTAGAACAAAAAGTTGGAAATTTCAGGAAATATTGAGGGGGATGTTGAACTAATAGAAAGGCACTTGCTATGTGAATACCGTTCTGACTACTGGTCCTACTACTGCTGCTACTAAGGCTGAGGTTATAAGGGTAAAACTAAAGGGGGATGTTGAAGTAGATCAAACTACTGCAGTTACTGCGACTTTGAACGTAACTACTTGTGACTGTGATTACTTGTGATTGAGATTGCAAAGACTTGCGGTTGCGACTACTTATGGCTGTGACTAGCTGTGACTGCAACTACTTCATACTGCGAACACCTGTGACCGTGAATACTTGCGATTACGACTGTGACTAGTTGCAACTGCAAATAGCTGTGACTGTAACTACTTGTTACTGATGTTTACTTTCGACTTTGAGTCCAACTACAAGGTCTGTGGCTGCTACTGGTTGCGACTGCCACTATATGTGACTGTGACTACTGACGAATGTGATTACTACCACTACTAATGCAATTGCAACTGTGACTGCTGCTTTTGCGACTACTGGTACTGATGCACTACGACTACTAACTATTGAACTAAATCAAAAGAGTTTAAGTGCACCACAGGTTGTGAAAACGATATAAAAAAAGCAAAATAAATACGCAAATTTCGTTTTAATTATTCATGTACAATCAATTAAAATCAAAACCTGCATTAATTAAAAACTTTCAAAAATTAAAAAAAAAACAGGTCTTTTTGACTAAAAGTAAGGAGCGACATTAAAACTTAAAACGAACAGAAATTATTCCGTATATGAAAGGGGCTGTCCCCTCCTCAACGGCTCACTGTATACGCTAAAGTTTGACTCTTTGTCACAGTTCTACTTTTTAAAACAATAAAAAATTTAGCTTAAATAGTGGGCCGGTGAGGAGAAGACAGCCCCTTTCATATACGGAATGATTTCTGTTCGTTTTAAGTTTTTGTGTCGCTCCTTACCTTCAGTTTAAAAAACTTTTTTTTCATTTAATAAATAATGAAACCCAAGACAACCAGATAATAAAATAAATAATCAGGTTTAACTTAAAACAAACATAATATACCACAAAAAGGAGGAAGGCTAACACCGTCTATGCGCTGTAAAGGCCAAAATTTTATTTGCACTTTACTGAAAACAAAATAAATTTTAACATTTTCTCCTTTATAACGTTCATAAAAACAAAATTGCTGTGACTTTCAGGAATGAATATCAGTATATATTAAACAGTTGATCTGCACTTTATTGAAGATCTTTTCAATAGTCTTTGTTATTATGAATATTTTTTTTTTTTTTTTGCTACTGTTATGACAAATAAAAACTCACACCTCGAAATGAAAACTGTTCAAAAAACCGAATAGAAAAGGGGGTGCGAGAAGAATTTAAGGGATCGGATCCACATTCAAATGGAGAACTTTTTTCACGATCTAGAGATACTTTTTCATTAGCAAACACTCCCAGGGTCAACATGATGAAAAGAAGTACAAAATGCAAAGCACAAGGGACGTTTAAAAGAACGAAGTTGAAAAAAAAATTGCCTCTTATTGTGTTCAATAAGCATGTGTATGACATCTGTGCAAACAAACTTACTCATGATGTTGTCCTATACCTGAATATTTTTGAAAACTAGAAACTTGCTCAAAACACAAAACTCACGCAAAAAAATGACGTTATTTTAGGAGTATTAAGTCTCAATTTCACTCTTTACATCCATCTGATTTTTTTAAAGGTCATTCTATATACAATCTCCACTCCCTTATTCGCTTGGCGAGTATTTATGCGGGAGAGGAGGAGGAAGAAGAGGAGAGAAGAGGAGGAATGCTGGTAATATTAGGAGGGTTCAACTGATTTGGTTATGAGCAGTAGCAAATATTTGTCAAAATACTGGGAGGGGGCAAAGTTGGAACCAATTTTCCCAAATCAAGTGAAAAATGACAGTGAAAACTGAAAAATGAGCCATATAGTGCCATAAAGGAAAAGATATACCAAAGAAAACTGACCTTTTTCTGTGGATGCTTGAATTATGGAGCCTTATCTTAGTTTTGACAAGATTTTGAAAAAACCAAAATTTTAGATGGGGAAAACTGGGATCTGGAGGGGCAGATTTCCCCTAGCTCATAGCAAATTAAGCTCCTTGTTATCAATGGGTAGTGCCCCTATACCTTCCTAATATGGAGGATGGTTTCAAAATCATGCCTGTTCTATCAACATCTCTGAAAGGTTAAGTCTGATTCTGATTAATGATTGTATATATTCCTTAAAAATTACTAATAAATTCTGGGAAGAGGGAATAGACCCTAAGATGGCCATTTCTACTACAGCCCTTTCCGGTAGACTGGTACCATCCTTGTTGTAGAGGTACATCTAGTGAAAACATCATTAAGCAGGCATTGTGCAACATAAAATTGTCTTCTTTATATATCCTACTTCATAGTAGCATAAACAATCCTTAGTCCCCATGGGTTAAACACTACATCTTCTTGATAGCCTCACCTCTTTCTTAATTTTGTACAAGGAATTTCATTTTCTTTTTGTGTGTGTCAGCATTCAAATTTGTGTGCCTATTTTTGAAGTTACGCCCGTCATTTCTGTAGACCTAGCTTTAGCCGCTTTTTATTTACTTATTTTTTATTAAATTAAATGTTCAGGCTACTTTGGAAAAAGTTCCTACAAACATACAGCTTTAATATATTCAGATGTAGAGCTAAAATGATCCCACGCTGGCATTCGATACCTAGCGTAAAAATGAGAAATGGCCCTTGACTGACTAAATAAAAATAATCCAATTACAAGCAAATTTATATTTTTACAGACTTTAGTCTAGCTTGATAGGCGTGAACTAGTTTGATCTTTCGTGAACTAGTTTGATAGGCGTTCATGGTCAATGTGAAATCCATCGAAATATTTGATACAAAAGATTCATCAGCGCCATCTAATAATGTCAAAGCGATTCTTTGTTCTATTTTATTGCTGAACAGTTCCAAAAATTAATCAGTTTTTGTGCAAAACACATGCTTAATATCCATGAGAAGATGAGACTAAACGGCATTGCTGCAGAGCAAAAAAATGAAAAACAATGCGAATATACAAAAATTCGATGATGCTCTTACTGGTAAACACTATAAATAGTAAAATAGATATTTATTGCAACAAAAGCCTCTTTGGGCCATGGCAAAAAATAAAAAATGACACGACACATAATAATAACACATAACACAATGATAATAACATATAAGACAATGATAATAACTCACATAACAAAACATATTAGATAAAATAAAAATGACAAGACGTAACAATTGCAAAACAAAAACAAACATAATAAAACACATATCATTACAAAACTAACACATATAATTGCACAAAATGTTGCAAACAAGATAAATAGATACTAAATGCTTTGAACCCACATGAGCCATGGCTACAAAAAGGGGAAAAAAAACTTCAAGCACAACTTACAAAAATCTCTCTCTATGGGTAATTTCTAGTTTAATATATTTTGCAATCTTTTTTATTGTCCCATAGTATTTTGATCCCATTGCTGAGACCAATCACTCACTTGACCTCTCACCAGCCACTCACGATATCTTATCGTGGTCAAAACCCAGAACATGAAAAAAAATAAAATAAAAAATGTAGAACATGACCTGAATATTTTGTTTGTATCAACAACAAGGCGCCCTCAATGCAAGCAAATAGTCGTAAATAAAAAAGAAACAATCAAGATATTAAGATAACACAGACTTTAAAGTCTTTGTTCAGTGGATTTTCTTTCGTTCTGGCTATTTCTTAATTTCTCGTTGTTATTCTCAGTTTTCATTTTCTGTTTTTTTGTTGTTGTTGTTTTTTAACGAGGGGTGACTCGTTGACTTTTCTAGTTTGTTTTTTTATCTACATTGCTTCCGCAGTTTATCAACAGGTTCACTTTTAATGTTTATCTTTTCGGGTTCACTCTGCAGAACATGAAGATAAAGTCTTTGAAACGTATTTTTCTTCCGTAAATTTCATTGCCTCCCATTTGTAAGTATTTCTTCTTTTTTTTCAAGTAATGTCACGGTTGGTCAGTTTGGCTTTAAAGTTTATGAATTTTAGACCTTTTTCCTGCTACGTAGAAACAAGAACAAATTCAAACAAAGACAATTCAACCTCATCACTCAACGGTGCCCTCAGTTCAACCACGACGAACGTCAAATGATTCACAAAATATGAATTACCATAGAATAATATTGGTCGGATTAAAACAAGACACGGTTTTTTGCTGAATTATTTAGGGATTTGAGATATCTTTCTGGATACTTGTCACAATTTCGAAAGGGACCTTGAAGAAATTCTTTACTGATATTGGTATAATTGGCATAAATTATTTGCACATGTATGAAACAAATTATTTGGCTGATAATAACGTGTTCATTTGTCCTATAGTTTAAAGGTAATTTTAATAAGCTCATATTTTAAAAAATAAAATTCTATAATTGCAGTAACAGCACTCTTGATGGTAAAAAAGTAAGACTACTGAAAAAAAAGATGCCAATTATTTCAATAAGAAAAAAAAAAACCTGGAACAAGTTTTAAACCAAACACAACTTAGAAACAATAGAGAAATTTTCTCTAGACAGGGGAATTTAATTCAGTGAATATTACGGCCATCTGTCCAAGGGCTGTCTTCAGCCCACCACCGATGTTATATATATATACATATATATATATATATATATATATATATATATATATATATATATATATATATATATATATATATATATATATATATATATATATATATACATCGGTGCTTGGCTGAAGACGGCCCTTGAACAGAGGGCAGTAATATTCACTGAATCAAATTCCCCTGTCTAGAGAAAATTTCTCTATTGTTTCTAAGTTGTTTGGTTTAAAACTTGTTCCAGGTTTTTTTTCTTATTGAAATAATTGGCAGCTTTTTTTCAGTAGTCTTACTTTTTTACCATCAAGAGTGCTGTTACTGCAATTATAGAATTTTATATATATATAAACTTACATTAAATGCGAACATTAAAACCAAGAATATTCTTAAAAACTTTCTAAAACAGCCCTAGCATCCTTACTTCAACGAAGCTCAACTAGGACTCAAATAACCAGGTAACAAGTTATGGTGTGAAGACAAATCTTTTTTGGCATTTACTATCTTTAGATTTTGGCTTGACCTTTTGTACCAGTATACCCTTCAATGTGTCCAATCGTCTCTTCTTAAAGTGACCAACTAAAAAAATGTTGGGAGTGACATTTAACATGAAGAAAATGTTTGGAATGCTATGATAAGCCGATCTTACCATATTCGCCTGAATTACTTATAATGAATAAATTATTCATGGTTACTAACTATATAATTGCGGCTTGCGGGCCATTGAACCGTAAAATTGGTTTTTCTTTCAGGTTTACCAACCGTTTAACCGTATGACTATCCAGTCATTGTGAATGACATGGTTCACCATAGATTTTTCTGTTCAGATCAAGAAAATATATAGAATCATTCAGGCCTCAACAGGCTGAGATAAGTATTTAGCATAGCTTTTTACTTCTAGGCATAATAGAATTATCATTTTGTTAAAATGATCTGAATCAGATAATACATGTAAACAACTCAAAATTAAAGTATTGAATAATTTATTACTCTGGTCAATTTTTTGTACAATATTGTAATTTCAACAGATTTAGATATTAAAAACGTTAAACGGAAAAGCTTACCAACAGTTTACCAACAGGGGGACAAAGAAATGCCACTTCTATTCATAGTAAAATGAGAAACAGCAAATGGATTTTGTAAAATATTTTGTGAAATCGCTATTTGACTAACAATGGGATTTCTAAATTGAAGAATATCTTCTGTTTTTAGAAGAATGAAAGCACGTAACCATCGGTTGATAATTCATGATGCATGAAACAGAATATTAAATATTTAATTAAATGGTCAGTAATTCAGAGAAAAAAAAACTGTAACTAAAATATTTTATAAGCAAAACTTTAAAAAACGATCAAGAAAAACAATAAACACCAACAATAAACAAACAATAAACACCAATAAAAAACAATAAACACCAACAAACAAAACAATAAACAAAGAAAAACAATAGACTTGTAATATATTTTGTATACCTTTTTAAAATTAAATATGATTAGACTGACTATAGTAAAACAGGACCAGTTCAGTTCTCAAATTTAGGATTTGGATTTGGAAGTGACGCTCATTTAGTTTTTGTTTTGTTTTCCTTCTTTCTCACGTATTCTCTCTAAATTATTTCCCTTTTCGTAATTGTGCCAACGACTTTTAACTGAAAACACAAATGAAAAATCTCCACCAGTAAATTTGCCTGTATTTTACCCTTTATTGGTATAACCCTGAATCTTATTTCTTGTTATGTTAGTTAATCCCTGAAACAGCCTAAGGAAAAATCCTTTTGAATAATGAAAAGGCTTATAAAAATGAGGTGCTTCTTACAAAGAAATGTTGCTTTATTTTTAATTTCACAATAATTAACTCTTTTAAATCCATACTCTCGTTTGTTTGTTTTGGTTTATATACCTTTTTACTACATGAAGCATGGAATTAAACTCAGTTGCACTGAGTAGCTGATCTGTAGCATTAGATGGCGTTCTTCACAGTTAATACTTCAGTAATTTGTCTTCTACCTACAAAGACATGACCGGTTCTATGATTATAATAAGTAATTTTTTCGAAGTTTCCGCCTAAAAATATATTAAAATGGGGAAGTCGTTTCACGCCTGTATGTAGAAAACTGTCAGAAAAGTACTAAGATTTGCTAAAATAAGAAATATAATTTCTTAGAAGAATGTGAATCAAGGTTAATATTTGCTGATGTGAAGCCAAGCCTGTTACTTTGTGAACATTAGCATGTTCACCTTTTTATATTAAATTTTCATTAATTTTCATATTAGTGTGATCAACTTTTCTAATTTATGTTACTCTAGAATAATTATTTTTCACTATAAACTAATAGAAAAAATAAGTAGGACTCCTGGACATTAGTAAAATTTCAATCGATGTGATGTATCTTAAAATTTTATGAGGATATATTTTATCTAATTTAAACAATGTAAAAAAAAAACGCTGACTTTGATGAAAATTAAAGAAAGTTTCTTTTAGTTCTTTTAGTTTTTTTCTAGTTAGTTAGCTTTTAAAATATCTATATAACCACAATCAAAGTTTCAAAGTCAACTTTCTCTAAAAATGCCAAAATTTAAATTTTCTTACATTACAAATCAGTAAAAAAAAAAAATAAATAAAAATTGGTATGGTATATTCTTGAACTAACGTGAAAAATCTCATTGAAAACCTTTTGGGCTACACTAAACCAAAAACGAGTTGAAAAAATATACTAATGCACATTTAAAACGAATAGCAACTGCTACAAACAGGAGTACGGCTACTACCCCATAAACCTTTTAAGGCTAGAGAATCATTTGCGCTTAGTTGAAAATAAGATATATTTTAAGTATTTCCTCTTTTACAACTTTAATAAATAAGAAAATTTCTTAAACTTCCAGGAATGAATATAATTATATTTCAAACAAGCACTTTTCTTTCATTAGTTATTCTTAAATAATCTTGGTCATTGGAATGATTTTTTTTTCTTTTTTTTAGTGTTGTTGTTGATGTTTTGACAAATAATAGCCACATTGATCAAAATAAATATCATTTCAATGAAATGGGAATGGCATTCAAGCCTCTTAGAGGTTTTGAGAGCGAGGGAAGGGAACAGGTAGCACCACTCTTATTTGGAAACCTTGATTTGATTTGAGGTGTGTTTTTTTTGTGTGTGTGTCGTTTGTGAAGTTGTGATAAATAAAGGTACATTGTTCAACATAAAAGCTGCTTTTAGTGAAGTAAAAATGACAGCCCGACCTTTAGGGGTCATGAGTTCTACTCTTGTTTGTGTTATAATTCAACTTGACTGTACGTTTTGAGTCTCGTTTACTCATTAATAGTATTTCTATTAATATTTATGTAATTACATTATATGGTCTCTATAATTATTGGAAATTGGTCTTTCCAATATGGTCTCTATAGTTTCTGATGCTTTCCCTGATATTGGCCTTTCAATTAATATAGATAAATGTGAGTTTCTTCCCTATAACTGTATTACTGCTACTTCCCTTCACTGTAATAACTTCACTATCCCGCTTGTTGATTGTATTTGTTGGCTTGGTATCTCTGTTACTAACAATCTTTCGAGCTTACGTCAGCATACTGTTTGTGATATAAGTAAAAAGATTCAGATTGGTTATGCAAAAATTGTTGCAAATAGAGGGAAGTATAATAGACGTGCGCTGGCTAAACTTTATTCTACTTTCTGTGATCATTCTGTCCTTTATGCTTCAGGTCTTTTCCCCCTTCTTAATAATGGTAATTTAAAAAGAATTCGGATAAATTATTTCAAATTTTGCAAATTTCTTCTGTATCTTCCACCTTGGACAAAAAACCGGACTCTTGTTAAAAAATTCTCAGTTCCTGACATAACTTTAAAGTTGGAGCTTCTTCACAGACAACTCTCCAGTACAGCTTCTGCGCACCTATCCCCTCACCACCGTCTTATCCGTTTTTTAGTTGACTTTGTATATGTATTTGTTTTTCTCTTTGTGTTTTTTGAATTTCATTTTTTTGTGTGTATCTAATTTTCATTTTTTTTTCATAGTTCGTTATTTTGTGTGTTTATTTAATTTTTTGTATTAACGTAAAAAATTTCTATTGTCATTACTTTTCATTTTTTGTATGTTTTGCTTTTTTTGTGTGTATTTAATTGTTTGTACTCCACATTTTAATACTTTTATAGTGTTGTTGTGGGTAAGAAATAAATTATTTTTTTTATTATTATTACAGTACATTAAATTATTAATTAATTAATTATTATACATTACATTACAATACATTACAATGCAATACATTACATTAAATTATTAATTAATATTAAATATTACATTAAATTACATTAATAGTAATTTCTGTTCGATATAAGTTTGAACCATTACATGGCTTTATCTCTTCTCGTCTTTAGTTTAATGCAGCTCTTTACTTTACTTTGAAAACTCCTGTTTAGCGACAAGTTTTTTATTTAAATTCTGTTTGTCTTTAACTAATTTTTTTTTTATTTAATAATAAAAGACTCATTTGTAAAGTTTTTTCCGGTTTCTAAGCTTAAGAACTAAAATTTTGGTTTCCTTTCTACATTTTTAACAAAATTTTGCAGAAAATTATAGTTTTTCTAGATGTTTGAGGATGAGAAGAGGGAATGGCAAATTCTTACAATTTCTGGCTCTCTTAGGACCAAAAAAAAAATCAAACAGTTCGTGGTAACGAACTGTAGTAAGGAGCGACCCGGCTCGATAGTAACCGAAACTCTAAAAAACGGAATTTTGATACCAATAGTTACATCAAAAAATTCGCATTTTAATGCTGATTTTAAATATATAATTTTCATCAAGATTAGTCTAAAGTTCTTTACTGTTTTAAGAAGTAGAGTTAAGAGGAAGAGTCAAACTTTAGCGTAAAGAGCGAGGCGTTGAGGAGGAAAGGCCCCTTTCATATACGGAGTAATTTATGTTCTTTTTAAGTTTTAATGTCGCTCCTTACTTTCGTTTAAAAAAAAACTTGTTTTTTTTATTTAATAAATAAATAAATCAGACTGCAGTCGTCCTGGCATCAATCCTGACAGTTTCTTCTTTTATGAAAAGCATTGAATGAATGAAGAAGCGCAGCAATATTTAGTTTGAAAAAAACTGGATTTATTTTTTGAATTGCATAAGTTCATTAACTTTGAGCAAAAATGGAGTCATGATTCCAAGGATGTAAGTTTAGGTATTTAAAATCCATATTAATATCATCTTTAATATTACTTGCAAAGTAATAATATTTTGCGAGTACATGTCTACAAGTCATGTCTGCAGGTCATGCCTACAAAGTAGACATGACCTTAAAATAGGGTGTTAAAAACAGGTTCAACAACTGGCTAGGGTCAATTACCCTTTGAGAATTGAATAAACTTGAAAAAGAGGAATATAAAAAAATTGTCCAAGAAAACCTACAAACCTATTCTTCTAAGCAGCATATGAAGGCTCCAAACGTAATTGGAATAAGAAATAAATTGTGAAACTTAAAGTAGGTCATTAACATGAATCAAGTGAAGAAATGTTCTAGCTTAGATTTAACTTAGAACTATCCCGTCAAAATTCAAAATTTTTTGACTCGTAGTTAGTCATGGGTTTGAGTCCTGGTGTCGCTGGTTATTTGGTTTAAGATGAGGGTCAATGGTGGGACTCAGTAAGCTCAGCCGGAGTCGACCCAGCTCTAAATGGGTACTGGAGAAATCTTGGAGAAAAACATGGGAAGCTTCGGATGATTTGTCCCCAACCACGCATTGTACTCCCAGCAGGAGGTACCGAATCAGGAAATCGGTACTTCTGCAACGCATACCATTAGTCAGCATGTGATTAAATTTCTAAGAAAGGTAGAAAGTTTCGACTTGAAAAATAAATAATAAATTAATAATAATAAATAAATAAATAATTAAATAATAGATAATTAAAATAAATAAATAACGAAAGACTTAAAATAAGTTTAGTTAATTAAAATCATTTAATTTTAATTAAATGAGGTTCGGCATCTGTAGAAAACATTTCAACCATTTAAATTCTTGCCCTGAGCTGTTTCACGAATTCTGTTGTTGAGCCTGTCATAAGATTAGTGGCATTTTCAGCTTCTTTCTTACATTTAAAAATGCAACATAAAGATTCAACTGGTCCACAATTTCAGATGCCACCTTGAAATTTGGAATTTGACAAACATACCAAAGTGACAACTCAGAATTCGTTTTTTACTAATCAACCATTCCTCAGCTTATTCCTTGGCGTTGCAAAAGTCATATAGTTATCGTCAGGTGAAGACAAAACTTTTGGGACCTCTTTAATCCAGCAAATAGTAAAATAAGCCATGGTAGACGGAGCAGGAATAAATAGGAACGTCATGTGGATGCTATCACTAGGTCCTGGGATTATAATTTGTTCTATAGATTGTAAAGTTAGTCAGAGGTGTAAATTGGAAGGATCAAGGAACCTTTCTATTGGGATTTTGTTACTTTTTCAGCTTAGCCTACATTTTTCTGCAAACATGGCATAATTTAACTTTTGTTTCTTTTTTTTTTTGCTGTTTTGACAAATTTGGTGCCCCTCAAAACATGCTACCTTCTCTAAATAAACCTTTTCGTACGTTCAAGATGCCAGGTGGTCTGAATTTCAAGTAAAACTGACAGTAAAATTTTTCTACTTTTTGATATTTATTATAAAATTATCGAATATAGGCAGTTATCGAAAAACCCAATTGTAAATTAATCTTACTCGCATCGTAGTTCGATAATTTTCAGTGATGGAGGAAAAGCTTTTGACCTTTTTCTGGGTGTCGTGGCTCCTAAGGTATTATTTACTATTTGAAATATTTGGGATATATGTTTCTATCAAGTCAATGCAGTATTCTATGTAGTGTTCTATCTTTCTATCACTGCAGCACTCTGAGTCTGCTCAATTGCTACAGCAGAAACTCATGGCCTTTTTATGTTGCTGTGTTCCCTATGGTTTCTTTTTTATACCGCTTTAAGTACTCGGAATCTATATTTCTGTTAAGCCTGTTCCACATCATTGGAATATGATGTGAGATGAACTGATTAGTTTTAATGCAAATTAGTATATTTCAGCTCAGTAGTAGTTTAATCAGAGTTGATTCCTAGGAACATATCTATAATTTTAGCTGGGGGTAAAAGTTTTCCGTAGCTGCTTGTCTGTAGTCCAACTTACCAGCGTCGGCACTTTTATAGGGATGAAATTTCCTGACAAATGAGTGCCTATGTTTACTGACATTTTCACAGTTGGTTATTTCTTTTGTCCTGCCATAGGTGCTGAAAAATACCACCTTTTATAATTATTTTTGCGCTAGCATATTAGTGATGCAAGGCTGCTGAGTGAGAAGTCAGAAGAGTGAGGAGCTATTGTCCTTATGAGCATTGGAAGATACTGGTCCTGGTCCTGTGCTGCACCGATAGATGTCCAATTCCACTGGCTTATGACCCGTGGCTTTAAAATTACCAAATTGGGCGACTTTCATAAAGCCATATTGTGATACCATAATCCACAATTAATTCAGTTTGGGTTTGAACGTATCCTTCCTGTTATTGTGCGAGTAGTTTGCAAGTCAGTATTATACAAGCAGAGTCGTTCTTCACTGACCATGAAGAAGGCAAACAGCCTTGCAGAAATCTGATACTACTTCTTGTAATATTAGGTTTTTTCGGCCTTCTATGTGGAAGGAGACCAGCTTAATTACTTTGCGCGATAAAGTAATTTGACCAAGTTAATCTAAAGCCTCATCCAAGGGTAAGATATCTTCATTTTACCTGGTCACTACGTTTAGATGACGGGTTTCAGCCCAACTTATCTTTGGCATGAAGACAATGCTGCCCCTGGATGGGCTCTGTTAACCCTGTCTAAGATGAAAAAAATTTCCTCTCCATGGAGCAGAGAATTTGGATTCAAATCTGTGCCTTTGACTCCGTTGATGAAACTATGGCTGAAACCTGAAGCAGGACTTATTGTACTATTTAATTCAAGTTATTGAGTTCAGAACTAAGTTTCACTAAATTATTGCTGATGGTTTAGCGGTTAATCCTGCTATGCTGAATAAATTTATCTTTGCTGGGCTAAGCTTGCTTTGGATCAGATTTTTCAGTTTTTTCTTGGCTGCATTTAACCGGATTGAATTGTCCTATATTTAAGTGCTGCTGCCTTGAATTTTGAGCGTGTTGGTTTTAACTTGTTATGAATTTCAATGGGTTTAATTTTACGCTGGCTTACTTTTGGATGGGTGTAATTTTACTTGGTTTGAAGGTTTTCGAGCTAAGTTTTGTCTGGCAGAATTTTGTCGGGGCTGGAAATTACTCGGGTTAATTTAGTATTTATTGGATTTTGTTTGAGTTCGGTTTCATAGGTTGAATTAGACTGGATCAAATTTGGCATGGGCAGAATTTTACTCAGAGCGGGTTTTCTGAATTGATTTTTACCGGGTTTAATTTTGTGTGGATTGAATTCCGAGTTGGTTGATTTTCGTTATGTTGAATTTTAAGCGGGAAAATTCACCCAGAAAATTTCCGGCATTTGATTCTGCGAGGTCGAGTTTTCCCCGGTCCCAAGTTTTGCATGTGTTAAATTTTAGGAGAGCCCAAAAACTTGTATTACAAAGATTGAGACAATTGGTATCATATTACTCGATCCAGGACTATCAGGTGACTTTTAGCCCTTTTTTTATGTTTTTTATTTTTTATCCTTAACACCGCACCACCGTTTTTAACATGAAATCCCCGAAAAATATTTTGGGTGGCTATTGCAAATAACCAAAATTACGATTACCTCCTAACATACTTAACCCTCCCTCTGTGATTAAAGGACAAAAATTTATCGGAGACATTGAATAGTTTCCCACACGTTGATCAAAAGTCTTAGGTCCATGTGGAGTATACCAGGAGAAACACAAGTATACTTTTTGACAAATTTTCGGCCATTAAAGGACGAAAATATAGCAAGGTAAGTGAACACATATTGGAATGTTTGGTACACATTTAGTTCACGAGGGAGACTTTTTAAAACAAGTAAAGCAGTATTTTATTCAAAAAAATGGTGCCTACGGAAATTCACCCCAAATGCCTCTTATGGGGCACTTATGAACTTAATTCGTAACTGTCAAATCCAAATGACTCATTCAACGAATTTGAACAATGAAACTAAATCGTGATTTTTAGCCATTTTAGCCAGTCGTTTGGACATTAGTACCCTCTTACATCATATGGACCCACCCATCCCAAGGTGCTTGATCTTGTTCTTCTCTAGATCTTATTGCTTTGTAGAAGAATATGCCTTTTTCAATATAATGAAAATCAAGTTTTGAATTCTTTTGGAGCACCACATTCTGCTGAAACGTAAGATGTTTTTATATTTTTATATTTTTGTTTTTTATTTTTTTTTATTTTTTTTTTTGTTATTTTGTGTTTTTTATATTTTTGAGATAAGTATTACAATTATTTATTTAGAGTTTATCCTGTTCTAGGTTTCACCGTTAAGTGTTTTGTAAAAATTGAATATTGTCTGTGCAACGGTAAAAAGATCAATTATTTTTATTATATTATCTTTATATTAGTCTTATATAAAGATAATAATCAATTATATTAGTCTTCCATAATCAAAACGAAATCCCTGCAGAAACAGATTTGACTTATATGCGCCTCGGTTTAGCATTCAGCATTTTCTGTTTAAAACCAAGATCAGCTGTCTATGTACATTGTTTTTCTCTAGTCTTTTTCGAAAAAGGAATAAGGTATTTTTTTAATTTTTCATTGAAAATATCAAAAAGGTATTTTTCAACGAAAATACGCATAAAAAGGTTTCTTTCAAAATATGAGGGCGGGGCGGGGGGGGGGGGAATTTTGGAAGAGATAATGACTCCTCTCCCTCCCATTCGAGGGCACTGATTCAGTGTAATTGCTAAGAAAATAATAACAGTGTGCTTTTAAATCAAAATTTGGCTATTTTTAGCGTATAACATTTAATGTAAAAATAAGAAATGAAATGAATTTCCTCTTTGCTAAATTAACGGGATCTAGTTACCTCTTATAATCCATTCAAAATATACAATATCAGGTTTCTCTAAATTGGTCTTTGCAAGCTTCTGAAACTACTTATCTTTTTTTTTTGCATAGAAAAAAACATAAAAAAAGAAGAGAAGGGAAAATTACCAAATAAAAACAAGTTTACTAAAAAAAAAAGTATTTACAATTTTAATTAATAAAAAAACGTTGACAAAAGCAGGACACAATAAATACAGAATGCAGAATTTACAAATAAACAACAAAAACCCTCAAATAAACAAAAAATATTTTAGATTGTTTACAAACAGTATTTCACTATATACAATAGAAATCCGATTCACTTCTTTTCATAGGCCGTAATATCAAATTGGTATAAAAAAGGGGGACGAGAGGGAGGTGGGGGTCAAGAACAGAATTTTGGCCTCTACCTACAATGAATATGGCAGCTTTAACAATTTACTATTTCTTGATTGTCGGGACCATCTATCAATAGCGTAAAATACTCCTGGCTTAGCGTCTGTCACGTCAAAAAATGAACTACTTTGAGGATGCCATGCCAGCATGTTTTCTTCCTGTCCATCCTTTAAAATTGCATCTTTCACAAATTTGTCTTGGATTTCAGACTCTGAGACTTGAGGACTGCTTAACTTTTCTCGTAAATTATCATTTTGCGGGTTTATAATATCTTTTGTAAACATTAAAGTTCCATCAGGTTGGAGGTTCGACCTCGGACGGCCAGGTGGAATGGTAGTCATTGTAGTTGTTGTAGTTGTGCTTGTCTCGATCACGAGAGGGGTCTCAGAAGTCTGTATAGGTAAGTTTGTATTTTTAAGCTCAACATAATTGTCATCATGTTCATCATTCTCACTACTGGTATTTTCTAGGCTTTTAATAATTTCGGGCTCTTCGTCTTCTTCTTCTGAGGAAGATGAGCTTTCTTCATCACTGGATCGACCCTTGTAGCTTAAAGCATGTACTTCATTGGCATTATTTGAAATGGGTTCTGTTGCTGATGTTTCTAAATCAATTCTTCTGTTATCGATTGGTAGTTGAAACATTGGCATTGTTCCAACGCCTGAAAAAAACATTTGTTTTAAAAAAAAGCTTTATGAAGTAAGGCAAATAGAGTCAACTTTTCTTAGTCGTAGCAATGCCTAAAAGGCATAAACGCAGGAATTTTTCCCCGAATGGATGGGGAATAACGGTAAAAAGAACAATTTGATTGATAGTTACAATAAGAAGTGCTCAGAAATCCAGGACCATTTAGGATGTCAAGGAGTCCGGGCTCCAAGTTTATTTGCTTCATAATACTAAATATTTAATATGAAACTGAAATTTCAAACATAGTTTTTTATAAATTCAAACGTGAAAAATAGTTTTTCATACCTCTTTTCTGTTTATAACTTGTAAGGCAATTATATTTCAAAATGTATGCTTTGCTTGATATTATTGTTGTTTCTACCCTTCCAATTCTTAGACGCTCTCATTTTTAATAAAAACACAACAATTTGCAAATACATGCATAGTTTGAACTTCTGATCATTAGGTCTAATCAGCGTTTCCGCCTTTTTTTCAAACGATCTGGATAATTTCAGCACTTTTTGGAAGAAAATCAGTAGATGTCTCTCAGACTGAGAGCCGCTTACCCAGCATAGTATCGGTATGATCTTTTTTTTTTGTCGGGAAATGGTTTCGGAATTCAGTCGATCTCCCAAAAAATCGGTAGAAATGGAAACAATGCTATGTTGGTGTGCTTTTTAAGAAAAATAGGCGAGAACCCCTTTTATAGATAGCAATGGCTCAATTTGTTTCTGATTTTTGGGAGTATGCCAGATGTATTGCTTTAGTTCGAGTATTTTCAAATTAAAGTAAAGAGCCAAACTTAAAACTAACCATGAATATCCTATGCATTACGAGAATGGCTGGTGTCCTCCATAACCACGGGTTCTTTACATAAAAGTTTGACTAGTGCTTTCCTGAAAGCATTTTAGAATAAGTAAATACAGCCCAGTTGCTAATTGCAAGTATTTTTTTTAGTGATTATTGCTCAAAGCATTTAAATTTTTATTGTTCAAAGCAAACGTAAGTAGCCGAGGCCTATCATTCTCCTCAAACCACATTGGGATTAGGTGGAGCGTGCGTAGCTGTGCTGGCCTCAGGTGGCTTGGTGCTTCAGTGAGTTGTTAGCAGTTAGTAATAGTATTCTTGAAATTTTGTGATAGAAAAAACAATATTTTTTTTGTCGCATTACTCTTGTGGTAGATTGTTAGAGTGTTCAATATTGAAGCATTGATATGAAAAAAAGGAATAAGGAAGAAGGGACTTTAGTCCCTTCTTCGTAACAAAGAGATCCAGCATCCGCTCCCCCATGACTGCTATGCAACCATGGAATACAGCGTAACGGTTATTTTTACTGTATAAATTAAATAAAAACTTTCCGAAAAAGAAGTTTTCTAAAGAAAAGTAAAAGCCATATTAAAATAACTCAAACAAAAAAACAACCAGAAATTAATATTAAAGAATAAAAGAAACCCAAAGCAAACAGAAATTAAATATGCGATCATAGTAAAAAAAAACGTACAACATGTACTAATATAAATGAATAAATAGATCTCAAAACAAGTAATGCTTATGTTGAATATGCAAATCCAGCTTGAAACGAACAAAAATTTCTACAAAGAAGCGTTTGGGTTTTGCGTCCTTCTTTCATTTTAAAGTAAAAAAACCTACTGTGTCACTGGCACTTTACTGAAAACTACATGTGTCTTGAACAGTCTTGTAAAGTACAAATAAAATCAAAATGAATGTTTGATATAAAATGCTATTAATTGTTGAAACATAATCATTTCAAGATTTTATTTCACTGTAATATTATTTCATTTTCAATGCTGTATTAACTTGAAAAGAAAATATTTGTAACATAACACATTTTCAGTGAAGCACCAAATACGTTTTAGACTTTGGACTTTTAAAGTTAGGGAAGAGGGTAGTATCCAAACCCTCTATTTATAGTGAAGCTATATTTGTCTTGAAGAGTCTTAGAAAGAACTAATAAAACTATAAAAATATTATATATAATAACACTACTTGCTGAAAGCTCATCAGTTAAAAATTTAATTTTACTATAATTTTTATGCTTATTTTCAAAATTGTAATAAGTACAAAAAAAATTTGTATTATAGTTCGTTTTCAGTAAAGCGCCAATGATGCAGTAGGTTTTAGACTTTTACAGTGACAGAAGGAGACAAAACCCAAACCCTTCTTTGTAGATATTTTAGTTCGTTGTAAGCTGGATTTGCATATTCTATTTAAGTTTCACTCGTTTTAAGATTTATTTACTCATTTATACTAGTAACTATTGTTGGTTTATTTGCTACGAAAGTCTATTTAATTTCTGTTCGTTTTGGGTTTCATTTATGCATCAATAGCAAAATATTTTGTTTATTTTTAGCTTGATTTGCATATTCAACTGAAGCTTTACCTGTTTTGAGATGTATTAATTCATTTATATTAGTAGCTGTTGTACGTTTTTTTGCTATGATTGTTTATTTAATTTCTGTTCGTTCTGGATTTCATTTATTCTTTGACAGCAATTTCTGGTTGTTTTAAGTTTAAGTTATTGTAGGTTTCTATTTCTTCTGATCTTAAGCTTAATATGGCCTTTACGTTTCTCATAGAAAACTTCTTTTTCGGAATTAAAAAAAAAATAATTTCTGTTCGTTTTTGTTTGCTAAAGTTTCAAGCTTTTCAAAATTGCCTGTTTCAAAATATTCTTTTTTATTCCAAAATAAATGAGCAGATTTGGTAAGAACTAATAAACTAAACTGAATTTTTGAAATATAATATTAATTACTGTAATATTTATTACTGAAAGCTCACCAGCTCAAGATTTTGTTTCACCCAGGCTGGATTTAAAGCTTTGGCGACTCTAGGCCCAAGCAATTTTGCTGCTCCGTTTTTGCAAGATTTTCTGGGATATCCCAAAAACTTCGGGAATAGTGAAAGTCGTAGGGCCTAGTGGGCCTATTGGTAGATCCTAGTCTGGTTTCACAGCAATTTTCATTTCATTTTCAATGTTGTTATAAAAACAAAAGAAAATAATTGTAATTCCAATTTCCTTTAGTAAAGTGTCAAATCTGCTGTAGGCCTTATACTTTTACCGTTAGAGAAACGGGCAGTAACCATACTCTTGTTTGTAGAGAAGAAACCATTGGTAGAAGTACATAGCCCCTACTCCCTGAAAACGACCGCGGTCTAACAGCCAACCCTTAATCCAATTCTCACTTGTGCTTTGAATTCTGTTCTCCCAACTGTTATAATAAAAAAAGACAAACTAATTTTGCAGAAGTTTGTAGCCACTTAAGTAAGAGAATGATAATTCTGAGTAAGATAATTGGTTATTTGACCAATCAAACTGGTTATTTAAAGTTTGATGTTATTTAACATCAAACTTTCATCAAAGTATCAAAACTAGTATAAAAATATCGAAGTATCAAAGTAAAGAAAGGATCAAAGTTAACAAGGTATCAAAGTAAACCAAGTATCAAATTAACACTAAGCAGCTTGCAAAATTTAAAGCCCTTGCACCGTAAATAAAGTTACCACGTAAATTACTAAATCCAAGCATCAAAGTAAACAAAGTATAAAAGTAATAATAATGAAGTTCCGTAACTCATAGCCATATCCCCGGGGCTGGGAAGGGGGTTAACCACGGAAGTATAGTTTTTTGGCCTTTGAACTATTTTGAAAAAAATGGTTATCTCCAAATTTTGACCGGATGCTCTTTGGGAAATTGGGGCATGGGTTAGTTGGCCATTGATCACTTTTGACCCTTTAAAAAGAGCTAAAAGTTTCAATTTCCTATTGAATGAGCCCCCTCTAAAGTTAATACGACCACTGCCTCCACAGAACCTTATATTCTAATAATGGGCAACTTACATAAGTCACAATCCTTGCCCCAGGAGGTAGGGAAGTATTCTCAACCCCTAAGTTATAGTAATTTAAATTTTGGACTATTTTGAACAAAATGGCTATTACTAAATTTTGATAAGATACATTTGGAGAAAAAAGGCACAAATGGAGGGGGGAGACGTGTTACTTTTTGATCACTCTTGATTATTAAGAACTTACAACTTACATAAGTTAGAATTCTTGTCCTGGGTGCTATGGAGGATTTCTCAACCCCTAATTTATAGTAATTTTAATTTTGGACTATTTTAAACAAAATGGCTGTCTCAAAATTTTATCGGATGTATTTGGGTAAAAAGGGCCTTGGGGGACTAGTTGCCCTCTAATCACTTTTGACTCTTGAGAAGGGCACTAGAAATTCGGATTTTCAACCGAATAAGCGTCATCCGAAGTTTTCACGACCATCCCTCATAAAAACTTTATATACCCCCAGGGTACATTTTACAAAACTTCCCCCAAGTTCTGGGGAGGGGGCTGTTTTATCCCTGTTGTTTTTTTTGTTATTTTATATTTTGTCTATTTTGAAAAAAATGGGTACATAAAAAATTTGATTGGATGCATTTGAAGAAAAGAAGGTTGGGAGGGAGGAGGGCTAGTCATCATCGGATCACTTTTGACTCTTAAAAGGCGAGTTAAAGCTTTCAGTTTCTAATCATTTGATTCCACTTCAAAATTAATACGACCACCTCTTCCACAAAAACATTATATATCTCCACGGCATAAGTTACAACCCTTCCCCTGGCTATGGGGGAGGGGCTTATACTGACAACGAATTTTTGTTATCTAATCGTTGGACTATTTCAAACAAACTGGCTATCTCAAAAGTTTATTTCATGCATTTGGAGAAAAGAAGGTGTTGGTGTCCGGGGGGGGGGAGATGCCCTCCGTTGAGTTTTGATTCATAAGAAGGTAACTAGAACTTTCAATTTCAAATCAAATGAGCCACCTTAGAAGTTTATACGACCACCCCTACAGAAGAACCTTATACACCTTGGGACCAAAACTTAAAACACAAGTTTGCTGTGTTTCTGATGTTCCTCTTAGAGGGGGTTCTGAGACCCCTCTCTGAGAGGAGTCTCAGGCTCTGAGACCCCTCTCTGAGAGGAATCTCAGGCTCTGAGAGGGGGTGTCGACCCTGGATTTTTTGTTATTTGATGTTTGAACTATTTAAAAGATGGCTATCTCAAAATTTGTATGGGATAGATTTGGTGCATAAAGGCTGGGGGAGGGGGGCTAGTTGTGCTCAGATCTCGTTTGACTCTTAAAAAGTGAACTATAACTTTCGTTTTACAATCAACCTTTGAAGTTTATACGACCGCCCCTTTCACAAGAACCCTATACGCCCCTTGGCCATAGCTTTAAACACTTTCCCCTGGGCTCTAGGGGGGTGTAGACCCCGTATTTTTGTTATCTGATGTTTGAACTATTAAAAAAAATGGCTATCTCAAAATTTGTATAGGATGGATTTGGGGGAAAAGGCTGGGGGGATGGGGGCTAGTTGCGCTCAGATCTCTTTTGACTCTTAAAAAATGAACTAGAACTTTCATTTTACAATCAAATGAGCCTTTTGTGAAGCTTATACGAGCTTCTCTTTTATAAGAACCATATATGCCCCCTTACTATAACTTACAGCGCCTGCCCCGGGCCCAGGGGGGTTGCGTCGACACAAGAGTTTTTTCTTATTTGACCTTTGAACTATTTTTCCCAAAATGGCTATCTTAATATTATATCGGATGGGTGGGTAAAAAAGAGCGTGGAGGGGGGCTAGTTGCCCTCAGATCTCTTTTGAATCTCAGAAGTGAACCTGAACTTTCAATTTCCAATCAAATGAGCCTTCTCTCAAGTTTATACGGGCATCCCTTTCGTAAGAACGGTTTAAGCCTCCAGGACAAAACTTACAACCCCCTGCTCCGGGGCTTTGGGGGGTTGTGTCGACGCCGGAGTTTTTCTTATCTGAACTTTGAGCTATTTTTGACAAAATAGCTATCTCAAAATTTTTATCGCATGGGTTTGGGAAAAAAGGCGTGGGGGGGGGGAGGTTAGTTGTCCTCGGATCTCTTTCGATTCTTAAAAAGTGAACTACAACTATCAATTTCCAATCAAATGAGCCCTCTCTGAAGTTTATACGAGCATTCTTTTCATAACAACCATTTATGACCCTAGGGCATAACTTACAACGCCTGCCCCCAGGCCCTGGGAGGTTGTGTCGAGACCTGAGTTTTTGTTATCTGACCTTTAAACTAGGCTTAGGAGCCTTATTGCCTGTGTCGTGACTCGGCCGACCTTTGAACTATTTTGAACAGAATGGCTATTTCAAAATTCTTATCAGATGGGTTTGAGGGGAAAAGGGCGCGGACAGAGAGAGGGAGGCCAGTTGCCCTCTGATCTCTTTCGATTCTTAAAAAGTGAACTAGAAATTTCAATTTCCAGTCAAATGAGCCCTTTTTCCAGTCAAATGAGCCCTTTCTGAAGTTTATACGAGCATCCCTTCCATAAAAACCATTTATGCCCGAGGGCATACATTACAACGCCTTCCCACTGTTCCTGAGGGGTTGTGTCGATACCGGAGTTTTTGATATATGATCTTTGAACTATTTTTAACAAAATAGCTATCTCAAATTTTTTCGGATGCATTTGGGAAAAGAAGGGCGGGCGGCTAGTACCCCCCCCTATCAGTTTTAACTCTTAAAAGGACACTAGAACTTCTGATTTTCAATAGAATGAGGCTCTTTTGAAGTTTATGCGACGACCCCTTCCATATGAAATGCCTCTGGGGAAAAATAATAATAATCAAACAGTTCGTGGTAACGAACTGTAGTAAGTAGCGACCCGGCTCAATAGTAAATGAAACTCTAAAAAACAGAATTTTGATACTAATAGATACATCACTAGAATCAAATTTTTATGCTGATTTTAAATATATAAGTTTCATTAAATATAGTCTTACTCGCCAAAAGTTATGAGCGTGAGAAAATTTGCCTTGTTTTGGAAAATAGGGGAAAATATCCCTTAAAAGCTATTGCATCTTAACGAAAATCACACCATTGCATTCAGTGTATCAGAGAACTCTAGTGTAGAAGTTTCAAGCTCTTATCTACAAAAAAGTGGAACTTAGTAGTTTTTGCCAGAAGACCGATCACGGGTGCGTGTTTTTTTTTGTTTGTTTGTTTGTTTTTTGTTTTTTTTTTCCCAGGGGTGATCGTATCGACCAAGTGGTCCTAGAATGTCGTGGGAGGGCTCATTCTAACGGAAATTAAAAGTTCTAGTGCCCTTTTTAAGTGACCAGAAAAATTGGAGGGCACCTAGGCCCCCACCCACGCTAATTTTTTCCCCAAAGTCAACGGATCAAAATTTTGAGATAGTCATTTTGTTCAGCATAGTCGAAAAACATAAAAACTATGTCTTTGGGGCTAAATTACTCCCCCACAGTCCCCGGGGGAGAGGCTGCAAGTTACAAACTTTGACTAGTGTTTACATACAGTAATGGTTATTTGGAAGTGTACAGACCTTTTCAGGAGGATTTTTTGGTTGGGGAAGGGGGTTGAGGGGAGGGAGCTACGTAGGAGGATCTTTCCTTGGATAAATTTGTCATGGGAGAAGAAAAATTCCATGAAGGGAGAAAAAAATTGTTAAAAAATAAATATGAAAAAATAAATATGAAAAAATTTTTTTCCACTGAAAGTAAGGATCAGCATTAAAACTTAAAACGAATAGAGATTATTACACATACGGGAGGTTCATCTCTTCCTAAATACCTCGCTCTTTACGCTAAAGTATTTTTAGTAATTTCAACTATTTATTCTACAGCTTTCGTGATTCAGGGGTCATTTTTAAGGAATTGGGACAAAATTAAAGCTTTAGTGTAAAGAGCGAGGTATTAACGAGGGGGCAAACCCCCTCGTGTACATAATAAAAATATACGAATATAGAAGTTCGTTACGTAAGTTAATTTGTAAGTTACGTATATTTTTTACTAATAAAAACGTTGGTTAAAAATTAAAAATTCTAGTTGGCTTTTTAAGTAACCGAAAAATTGGAGGGCAACTAGGCCTCCTCCCCCACCTTTTTCTCAAAATCGTCTGATCAAAACTAAGAGAAAGCCATTTAGCAAAAAAATAAAAACGCAAATTTCGTTTTAATTATTCATTTGCGGAGAGCCAAGATAAGACATTCATTAATTCAAAAATGTTCAGAAATTAAATAAAAAAACAAGTTTTTTAACTGAAAGTAAGGAGCGACATTAAAACTTAAAACGAACAGAAAATACTCCGTGTATGAAAGGGGCTGTTTCCTCCTCAACGTCCCGCTCTTTACGCTAAAGTGATTTACTGTTTTATAAAGTAGAATTGAGAGAAAGAGTCGAATTTTAGCGTAAAGAGCGGGACATTGAGGAGGGAACAGCCCCTTTCATACTTGGAGTAATTTCTGTTCGTTTTAAGTTTTAATATCATAAATTAGTGAATATTTTGGAGAATTCAATTTTATATCAGAGAAATTGGGAGATACCCCGAGAAACTCAAGGATAGTGAAGACTCTGGAAGGATTGGGCAAGTTACCCAATCACTTTTGAGCCTGAAAAGGGGCTCTTGAGTTTTTTTTATTTCTGATTAAATGAGCAACCACTCAAATTTGTAGGAATCCTACTGCTTTCACATGAAGGTGTTGGGAAAGAAGAAAATGATATTACTTGGCAGGCACATCACTCTTCACCAAATCAAAGCTATCCCATTGACTCGGACTGATCATGATTTGTATTTTAAAAAACATTTGAATTGCTGATTCTGAATACCTTGCTAAAACACCAAATCTTGTTTTTTGAAAATTCCGCCTATGTTACCCGCAAAAATAGCTTAGGAAAAAACTATTTTAAATTGTTCTAGAAAAGAGTGAGAAATATACGATATATGAGGGCAACCCACAGGGGAGATCAGAGGGTAGTCTTCTCCTCTCTGTTAGGAGACAAAATACATACAAAAAAGCATAAATACTGTAACATTGGAAAAAAGTTACGTTTCTCTTGCAAAATGATGACGTTTCTCAAAAATTACCCTCATCCTTTTGAAAAAATCCAAAAGTTAAATCACCCCCCCCCCCGATTTTCCTTAATGAAATTGTCTGAAACCACCTTTGAGTGCCTATTAGACTTTATGAAGTGAGCGCGCATTTGATAGGTGCATCGATATTTACTTTTTTTATTCTATATATCTTCATTTTTTTAATAAAAAAATGAATAGTTACTAGATTGCTTTTCATTGAGTTTGCAGTGATATATCAAATTGCAGGGTTGTCCAATCCAACCGGCCCGAATAGCTGAAATTAGATCTGGAACAAATGGCTCTTCCTGGGCCTTCCTCAGCCAGCTAAGTGCGACACTAAAAGAGTAAAATATCATTAGTAATTATAAAGTATCATTCAGTTTATTCAACTATTCAGTCGGCAATTGTGATAATGATTAGCAGGATAAACTTAAACTTCTATTAAGACATAAAATACTGCACAAGGGAACGCTTACTAGGAGTGGGCAGGTGAGTAGGGCCAGAATATTTGAATAAATAGGATAAATCTGCTCTAATGATGTATATAGACCTTTATTCAGCAGTTTTTTTTTAAATCCAGGGAGCTAATGGGTTTGTCCCCCTGCCCCCGAAATTTTTGTTTGACTCTGAACAAAGTAAAAAAATGCATTTCAATAAATTTTCTATACGTTTTTAAAGTCCCCTCCCAAAAAAATCCTGGATACGGCCTTGCATTCAGCTCATCTCCATAGGAAAGAAGAAATTTTGTCCATTTCCAAAAAAACAGCTTATATTAAATTTTGGAAATAAGAGACTATCGATAAAACGTTGCAACAGTATGAGAAAACTTAAACCTAAGAAACAAATTTCAGAAAACGTAGGGCATCTTTTTTTTTAACCAGGGGAGGGAAGGGGAACTTTTGTCATCTAAGAGTTAGGTACCTATTTAGCTGTTATCAAGTAGTTAGTACTGAGAGATCGTGTCATATCTACTTAAATTGACCGTCCGAGTTCTAACAGTTCCTCGAAACAAGCTCTAGGTGAAGAGCAAACCTTGTCAAAAGAAATAAAACTTCACAAAATGACATTTCAATCATGACATGTGCTCCAGCAGAATATAATTTCTATTGTTCTTCCATATAATATAAAATCCTTTAATTTAAACTAGGCCATCAAAAATATTCAATATAAGACGATTAGCGAAGTTTTAAAAAGGAGTTTGGGGGTAAATATCCCAAAATGGGATGTAATACTGATCAAATATGCAAGGAAACTCATCATTTACGAGAACCGTAAAGCAACTATCTAGAAGAAATTATTTTTAATACCTTTCCTGAAAAAATGATCACGTATGCATACGTCCTCCGCCTACCTTCCTCCTATACTACCCCATTACAGGAGTGATCATACATTATCGAAAGAGGGTTTATTCGAACATAAATTAAAGACCCAGAATCCTTTATAAGCAATAAAAGACATGAAGTAATGAAGATTTTTGTCCCCCTAAATGGATCCCCCAAAAAAGCCAATTTTGGTCCGAACATGGAATAGAACATTGAAGGATAGCAGGGGTAAAATTGAGACAAACAATTAGCTTAGAACTACTGAAAGGTCGTTTATGTAGCTTCCCAGTTGGGTAGAACATTTCAGAGTGGCATAATATTCTGGTATACATACGTGGTATAATAACCGTCCCCACGCGCACATTCAGTTCATGAAAATCAACCGTTACTGTTGGCCGTTTATCTAATAAAACTAATATTACAGAGTGCAAATTAAATTTTAAAATTAATACAAAATAAATTTTCCAGAGCACCGGCTTTTAAGGTGAAGACCACAGGGTTTTTACGAGGAGAGCGATGCCCCAGGTCTTAAAAGGGATCATAATTTCAAATTTTCAAATTTTTCAAATTTCAAATTTTTGGCAAGGGGTGCTTCATAACACTGAGGTGAATGTAGATTTAACGTAGGACTATTTTAGCTTAGAAAATTATGCACCTGGGTGAAAAGACGATGAACTTGTAATATGGGTGCCATCGGTGTGAAAGCTCCTTTCTTATTGTGGATTAATTAAGAAAAAAAATCATTCCGAACAGAAGTTTTTTAAGAAAAGTAAAGGACCATATAAAATTGTCTGTTGAATCCCAGCTCTTAAGCATTTCTTCAGAACCTTATTGAAACTGGTACAATAAACCTGGAACTTGTACAGTGTTTCGTTACTCAGAACCCAGAATCTGAAAGAGAAAATTAAAAAACTCTTACCGGATTTGTGAAACTAGAATCTGACTAGACTCTGCAAAAAAGATGAGTCAAGCGCCATGATTTTGTTATATATTTTCTTGAGCTCTATTGTCAATAATCTGTGGTTGGTTGAAAACATTGAGGAGAATAGCAATACAAAATGTCTTCTAAAGTGCTACTGATTCTAAATACAATAGCCAATTCACAATTTCAGATGTCTTTATTGACAAAAAATTTAAATTTGACAATTCCATTGTGCAAGACTTTCAGTCAGTCGACTGCGATTTGACTGCCACTTACTAACATGTATTAGCTGTCCTTTCCAGAATATCTGAAATGCGAGAAAACGACGCTGCTGCCTGAACCTCTCTCTCCGTTCCTTTTCGAGACCACTTTGTGTCACGACTGAAACAACATTCTCAACTTAATAAATATGTTTTGACCCATCTTAGCATTCTTTTCCCTTCAAAGATTGTTTCGGTTCATCCCAAGACCATGAAATTGGAAGCTTACCATGAGTTGTATGACATTCTACCTGAAGCAGATTGACGGACGCAAGACTTTGAGCTCTGGTTCAGTTACTGAGAAAATTTTCAGATGATAGAATTGCATTCTTCTACACTTTCTTCTCTTCAGGAATATAGCTAAACTTTTCCCCCAAATCTTTCTCTTCTCTGTTCTGTTCTTGCAACCTTATCTGTAATTACTGCTACCTCAGGAAGGAGCTTCTCCTCATTTAGAAGGCTAAAAACTTGGCTAAGAAACTCAATAGGACTAGAAAGGCTGAGTGACTTAACTTTTTCGTCGTCCATAGAAACAATTATATCTGCCCTGAAAAGGTTACAGACTTTTTGTGAAGAAGAAACCATCGCTTAGATTTTTTTCTGTAGCAACAAACCGTGCTAAACTTGGTAAAAAAAAAAAATCTATGGTTAACTTTTAATTACTTGGCTTGCAAAAAAAAGAAACCTATTTAAAATATACGTCAGTAGGCTACACATAGTGTACCATTAGTTGAGACCATTTGAGACCATTAAACTAAATCTACGGGAGACAGCCCCCCTTCTTCTTTAGTTTTTTTTTGTTTTCCATCTATACGAAAATCCTGGATGTGTCCCTAATCTAAATTCAGTTTATTTTACCAGTTAAATAATTTAACTCTATTCTTCTTCACCTAGGTAGGAATGCAACCATGAATAATTAAAATCTTGGGACTCTTTGGCTCCCAATATTCTTCCGAAAATCTAAAAGACAAAAGTATAATATAATACTTTTACTAAAAATAAAAATCAATTTCTTCAATTAAGTCAAAAGAAAGACAACCAAAGTTCATGCATTCCAAGATTTACGGCTCTGAACACTGTCAGAATTTCTTCCCTTTACATTTTAATTTGTGGGTTGCATAGCCACCACGACAGCTTGGTAGGTGATACTTGTAAATTACGGCCACATGCTAGCAGGTGTTGTGTTTTCAAAATCATCAACTTGTAGTAGGTTTCCTTGCTGACAAATAAATCTGGGCCAAATGTTGTCACCATGAGGTATGGAACCGACTCCAATTGGATATTACGGTGTATTCGTAGCTTATTAAGCTCGATAATAATGTTTCTACAACTTGTAATAGATAGAATCACAAGTAACCAATGTTGTTATTGGAGTCAAATGGTGCAGATGGGTGAGGGCCGTCTCCCTTATGGCGTGTGGTGTTTGACTCCTCCCGGCATCAGAGGCCACGGCCTGCAAACGGCAGCACTCTGCCGAAACCTTGAAAAGGATGCTATGCTGTCCAGATCGCCGCTCAAAGACCTTTGTTGTAAAGCCCAAGAGAGGTCGTCGTGGAGAGAAACCGTTGTCGCCTTGCGCGCCAGCTGGCGTGGGAAAACCTAAGTCTAAGTGAGTTAGCGTAAAAGCTCCACTAGTTTTCTACATTAATGTGATTAGCAAAGTGCAAGGTCAAATAATAGAATGCTAAACTTATTATTTATATTACGAGTCAGAATATAGATTAGTTCAAGCGGGGAGGAAGCTCCTCTTTTAGCAAGGCTTTGCAATGAAGGAAACCTGTACATCTGAACTTTTGTACAAAGTTGGAGATGTGGGTAACACCATTTATATTCTGCTCAAATATACTTTTGATCGATTTTAAGGGCCATCGGCTTAAAAGGATCATCCCTGGAACAAAACCCTCCTCGGCCATTTTTCTCGGAGAAAATAGCAAATTTCGTACCTCTAAAGTTAGGGGCTTGAACTCTCTGACATAAGTTTTCCTTATATTTCATTTTGATGGTACAAACTTTGTAAGGATCACTAGCTCTTTTAGGGGGTTTTGCCCCTTTTTAAAAATCAGAAACTTTTTTAGCCTTTTTGCTTTTGGGGCGCTACTTCAACCTTAATTATATGGATTCTCTTGGTATATACATTGCTATCAAAGCTCTGTTTTAGAGCTTTGATTACTATTAACACGAGTCGCTCCTTACTTATAGCTCGTCAACACCAACTATTAGATTCGGATCATATTTACTTATTTCCTAAAAGATAGGAAAGACAGGCAAAGACTGGTTTTAAAATCTGTTTTAAATCTATAAGCCAACCAGATGGTCAAACTCTATATCTTATACCCAACTAAAGCTGCTAGTCTTTTATTCAAATTATATTCTTAATTCGCATTTTTGCTTTCTTTAAAATTACAAAATATCAGAAACGCCCATTAGTCTTAAATACTACAGTGTACACTGTCAATATAATAGCCCATTTGATAAAAAATGAAACTAACAAAAAGAAAAAAAATCAGGGAAGTAGGTGTTAGACTAGCCATGATATTATTTGACAACCCTGTTAGTAGTTTTATAAAAAAAAAAGATAATTACAAACTAACGGTGTCATATTTTAATGTTTGTTCTGATGACATTGAGCAGTCTGTCTTTACCACAAGTCTTGGTTGAATGACTTAATGGGTGCTAAAGATAATACTTTTAAAATAATTATTTTAATTTCCCGTAAAAGCTGTCATTCACTAAAGTTAAAGTTGAAAAACTCTTGGTAACGACTGTAAACACAGAGCATCCAGTGTCCACAGTAACCGAAATTCTACATGTATTGTAGAATGTGTATGCCAAAAGAATTTAATTTTGTGGGGATTCCGGATATTGAAAAGTCATTAAGTTCAAATGACTTTTGATCTGGTCAATCAGACTGTATTTCAATCACCGAACCGGCGCCAGCTCTTAATGATTGCAACTTCCAAGCTTTTTTGCGACTAAGGGCAAGAAATGGTGAATAAGGTCTAACAAAACACCTTCTTTCGGCCACCACAAATGCTACATGTGTTTCCATAACAATTCTTAATGGTCTAATTGCCATGTTTAGAGAATTTCTGAAAGAATTCATTGTAAAAAAAAAGAAGTAAATCCTCGCTTTTCGGTGCTGTTGAACAATTAACACTAGCTCGTACCCCTCGTCCTTAATCAGGAACGTGTTCATTCTTGCCTATAAGTCATTCTTCATGATAGAGGAAAGTATTCCCAAGTAATATAGCTTTGAAACCGGCAAGCACCTCCTACCAAGCACCAACTGAACACAGACACTTTAGTGTGGGAAGTAAGTTGGCTCAGAAGTTTCGGACGTCTCTGTCTGCTCTATCTAAATTTTGGCTAGATCCAAATCTATCAGCTTTATCCCTTTTGCCCAAAACTACTTGGACGATAGTTTTTCAAGCGGATTTCAGTTTGGAAAAGGAGAATAGGCCAATGAAAATCATCAATCAAATTTTCGGTTCGTCCAGAGTAATCGTCTCCAACCAATAAGTGAAAAAAATGCCTGCCTACCTGTCGGCTGAAAGTCTGTGATGAGAGTGGTTTTCGAGGGGCCGAGGGCCACTTTCTAATTCCGATAAGACAGACTGAAATCTTTCAAATTATTCTGCTTTAAAAGTCGCATTCAAGGAACTCTAATAACGTGAAGTTGAAAGGGTGTCGGGGAGGGGGGGGGGCTTCATGGCCTGCTTTGGGACTCAAATCACAGGAATGAAAAATCATTGTGACTTTTTCAGTCTAAACAAGGTGCAATATTCCTACCTTTGCTCTTAAATTATCGGGATGGATGGGGCTTTGGAGTACCAACTTTCCTTTTTTGTTTCTCTAATTACACAAATTGAAAGTCCTTACTTGATTCTAGTCCAAGAGCGCAACATGCCTATTTTTTACCAAAAAGTTGATTTGAAAGGGGGGCAAGAGCTTACTTTTTGTTTCGCCCCTTTTGAAACGAATATGTTCTTAGCTTTTAAAGTCAATTAAAAAAAAAAAAAAGTTTTTTTAACTGAAAGTAAGGAGCGACATTAAAACTTTAAACGAACAGAAATTACTTCGTGTATGAAAGGGGTTGATTCCTCATCAACGCCCCGCTCTTTACGCTAGAGTTTGACTCTTTCCCTCAACTCTTCTTCTTAAAACAGTAAAAAAATTTAATTTTAAAAAAATTTTATTTAATTTCTGAACGTTTTTGAATCAATGCATGTTTTGATTTTGGCTCTCCGCAGAGGACTAGTTAAAACGAAATTTGCATTTTTTTTTTCTTTTTTTTTTGGCTAAATGACTTTCTCATAATTTTGATCGAATGATTTTGAGAAAAAAAGAGCGGGGAAGGAAGCCTAGCTGCCCTCCGATTTTTTGGTTAATTAAAAAGGCAACTAGAACTTTTAATTTTTTACGAATCTTTTTATTAGTAAAAGATATACGTAACTTATAAATTAGCTTACGTAAAGAACTTTTGTATTCTCATGTTTTTATTACATATACGAGGGGGTTTGCCCCCTCGTCAGTACCTCGCTCTTTACACTAAAGCTTAAATTTTTCCCAATTCATTAAGAATGACCCCTGAATCACTAAAGCTGTAGAATAAATAGTTGAAATTACTAAAAATACATTAGCGTAAAGAGCGAGGTATTAGGAGGAGGTGAGCCCCTCATATGGGTAATAATTTCTGTTCGTTTTAAGTTTTAATGCTGCGCCTTACTTCCAGCTGAAAAAACTTTTTCCTATTTATTTTTTCATTGTTTTTTTTTATAATGCTTGTAAATCCTGCGCTCCCTTCATGGAAATTTTCTTCCCCCGTGACAAATTCCTCGATGGAAAGTTCCCATCGAGAATAGTCCCCCATTTTCAACCCCTCCCCCAACCAAAAAATCCTCCTGAAAACGCCTGTACACTTCCCAATAACCATTACTATATGTAAACACTGGTCAAAGTTTGTAACTTGTAGCCCCTCCCACGGGGACTGTGGGAGAGTAAGTCGTTTCCAAAGACATAGTTATAAGGTTTTTCGACTACGGTGAATAAAATAGCTATCTCAGAATTTTGATCCGTTGACTCTGGGAAAATAATTAGCGTGGGAGAGGGCCTAGGTGCCCTCCAATTTTTTGGTCACTTAAAAGGGGCACTAGAACTTTTCATTTCCGTTAGAACGAGCCCTCTCGCAACATTTTAGGACAACTTGGTCGATACGATCACACCTGGGAAAAAAAAAACAAAAAAACAAACAAATAAACACGCATCTGTGATATGCCTTCTGGCAAAAAATACAAAATTCCACATTTTGTAGACAGGAGCTTGAAACTTCTACAGTAGGGTTCTCTGATACGCTGAATCTGATGGTGTCATTATTTGTTAAGATTCTGTGACTTTTAGGGGGTGTTTCCCCCTATTTTCTAAAATAACGCTAATTTTCTCAGGCTCGTAACTGTTGATGAGTACGACTAAACTTGATGAAACTTGTATATTTAAAATCAGCATTAAAATGCAATTCTTTTGATGTAGCTATTGGTATCAAAATTCCATTTTTTATAGTTTTGGTTACTATTGAGCCGGGTCGCTCCTTACTACAGTTCGTTACCACGAACTGTTTGATATCCGTTTTCATGTGATGTGCATCCCCAAAAAGAAGTTTTAAGCCTTTAAAAACTTTCAAATCCTAAACAGATTTTTGCGCAAAAACAAACAAACAAACGAACCCCCCCCCCAAAAAAACAGATGCAACATAAATTCACTGTATCTAGAAAGAGTATTGATCAGTGTTAAAAAGGAAATATGAACTTTAAAAAAAAGTAGTAGGTCAAAACCAAGCACTGCTTTTGAAAGACAATTATGTTACCACAGTGACCAGATTAGGAAGTCTAAAAAACCAATACTAAAGGCTTAAAGTTCCTGTATACAAAAAAAACGAAAAAAAAAATTTCAAAGGAAGATAATAAGTGACACAAGAACTTAGAAAGAAGATATGAAAATCCGAGTGTGAACTCTCTCTCTTAATGCTAAAATTGCATTTTGCTTAAAAAATACTTTAAAAAAAAATTCAATCACTCTTGTGTTTGAGTAGTCGTTCTTGAAAGATTGAGACAAAAAACCCAACTTTAAAGTAAAGAGTGGGTGTTGAGGAGGAACACCCACCTCCTATATAGAGAATATTTTTTTTCCATTTCAAGTTTTAATGAGTCCTCTTGACTTTCATTGGAAAAAAATACTTCCGAAAAATAATTGTATATTTATTTTTACTAATTTAAAAAACTTTTTCAATAAGACAAGTTTTTCAAAGAAAAGTAAAGAGCTCCATCAAGCTAAGAATGAGCAAAAATAAGTCAAATAGTCTTCCCATTGTAAAACTACCACAGATCACTATCAATAAATAAATTAAACTCAAAATAGCCGAGTTAAACCCAAACCAGCAAAAATTAACATGAATAAGGCTGATAACCCCCTTGCCTTATCAGGACTAGTACACAATTTCCGCTTTACTGAAAAAAAAATGACCGTGGATTTTCAGTTTAATTGACATCTACTGACATTTGTTCCTTAAGATTTTGATAATTTATTATTTATTAAAGTAAGAAAGATCAAAACATTTCAAAAGTATTTTGTTATTAGTAAAGCGCAAATCGTGTTCTGGTCTTGAGAAGCCATGGGGTTTATCAGCCATACTCATGTTAATCTTTGCTGGTTTGGGTTTGACTCGGCTATTGATTGTAATTTTTGTTCGTTTTGAGTTTCATTTATTTATTTGATAGTGATTTGTAGTAGTTTTACGCTTCGAAGATTATTTTATTTAATTTTTGCTCGTTCTTGCCTTAATGGAGCTCTTTACTTTTCTTTGAAGAACTTTTCTTATGGAAAAAGTTATTTAAATTAATTTCTGTTTATTTTTTATTGGCATAGTCTTTTGCATGGAAAAAATAATATTGTGTATCTTTTTCAGTTTTTTTCTAGAAGAATCCATAGTAGGCTATGGGTTGCTAATTATATATTAGAAAAACTTTTCCAACAATTTTTAATCCTGACACAAACAGTATAATTTTAATTGTAATTTTGTAAGTTCGGAAGTTGACCTAAAAAATAAAACTTAATGTCATTCCCCATAGATTCTATTTATGCTTTTGACAACCTGGATAAACTTACACTCTTCTTATTTATTTAATTTGTAAGAGCAGAAGTAGTAATAGTAGTATCCCCAAATGTTTCAACTTAATGTGATCAGTCGTTCTTGATATATGGCTTTTTGGCAACCGTAAACACAAGGCTTTTTTATTTATTTTAAAGCAATATTTAGTTTTAAAGCATAATGGGCCAGTTGCATAATTGTGAGAAGTTAACATGCCTAATAACCCTAAAGATATAGTTGCGGGATCATTCTACTATGCTGAACAAAATGTCTCAAAATTTTGAGTGGATGCGTTGGAAAAATGGATGAACATGAGAAAAGGGCTGCTTGCCCTCCAATCTCCTGTTACTCTTGAAAAGGGCACCAAACGTTCGTGCTGTAATTGCAATGCAAAGGGGAGGGTTTCCACTTCGTGTATCTAGTAAAAAATTTTAAACAAGTAAAAACAAAATGAAAACATTTGAAATATATTTTGTTTTCAATAAAGTGAGAAATTTTGATTAGATGGGTTAAGGGGAAATAGTGGGCGTGGAAGGGGGGTGTCTTGCCCTCCAATCACTTTCGACTGCTATAAAGGCTGGCCCTTTCAATTTCCAACCAAATGAGTTGTTTTCAACGTTTCTCCGACAACAAATGGCTATCTCAAAGTTTCTATTACATGCATTTCCGGAGATGTGGTGGGATTTTCACCCTCTGATCACTCTGAATCTTAAAAAGGGCGCAAGAAGCTCTGATTACCATTTCAATGAGCCTCCTCCGAAGTTTATACGATCATTTTTTCCATAGGGGATAACTTACAACCCTTGCTCTGAGGGCTGTGGGGTTGTCATCATAAAAGAGCTTTCAATTTCTAATCTAAAGAGCTCTTTTCAAAGTTTCTACAAGAACAAATGACCATCTCTTATCAGATGCATTTTGGAAAAATAAGATGTGTGAGGGAGGGTATCCACCCTTCGGTCACTCTAAATCTTAAAAAGGCACTAGAAGTTCTAATTACCAATCCAATGAGCCCCTCCGAAGTTTATACGTACAACCCTTGCCCTGAAGGGTCTGGGGGGTTGTCATTCTCAAAGACACAAGTTCCAGAGCTTTCAATTATGTTGAACAAAAATGGCTATCTCAAGACTTTGATTGGATATGTTTGGGGAAATGATGGGCATGGGAGGGTGGTAAATTGCCCACCAATCCCTTTGGACTAGTAAAATGGGAACTAGCCCTTTCAATTTCAAATCAAATGAGCCGTTTTCGAAGCTTTTACGATAACAAATAGCCACCTCAGAATTTCTATCAGATAGATATCGGGAGCCCTTGTCCTGAGGGCTCTGGGGAGGGACTTTCATCATCTTTTTCAACAAATATTATTTGTTGTTTAATTTGGGCTCAGTGTTTTAAGTCATGTTTGTTTAATGTTTTATTTCCTCATTCATAATAATTTTTTCTTGTTTTGGGTTTGACACCTCATTAGCTAATTTCCTGTTACGTTTAAAATGATAAGTTTTAAATTCACTATCTACTTTTCCTGTGAAGTTTTTTATTTTATTTAACATTTTGGAAGAAGCAGGAGTGACTGCCTTGTAACGGAAAATATTTTTATGGTTGGTACAGAAATCTTGGTAAGTGGACAGTTTGCATTATCCCAGATAAAATGGACAAAGGCACGCCATTTCAAACTTGCACCACCTGCTATATTTTGGCATCAGCTAATCAAAATAAAAACATGTATTCAAAATTGAAATTTCATCAATTAGATGCAGCATTAAGTAAGTGTTCAGTGCAGCGGTAGTATGAAACTGATGCATGATAAACACTGATTTTTTTTTGGCTTCTTTGCAGGTTTTATTATTTAGAAATTTTTTTGAATGATAGTAAAGGCATAGATGAAAAATTATATAAGCCAAATCCCGCAAAAAAGACGGGCTACCTCAGCGCACAGTCCCTCCATATAAATACAATATGAGCACAGATGGAGGAAGGGGTTCTGAAGTTCGATTCTTCTAAAACATCAAATTTGTGAGGATTATCTGAAATATCTGTTTCTAAAATATTACCAACCAACCTTCTTGCAAACCCTTCTGCTCAAAACAATTTCCTGTGAAACGCTTGACAAACCCTATATTGAAGCCACAGAGCCGGAACGTATATAAGTTTTTAAGGGAGGGGGAGGGACAATGACGAAAAACACACTTTTCATAATCGAACAGTTCGTAGTAACGAACTGTGCTAAGGAGCGACCCGGCTGAGCAGTAATCGAAACTCTAAAACACGGAATTGTGATACCAACAGTTACATCAAAAGAATTGCGTTTATATGCTAATTTTAAATATATAAGTTTCATCAAGTTTGGTCTTACCCATCAAAAGTTACGAGCCTAAGAAAATTTTGTGTTATTTTAGAAAATAGAAACACTCCCTAAAAGTCATAGAATCCTTACGAAAATCACACCATCAGGTTCAGCGTATCACAGATGACGGATGCGTGTTTATTTTTTTCCCAGGGGTGATCATATCGACCCAGCGGTCCTAGAATATCTCTAGAGGGCTTATTGTAACGGAAATTAAAAGTCCTAGTGCCCTTTTAAGTGACCAAAAAATTGGAGGGCACCTAAACCCCCTTCCATGCTTGTTTTTTTTTACCAAAGTCACCAGATCGAAATTATGGCCATTTTGTTCAGTGTAGTCGAAAAACCTAAAAATTATGTCTTTCGGGACAACTTATTCCCCCACAGTACCCCCACAGTCCCCGGGTGAGGGGCTGCAATTATCTAACTTCGACCATTGTTTACATATAGTAATGGTTATAGGTATGTGAAAAGACGTTTTCAGGGGGACTTATTCGCTTTGGGGGGCGGGTGGTTCGGGGGAAGGGTTACGTGGGAGGATATTTCCATAGAAGAATTTGTCATGAGGGAAGAGAATTTACATGAAGGGGGCGCAGGATTTTTAGCATTATTTATAAGAAACGAGAAAAAAAGTTTTTTTTTCAACTGGAAGTAAGGATCAGGATTGAAACTTAAAACGAACAGAAATTATCACGTATATAAGTTCGTCTCCTCCTCAATACCTCGCTCTTTACGCTAAAGTATTTTTAGTAATTTCAAGTATTTATTCTACGGCCTTTGTGATTCAGGGGGTCATTCCTAAGGAAGTGGGACAAGATTCAAGCATTAGTGTAAAGAGCGAGGTATTGACGAGGGTGCAAACCCCTTCATATACGTAATAAAAATATACAAATATAGAATTTCGTTATATAATTTAATTTGAGTTACGCATATTTTTTACTAATAAAAACGTTCGTAAAAAAATGTATGTAAAGTTCTAGTTGCCTTTTTAAATAACCAAAAATTGGAAGGCAACTATGCCTTCTCCCCACCCCGTTTTTATCAAAATATTCCGATCAAAACTATGAGAAAGCCATTTAGCCAAAAAAATTAATTTGCTAATTTCGTTTTAATTATTCATGTGCGGTGAGCCAAAATCAAAACATGCAAAAAAGTTCAGAAATTAAATAAAAAAACAAGTTTTTTCAACTGAAAGTAAGGAGCGACATGAAAACTCAAAACGAACAGTAACTATTCCGTATATGAAAGGGGTTGTCTGCTCTTCACCGCCTCGCTCTTTGCGCTAATTTTTTTTATTGTTTTAAAAAGTAGAATTGTGAAAAAGAGTCAAACTTTAGCGTAAAGAGCGGGACTTTGAGGAGGGGAAAACCCCTTTCATATGCGGAATAATTTCTGTTCTTTTTAAGTTTTAATGTCACTCCTTACTTTCAGTTGAAAAAACTTGTTTTTTAATTTAGTTTTGAATAAGAAATGAACATAAATTTGGAACGAAGTAGAAATTTAAAGGGTCTGGGCCCTGAGACGCCCCCTCTCTCTGCTTATTCCGTGCCACAGAGGTCTTGTGCTCTATTTAATTTTATTTTTAGTTTTATAAATACAATTGGTTATATATTTTTGAATATTTGATTTTTGCGAGACATTGTGAATTATAATCCTTAGATTGGAGTTTACTTTGTGGAGTGAAAGCGAGTGACAGCCCATGGAAGTTTGTGAGAAGATAGTGCCAAAGAGATAAAGCAAAGTATTTTTTTAATTTTGCACCAAAAATGTATTTCACACTGGCAAAATTTTGTGAAAGAATACACATTTTTTGGACGTGCTGTAAAATTCTTCTTGCAAGCTACATTAACGCGTGTCGGATAAGTGATTCCTTAAAGTCGATAAAATGCTGCCAACAGAGCAGAAAAAAAGAGAAAGACAACTGAAGTAATTAAAAAACCAACATTTTATTCATTTCTGATAAATTGAAACTGAAAATAAAAAATCTCATTTTTACCTTCTATTCAGTTTCATATTCGAATTCTTAATATTGTTACTATGTTTTGCTAAATGTAGCTTGTTCGCTGCACTATGCAAACTAGCCCATCTTTGACCCACCTGGCACTTCCAACACTGGCACTAGCAGGAAAACCGTTGGAGCAACATTGCTACCCGAGGGGAAAGTTCCCGTGTAAGGTTTTAACGCATGTGTAAGGTTATATAAGGTCATGTAAGGTTGTGTGAAGCTCATGTCTAAGGCTCCTCACATCTTAATTTAGCATAGTATAAAAACTGTGTGAGTATAATTAAACCAAGATGTATTTTGGAAGTCTTTCTACCCTGGGAAAGATACTAAGATCTGAGTCTTTGTGTGGTACCACATAAGGTTTTCTGTGAGTGACTGTAATATACTAACTGCAAAAAACTAAAAAACTAAAATAAACCACCAAAGCGCTATCAAACAAGTCATTTAAATACAATATGTCCATAGATTGACAGTTACACTCATCCTGGTGAGTGGCAGAGGCGTCAATTCATGAAAACTTAGGGGGAAAAGAAAAGTGCATTTTTCAATACCTAGGGGGGAGGGCAAAATTGCTGTTTTTACATGTTTACCAAAAAACGTATTTTCAATGATAATACCCCAAAAAAAGTGCTTTCCAAAATCTAAGGGTGGGCAAAGAACTAAAGGGCACAGACACCCCTGTCCCCTCCAATTTACGCCACTACTGGGTGAGAAGTTGAACATAATTGTTTCCTTTTTCATCCTGCATATAGAAATTTACCGAAGCATCTTCGAAATGTTATGAGATTAAAACCTACCACAAATCCATTGTTTTATTGGTGTTCTGTTTCCAAAAGAATAAAAAGTTTTTTCAGCATAAAATTAAGTCTTTGCTATTCAAAATCCGTGTCTCAACAGTAATATCGTATCAAGAATTTTGTTTGAGACAGGGGATAAAAAAAAGTTAAAACAATCTGTGTTACGTTTTTAGGAGTCGGACAATTTCTGTTTTGAGGGGGGATAAAAACTGGTTTCTTTCAGATGTATTTTGTACATTTCTATCAGATGTATTTTGGGAAAATACGAGGTGTAAGGGGGGATATTCACCCTCCCATCACTCTGAATCTCAAAAAGCTCACTAAAACTTCTGATTAACAATCCAGTGAGCTCTTTCCGAAGTTTATAAGACCACCGGATAGAGCTAATCCCTTCAAATTTTTATATCTCAATTGATTGTTATTCGCGTTCAGTATTTACTCACGTGCTATGCAAGTTAGCCATATTTTCTGAGGAATATTCAATAAGATTCAAGAATTATTGAAATTATTACAATTAGTCATTATAGAATTATTATAGAATTATTGCTATTATAATTATTACAATTAAAATTATTCAATTGAATAAAATGTTTTAATTATTCATTTATTCAATTAGAAGCATTCCCTGACAAACAATTTCAAAATAGAAGAAGAAAAATTGACCCTACAAGAAATAATGGGAAGTTTTCTTCAGGGAAATCAGGAGCGAATCTCCATAATTTTATTTGGGGGAGGGGGCAAGAGGGGTCCATATCCCAATATTCAGGCGGCATGTGTTATATAATCATTTTTTTCTCCACATTACTGGGAGGGTCAGCTGCACCCACCCTCTTGCCACCGAAACGACGCCCCTGAAGGTTTTTTTCCTTTGGAGTTCTTTCGTATGGAGCAGTTTTAAAATTAATGAAAAATCCGCAAAAAACTACACTACGTAAAAAAATTGGTCCCAGGAAGAAGACAATGGCTTTTCAAATCACTAAGTTTGGAATCACTAATTACAGTAATGTTTGTCTTAACCATACTTAAGGCTGGTATGATGTCTTTTTTTATGTGTTTAATAACCCTTTTCAGTTCTTTAGAAGTTAACCACCATGTATGTTCTAAAAAAATCTTTAAAAGTTTTCATGAAAGAAAAAAAAATTACAAATTATTTCAAGAATATTCGTAAAAAAGTTTTACCAACAGGCTTATTCTTGGATTTCACTATGCCAAAGTTTCAACAAGAATTGCTCGATTCGAGAAATTGCAAAAACTAGTCAAAAACTCCAAATCCTGAAAAACTTGAAAAACATACGATGGCATTTTTGCTGCCGCTCTTTTAATTTCTTGTTTTGCCATTATCTGACAATTTTTTTCTTCCCTTATTACAACCATAATACTGAGTCAAACACTATTCAGGGGGGATGGTTACCAGTTTTTATCCCCCCTCAAAACAGAAATTGTCCGACTCCTAAAAACGTAACACAGATTGTTTTAACTTTTTTTTTACCCCCTGTCTCAAACAAAATTCTTGATACGGTATTACTGTTGAGACACGGATTTTGAATAGCAAAGACTTAATTTTATGCTGAAAAAAACCTTTTATTCTTTTGGAAACAGAACACCAATAAAACAATGGATTTGTGGTAGGTTCTAATCTCATAACATTTCGAAGATGCTTCGGTAAATTTCTATATGCAGGATGAAAAAGGAAACAATTATGTTCAACTTCTCACCCAGTGGTGGCGTAAATTGGAGGGGACAGGGGTGTCTGTTCCCTTTCGTTCTTTGCCCATCCTTAGATTTTGGAAAGCACTTTTTTGGGGTGTTATCATTGAAAATACGTTTTTTGGTAAACATGTAAAAACAGCAATTTTGCCCTCCCCCCTAGGTATTGAAAAATGCACTTTTCTTTTCCCCCTAAGTTTTTGTGAATTGACGCCACTGCCACTCACCAGGATGAGTGTAACTGTTAATCTATGGACATATTGTATTTAAATGACTTGTTTGATAGCGCTTTGGTGGTTTATTTTAGTTTTTTAGTTTTTTGCAGTTAGTATATTACAGTCACTCACAGAAAACCTTATGTGGTACCACACAAAGACTCAGATCTTAGTATCTTTCCCAGGGTAGAAAGACTTCCAAAATACATCTTGGTTTAATTATACTCACACAGTTTTTATACTATGCTAAATTAAGATGTGAGGAGCCTTAGACATGAGCTTCACACAACCTTACATGACCTTATATAACCTTACACATGCGTTAAAACCTTACACGGGAACTTTCCCCTCGGGTAGCAATGTTGCTCCAACGGTTTTCCTGCTAGTGCCAGTGTTGGAAGTGCCAGGTGGGTCAAAGATGGGCTAGTTTGCATAGTGCAGCGAACAAGCTACATTTAGCAAAACATAGTAACAATATTAAGAATTCGAATATGAAACTGAATAGAAGGTAAAAATGAGATTTTTTATTTTCAGTTTCAATTTATCAGAAATGAATAAAATGTTGGTTTTTCAATTACTTCAGTTGTCTTTCTCTTTTTTTCTGCTCTGTTGGCAGCATTTTATCGACTTTAAGGAATCACTTATCCGACACGCGTTAATGTAGCTTGCAAGAAGAATTTTGCAGCCCGTCCAAAAAATGTGTATTCTTTCAAAAAATTTTGCCAGTGTAATGCACGTCTAATGCAAAATAATGCACGTCTAAGCTGAACGCAAGACGGTTTCAACCGAATCATCAGTCCTGCAAATCTAGGTCTGTAGCCAGCAAAACTAACGTCAGTTATTTGGTACCCGGGTCGGACCTGCCTATGCAGGTATGTATCCAGCAAAACTAACGTCAGTTCTTCGGTGCCCGGGTCGGACCTGCCTATGTAAGTATGTCGCCAGCAAAACTAACGTCAGTTCTTCGGTACCCGGGTAGGGCCTGCCTATGTAGGTATGTAGCCGGCAAAACTAACATCGGTTCTTCGGTACCCAGGTTGGGCCTGCTTATGTAGGTATGTAGCCAGCAAAACTACCGTCGGTTCTTTGGTACCCGGGTCGGGCCTCTGTGGAAATAAATTTGGGGCAAAAACCTGCTAATTATGGCGCCCAAAAATTCAACATATTTACAAATGGGGATACCATTTGTAAATGTGATTAAGTAATAAAAACGAGATAAGATAGATACCATGATAGTACTTCCATGCATATAGGGTACCAGTGGGATCATTCCATGCTGAAACCTTTACGTAAAAGAAAATCGTGAACAAAATGTTCGTTGATGTGTTGTCTTCAGCCCGCCCCCGCCCATGAGCCTCACATGAAAAGTCTTAAGGAACATACATTATTGCTAGAAACTATCGCTGGCTGCTATATCATATATACGGGAAGATAGAGCAATCATGACAATTTCTAGCAACAGTATATGTTTAATTCTGAAGATTTTTCATTTGAAGCTCTTGAGGGGGGCTGAAGGTGACAAATCGAATGTTTGTCCAATATTTCTTTCCGCACAATAGGTTCAACAAGGAAATCTCCTTGCTATATACAGGAAGAAATAATTATATTCACTAGTTTCTTAAATGGTTATCAAAGGGTACCGGAGTTAGCAAACGGCTTTTTTGACGGCTTTGATGCCTTTGGATTTTGATATCAACAAGCTGCTACCCTGAGTTTAGATTCAAAGGAGCATCGATCCAAGTACAAAAGGCCTGATCTTAGGGAGAGCCCTAGGCAGCAGAGAACCCTAGAAAGCCTGCTTGAATGCTTTTCATTATAAGTGGCAAGATCTTTCAGCTAACATTACACAACGGAAATACGTTTGTACTTTTCGTTGTTCCGAGTATGAAGACACAAAAAATAATATCTTGAATTCTTTTTAAATCTGATTTTGAGAATTTTGTGATCAGATCTTGGCGTTAACCTTGAATTGAGCTAATTTGGATTCATTCTTTTTGGTAGTTTTATTGAAAAGATTTTTTGTTTTTCATTGAAACAAAAAATTGCCCCCCTAGATTTTAAGGGATACATTCCCCCCCCCCCTATACATTTTCGTAAATTGATGCCAATGTTAAGTGGAATAATTGTCAACGACTCTACAATGTTATTTATTATTGGGTTAAACTTAAAAGTAATTTCTACACAGCTCCTAGGTTTTCTGTGAAGAATAACGTGTGCAGTGGGTTTCTCCTTAAATAAGGTGCCATTTATATTATCAGCCAAGTTAAAACACCAAATGATTACGATTTGTTTATTACAAAATAACGCTATTAAATTAGTGACCAGTATGTTATGACTAACTCTATTATGAGCAATTATAGTAATGGTGGTCTTGAAATCCAAAAAAGGTTCTATTGCATTATAACTCACTACTTATTGCACTTTCTACCCGTTTTAGGCAGGTAATGATGACAATTTTTCATGTGGATAGCTAATAATGATCATAGTAAGACTTAGGGCATCTATGTGGAACAAAATATGTTTGCCAAGAATATGAATGGGTTTCGAAAGGGGTTGGAAATTTTGGCAACCTTCCGTAAAATTAGTTAAACGAATAAGATAATAACCACGGCCTTGCTATGACATATTGATTTAAAGGCTCTACGGATGTAAATTCGGGTCTTACCACAGTAAAATGTAGTCCAGTAACATTTATTCATATAACTATTTATTCTAGTAACATTTATTCATATATTCCTTGAAATTGTTGAAATCGAAGTAGAGAAATTCTTAGACTTTTGAGCAATTTTCTTTTTTATGGGCCGTGCCATTTTAAAGTTGACCATATTCACCAATATATTATGGTAATATTACGCAACCATTTACGCAACAAGCCATAAGGCTTATCGCTATTAGTAATAGTGAATGCATAAATAAATATGGAAGCAGTAAAAAATACACATGGTTTCAAAGTATACTGTATACAGCTAGGTAATAAAATATAGTAATGTCGAAAAGTTAATGAGTGAACCTTAATTATTTTATCTTGTTTTAGGTCTTTGATCCCGCCTCCTCGCCTCTCAGTGTTACTGCCATCTTTAAATTTCAAACTAATAATTGTATTTATGTACTTCCTACACTGAAAATCACATCAGTTTAAAATCTTCACAAACTACAATCTCAATCAATTCTTAAATTTAATGATCCATTCATTCTTATCAATTTATAAATTAATTAATTTTATTTTAATTCATTAATCAAATAATTAATTTTCTAATTAGTTCAATCAATTAAGGTTGTAAACTAATTCTTAAATTTGAGTAGTCAAGAGTTAATCAGATTTAATTTTGGGGCATTCGATAAACTATTTTGAAATTCAAATATCTACCCAGTGGTTTTGCAAGGTGCCCTTCCATTCCGAAAGCCCCCGTTTCAATGGTGGCACCAATTTTACAAATGTTTTCTTCCCTCCAAAGTCCATCTGTTTACTTTAAATTCTCTTCCTTCCAATTCATTTACAAATAGCCTAACTTCAAGCGAGCGAAAAGTCTTGTTTTTAAATTATTTTGAGTAAAAAATTGAATCATTTTGAGTAAAAATGAAAAATATGTTTTCAGGCATCTCTTTCTAACTGTTAAAAACACACAAACTATAAAATTGTACAAATAATTTCCAAAAACTATTAAAACTGAAAAAGATGTAAAAAAAACCTAGCTTAAGCAAAACATGATAAAGCAAAGAAAACACACAAACGCTATACAAAAAAAGAATATAAATTTGTGCAGTGACTGTGTGTTTTCTATGTTTTTCCAAAAAAAATACTCAAAATATAAAAAGTCCAAAACCCCCTTTTCCAATTATTACTATTTCTAGGAAAACCTTCATTATTCTTTCAAATCATTTTATACGACCTTAATACGCTTTTACCCCCCCCCCCCATGTTTCACAGTAATAGCTCTTTTGTCCGTCCTTACGTATGTCTATTGTAGAGTTAACGATACCAAATCACGTATTAATGAGCCGCAAGCGCGCACAGGAATTACATAGAAGATTTTTATGCAAGAATGGAGCAAAATTTTCAAATCCATCAAAAAATAAACACAGATCCGTTTTGTTTGCGTGTTTCATTCTGGTGCAAAAGATAAAAATACAAACACAATATGTAAGAAATAAAAATGAAGCCTTGCACATACCTTAAAAAGGGTGACAGGGTTCTAATAACAAGAGATGTTTGTTGAGATCCATGATTCGCTTCACAAATTGCCCTTTCTAAACACCGCGGAGGTTGATTCGCATTTTCAAAAATATTAAAGATATCCACAGCAACACAATGTGTCTGTTCAATCAAATCTTTTGCCGACCTTATCCAACTAAGATTTCCATCATCTGGAGTTGCATAGTCATTTCTTTTAATTCCAGGCTCATCAGAGTGACTATTTAGTACATTTATAGGTATATTGTTCTGTCTGACCAATTTGAATTTATATGTGCCGTCAGTAAAGTAAATATCATCGTCATTGTCATCAATTCTTGAAACTGGCTGGTAATAGTGTTTGAGCAACACCTTATTTTTCGGAGGTTTGGATCTATTGAAATAAAAACCTTTCATGCCTCTATGGATTCTTTGACTTTTCTTCCTACGCACTACCCTTATTTTCTTTTTCCCTCCCTTAGAAAAAAGCACGTCACTTGTAACCGTTATTTTTGGTTTCTCTATATTTTGCACATCATTTATCAAATTGTTATTCTGCTGGCGTTCTTTGAGATAGTTCATTGTTTGTACATGCAGTACTAGCTCATCAAGAATGTTGCGAATTTTTCGTTCAACATAGTCACTATTTACCGACCTAGAAGTCCCAGATCTTCCGATTTGTAGGTATAAACTATATAAAAATAGGAATGAAAGATTCATCAAACCTTGAATAAAAGCAACATCGTTTATATTAATGCTTCCTATTTCTTTTGTTTCCGGTTCCATATCCATATTGACTTTTATCTTCTCCGAGTTTCTTGCCACTATCTAGTTTTTATGGTGCTTATACTCTACTGTGCTTACGCTTTGTGTGATTACTCTTGCTTTCATCATAAGTAAAATATGACTGAAGCATAAGCCATACTGTTTTACACAGTACTCGACATATGTCATTTATTTTTGAACATATATAAAAAAGAAGGAATTCAGCTTGAGTTAGACAGAGTTAAGTTATCAACAGAAATGAGGTTACTAATTGTTCAGAAAACGATTTATGGACAGATTGCTTGCTATTATAACAATGGAAGGGTAGTGTTGTGTAATGACGATTTTAGGTCAAAGGGGAAAGTTATAGTTCCCTTGCAACTTTATTAAGCTGCTTGTCTTTTCAAAGGTTGAAACCCCAGTGGCACAAAGGGTGGCAAAAAAATTAAAAACGGCCATAACAGGTTTTTAGTTATATTAACTTTGTGAATAGCAAATGTTCTGACCGCAAAAAAAAAGAAATAAAATCCAAAAAATAATGCTAGTCAATCATTCTTGAAAATTAGGCTCTCAGATTTAGAATCTATATAAAAATGGGCCGAATACCAAATAAAATTTCCCTTTTTCGGTCTGTTTATAAATAGCCATTATTTATAGAACCGGAAAGCAAGATGAATAAGCTTAGTTTTGTTCTACAATATATCTCAGATAAATGACGAAAATGTATAATTTAAGCATAGGCGAAAGATGCTATGGAACAGGGGGAGGGGGTAGTTTACGCCTCAAAACCTATTTTTGTTATCTCCAGGCCTAATTTGGCTCAGTTTTTCTTTGTCTCCCTTAAAAACTTGAGAAAAGGAAGAATATTATTTAAAAAAAAAAATGCCTAAGCCATGACGTATTCTAAAGCACTTGACATATGCAACTCATTTTGAACGTGTGTAAAAAAGAAGGATTGCATCTTGAATAAGACATATCCTTGATTAAGTCATCAACAAAAAGGAGGTTATTAGTTATTCAAAAACGATTTACCCAGAGATTGCTTTCTAAGTTAACTTTGACAGAGTTTTATTGTGTAACAGAGATTTTAGGTCAAACGGGAAAGTTAATTCTGCCTTCACAGTTATAATTAAATAAAAAAAAAACAAGTTTATTTAACTGCAAGTAAGGTGCCACATTAAAACTTGTAACGAACAGAAATTATTCTGTATATATAAGGATTTTCCCCTTCTCAACGCCCCGCTCTTTACGCTAAAGTTTGACTCTTTCTCACAACTCTACTTTTTAAAACAATAAGAAACTTCAGCTAATAATTATTAATTACTGCATGTTTTGATTTTTGTTTACCGCACTTGAATGAAATTTGCATATTATTTTTTTTGGCTAAGTGGCTTTCTCATATTTTTGATCGGACGATTTGATAAAAAAGGCATGGGGGGGGAGGCCTATTTGCCTTCCAATTTTTGGCTACTTAAAAATACAACTAGAACTTTTTTTATGAAGGTTTTTATTAGTAATAAATATAAATAAGTCACGAATTAACTTACTATACGAACTTCTAAATTTATATATTTTTTTGATTGTGCATATGAAAGGGTTCACCCCCTCGTCAATACCTCACTCTTCGCACTAAAGTTTGAATTCTGTCCCAATTCTTGGGACATAAGAATGACCCCTGAATCACAAAGGCCGTAGAATAAATAGTTGAAATTACTAAAAATACTTTAGCGTAAAGAGCAAGGTATTGTGGAGGGGACGAACCCCCTTATATACGTAATAATTTTTTTTCGCTTTAGGTTTTAATGCTGCTCCTTGCTTCCAGCTGAAAAACTTTTGTTCATTTTCTTGTTGTTTTTATTAACTTTAGCTTTATTTAACTTATTATAAAAAATACTGCGCCCCGTCATGGAAATTCTCTTCCCTCATGATAAATTCCTCCATAGAAATACCCTCCCCACAACCCCCTCCCACGTAACTCCCCCCCCCCCCCCGTCAACATGAAAAAGTTCCCCTGAAAGCGTCTGTACACATCCCAATAACCATTACTATATTTAAACAATGGTCAAAGTTTGTAACTTGCAGCCCCTCCCCGGGGACTCGTCCCCGGGGTAAGTCGTCCCGAAAGACATAATTATTAGGTTTTTCGACTATGCTGAAAGAAAATGACTATAATTTTGATCCGGTTTTTGGTAAACATGAGTGTGGGATGGGGCCTAGGTGCCTTCCGATTTTTTGGTCACTTAAAAAGAGCATTAGAACTTTTAATTTCCATTAAAATGAACCCTCTCACGACATTATAGGGCGATTGGGTCGATACGATTAACCTGAAAAAAAAATACACGCTTCGGGGATCTGTCTTCTGGCAAAAAATACAAAATTCAACATTTTTGTAGATAGGAGCTTGAAACTTCTACAGCAGGGTTATCTGATACGCTGAATCTGATGGTGTGATTTTCGTTAAGATTATATGACTTTTAATGGATGTCTTTCTCTATTTTCTAAACTAAGGCAAATTTTATAAGGTTTGCAACTTTTTATGAGTAAGACTAAACTTCATGAAACTTCTATATTTAAAATAATCATAAAAACAAAATACTTTTTTAGTGACTATTGTTATCAAAATTCCATTTCTTAGAGTTTTGTATACTATTGAGCCGGGTCACTCCTTACTACAGTTTGTTACCACGAACTGTTCTATTCACTGTTTGTGTCCTCAAAGGGTGAGCGTCCACAGGAATTGAGGGTAGCAAAAAATACAAAGGAGATCATCGCAGTTTCTGAAGATCTTTGCCTGGTGGATAGCGTAGACGGTCACAAAAAAGAAAAAAAAAACGAAAACTATAACACAATAGATAATACTTCCTGAGACTGGACTTTAAAACTTAGAAGCTTTATAACGAATGGTATGTTATGAATTAAACTAAATATTTTTTTTCTTTGAGATATTTATATATCCATTATGCATTATGCATCCCATTAGCCTAGGGACTCAAAAACTATCTCTCTTATTATTTGCAGATGATATTGCTTTGGTGGCTAATAAACCGCAAGATCTACAGACTCTATTGAATCTCATAGAAGAATATTTGCAGATAAAAAATTAAGGCTGAATACTGAAAAGAGCGAAGTTGTTATTTTTAAAAAAAGGAGGGTTGGGGGCGATGAAAAATATACATTTAAATTTAATAATAAGGAACTATTTATAAGTAAAGGAATAAAATATTTAGGCTTTATCTTATCGGATAATGGAAGCCTAAGGAGTCATGTTGATGAAATAATTAAGAGAGGTAGGGTGGCCATGTCAGCAATATTTAGAAACCCGACGATAATGGGGATTAAAAACCTAAAACTGCATAAAAGAATATTTAACACAAAAATTTTACCCGTGATAGAATATGGAGCAGAAATATGGGGTGGAGAAACGGTGCAGCAACTGGAGTCCCTTCAGCTCCAGTATTATAAAAGAGTGTTTGGTCTACATCAGACAACTCATTCACAGATTCTGAAAGGTGATATGGGCCTGTTTTCTTTAAAGCTACGTAGGTATATTTTAATGCTTAGATTCTGGTCGAAGTTAACTAAGAGTAATGAAGATAGACTAGTAAGAGCGGCATATTAAGAGATGTTGAAATGTGGTTTAAAGACCTCGTGGCCATCCCAAATTAAATCATTACTAGAAAAGGTAGGAATGCCTTATTTATGGAATAATGGTCTTTGCTCTAGTGATGTACCAACAAATTTAGAAAGCCAGGTACGATTTATATTAGAGAGTCGGGAAATTCAGCATTGGCAAGGGCTGGTTTTAGATTCTACAACCCTACAACATTATAATCAGGCAAAACCTAGTTTTGGAGAGGAAGTTTATTTTAAATTTAATTTACCGGCTATGATTCTACGTCGTTGGATTCAGCTTAGGGCGAATTGTCTTCCAATCCAGAACAGGCAAAAAACTTTCGACAAAAATAAAATGATAGTTGGTCCTGATAGGCGGTATGTTTGTCCCCTTTGTAATGATGATGATGAAGACTTGGATCATTTTCTCCGGAAATGCCCGGTGCTCTTGGATTTACGGGAAATTTATTTGCATGACATTAATTTGATGCTTCCGGGTATTCTACAAAATAGTAACCCAACCACAATATTTCGAGTGGGAGTATATATAGATAAATCCTTAATAAGAAGAAAAAGTTTTATATGACTATTTTCTTTTGTTGATAGATTAGGCACTTTTTGTGTTGAATTCTATTTTTTGTGCGTGTTTGTAATTCGTACTGTTGTTAATTTCCTTGCTTGTTTGTTATTTATTTATATTTTTGTGTGTATATGGCCCATGGTTTTTTTAAATACACCTATCTATCTATCTATCTATCTATGCATGAAGCTGGAAATCTAATTAAATTGGATTACTTCTCGACTACAATCGACTACAATCGATCAGACTATGGAAAAGGGTATGTGTTAAGGAGAAGCGCAAGTTTCAAGCCGGAATAAGGGCGATTGAAACGATTGGGCCTAATCAGGCTCCGCGTTTGAAAGGGCCCCGTGCGACCATCAAATAAAAAATTGATTTTCAAAATTATAAAATGTTCTTAACAATTTCACCAAGCGTTGCTTCTGGAGAGAGATCACTTTCCATGTTAAAACAAATTAAAAAAATAATATCAATAATAAATTTGGATAGACTAAATAGTTTAACAATCATGTTGAATGAAAGTGAAGACACAAGGAAAATAGACTCTAAATCCATTTTAGAAGCATTTGCTGAACAAAACTTTAAAAATATGTTAATCCATGCGCCCATATTTGGTGATGTAAGTTTCAAAGAGCATTTTCAGCATGACATAAATTAATGTTAACACAAAATGAGTACAAAAAAGAACAAAAGAGGACAAAACCGTAAGATAAAAATGGACAAACTGGACCATCAAATAAGACAAAATCAAGATGACGACCTGAGAAACGTAAATGTACTATGGGTGATCCATTAAAAGAGACAAAAACAAACCAAGCAACTAAACCAAAAGGCACTGAAATAATGTCTGAAGCAAGGATTAACGAATATAAAGATCAAAGAGATGTGTAGTTAAAATATTAGCGAAAACTGACAATTAGAACAAGTCAAAAAAGAATATAAAGAATATAGAAATATGCATTTAAACGATAAATTGCAGCAAGAATCACAACGACTCAAAAACGAAAGGAAAGAACAAATGAAGAACAATATGCGCTTACAAGACATGTGACAATGCGGATCAGAACAAATAAAAATAAAATTGAAGAACAGAGAAATGTGTGGTTAGAAGATATACGACCGAGAGAACAAAGAAGTATGCAGTTAGGAGATATTCGAAAGCGAGAATTATAAGCAACAGCAGGAATCTGAACTTCCCAAAGATCAACGTGAAGAACAAAGAATTGTAGGATTAGCAGACAGCTGTTAATGGACAGCGAGAACCAGAACGAGTTAAAAATGAAAGTGTAGAAGAAAAAAGGATTCTTGTGTCCATAACGGTACACACTACAGAACAACGCGGTTTTATCTGTCTGTATTAAGAGACAATAAGCTTACGCTCGGTGGAAAACAAGTAATGGTTGACAGAATACATTGGACTTTAATAATTTGGGCTATATGTTTTCACATTAAGGGGGCGGAGGTAAAGTACTTGAACTGCGTGATTAGAAAAAATTTTTTACTTGATGCAGACCTGCTATATTTTACCTCCCCCCCCCCTAATGTGTAAAAATATAGCCTAAATTTGTTTGTAAAGTATTATTTTTCATTATATTTTCGAATATTTCATTAGGATTGACCCGATTTCTCTTCTTGAGCATGTATCATTATGAACCCAAGTACCGAAAAAAAATATTATGTACGAAGAATAGCTCCATCACAATCTTTAATGCCAACAAATTGTGACATAAAATCCAGTAAAAACTTAAAAAGATGCTGTAAACTACGCAAGTATTATTTACAATTCATTGGGACGGCTTCAACGCTTCAACTCTGTATTTATTCACTATGGAGTCCTCTATTATCCCACAGGAAAAGTAACCAAACAAGATGATTTACTTGGGGGCTGCTACCTGCTTGGTCGAATTGCACTCCTGCATCAACAATTTCTAAATGAATTTGTTTGGTCTGTTATAGGACATCACTTGCTCTCTGAGGAGTTCCACAAATAAATACGAAACTGGAACTCGTGTCTTGCTTTAGCCTCATTCAACGTAAGCGATGATCAACAAAAATAATCGTAAATTCTGGAACTCATGTCTTGCTTTAGCCTCATTCAACGTAAGCGATGACCTAGCCAAAAATAGTCGTAAGATCTGGAGCTCATGTCTTGCTTTAGCCTCATTCAACGCAAGCGATGACCAAACCAAAAATAGTCGTAAATAATTTCAGCTTTAAAATAACTGGACAACTGATCCCAAAACCAATTTAGAAGCAAACCTATCAAAGACCCCCGAAGGTGATTTTGAACCCTATTCATATAGCCAAATGTACTTTTTAAATCCCAATGGTGATGTTAAAGAACACCTTTCTCATCTTTTAAATTATTAGATGTATATATTTGCTTAAAAATTTAATATATAGAGGGGGACCCTAACAAAATTTCAATCATGTCCAATTCTGCAACTACAGAAGAGAGAATAATGAGGACTTCTTTCCCAAGACAGTGAATCAACAAAACCTCTTTGAATATTTCGGCCCTATATCTAAGGGTCGTCTTCAGCAAAGAAAATAATAAACAATAAAACACTTACAATAAAAGTTTTTGGTTAAAAATCCATTCTTTTTTTTAAGATAGCCTTGGCATCATTACTTCTTAACGAATTAAATAAAAAAAACAAGTTTTTTCAACTGAAAGTAAGGAGTGACATCAAAACTTAAAACGCACAGAAATTACTTCGTATATGAAAGAGGCTGCTTCCTCATCAACGCCCCGCTCTTTACGCTAAAGTTTGACTCTTTCTCTCAATTCTTCTTTCTAAAACAGTAAAAAACTTTAGCGTAAAGAGCGGGGCGTTGATGAGGAAGCAGCCTCTTTCATATACGAAGTAATTTCTGTGCGTTTTAAGTTTTGATGTCACTCCTTACTTTCAGTTGAAAAAACTTGTTTTTTTTATTTAATTTCTGAACGTTTTTGAATCAATGCATGTTTTGATTTTGGCTCTCCGCAGAGGAATAATCAAAACGAAATTTGCATATTTTTTTTTGGCTCAATGACTTTCTCATAATTTTGATCGAATGATTTTGAGAAAAAAAGAGCGGGGGACGAAGCCTAGTTGCCCCCCGATTTTTTGGTTAATTAAAAAGGCAACTAGAACTTTTAATTTTTTACGAATCTTTTTATTGGTAAAAGATTTACGTAACTTATAAATTAGCTTACGTAAAGAACTTTTGTATTCTCATGTTTTTATTACATATATGAGGGGATTCGCCCCATCGTCAGTACCTCGCTCTTTACACTAAAGCTTAAATTTTATCCCAATTCATTAAGAATGACCCCCTAAATCACAAAATTCGTAGAATAAGTAGTTGAAATTACCGAAAATACTTTAGCGTAAAGAGCGAGGTATTAGAAGGAGGTGAGCCCCTCATATGGGTAATAATTTCTGTTTGTTTTAAGTTTTATTGCTGTTCCTTACTTCCAGCTGAAAAAGCTTTTTCACTTTTTTTTTTAATTGTTTTTTTTTTAAATAATGCTAGTAAATCCTGCTCTCCCTTCATGGAAATTTTCTTCTCCCATTACAAATTCTCGAAGGAAAGTTCCCCCAGCATATCCCCCTCTTCTCAACCCCTCCCCCAAACCAAAAAAATCCTCCTGAAAACGCCTGTATACTTCCCAATAACCATTACTATATGTAAGCACAGGTCAAAGTTTGTAACTTGTTGCCCCTCCCACGGGGACTGTGGGGGAGTAAGTCGTCCCCAAAGACATAGTTATAAGGTTTTTCGACTACGCTGAATAAAATGGCTATCTCAGAATTTTGATCCGTTGACTTTGGGAAAATAATTAGCGTGGGAGGGGGCCTAGGTGCCCTCCAATTTTTTGGTCACTTAAAAAGGGCACTAGAACTTTTCATTTCCGTTAGAATGAGCCCTCTTGCAACATTCTAGGACAACTGGGTCGATACGATCACCCCTGGGGAAAAAAAAACACAAAAAAACAAAAAAACAAATAAACACGCATCCGTGATCTGCCTTCTGGCAAAAAATGCAAAATTCCACATTTTTGTAGATAGGAGCTCGAAACTTCTACAGTAGGGTTCTCTGATACGCTGAATCTGATGGTGTGATTTTCGTTAAGATTCTATGACTTTTAGGGGGCGTTTCCCCCTATTTTCTAAAATAACGCAAATTTTCTCAGGCTCGTAACTTTTGATGGGTAAGACTAAACTTGATGAAACTTATATATTTAAAACCAGCATTAAAATGCGATTCTTTTGATGTAGCTATTGGTATCAAAATTCCATTTTTTAGAGTTTTGGTTACTATTGAGCCGGGTCGCTCCTTACTACAGTTCGTTACCACGAACTGTTTGAAAGTTCAGCCAAGACTGTGTGATAAAAGCTAACATTTTACAAGCTAAAAAGGTTCATTCATTGAATTAACTGTATTTATTAAGAATTGGAATAATTTCTTATTGCAATATTTGCCTTCTCTGCAGCTAATCTTGTAGTTCTTTTGGGATTGGGCTTGTTTTTATTCCTTCCTATTTATGTTTTATTTTGAATTAGATTATTTTCTTTAATTAATTTTGTGTACATAGGGTTGATTGTGTATTCACCCAAGTCTCTATTTAGGGATGTATTATTATTTAAGTTTCGTTTGATTGCGATTGCCTCGCGGACAGTCTGTTTGATTCCTAGGTCATTGTTAATTAGAATTGTTTCGTCAAATAGAACATAATGGTTTGGATTTAAAAAAATACGATTGCTTAAAGCTGAATCGAAAGATATTGAGTTATTTTTAGATTTTAATGCTTTTTCAATACTTTCTTTGTGTTGCTGTAAATCCCAAATGCACAATTTACCTACCTTATATTCCCATAATTACTTCAAAACTGAAAAAAGTTTGTTTAAAAACAATTTACGTGTTGTATTCACAAGTAATTTAAGTATAATGAGTCTTCTCAATTCTGGTAAGGATAAAACCCCAGTTACTCGTCTAAGAGGGGTGTATCAAATACCATGCAGTTGTGGAAATTATTACATTGGTCGAACCCACCAAAACTTAGGAACAAGATTACAGCAACACAAAGAAAGTATTGAAAAAGCATTAAAATCTAGAAATAACTCCATATCTTTCGATTAAGTTTTAAGCAATTATATTTTTGAAAATCCAAACCATTAAGTTCAATTAGATTATTTTCTGTAATATAGGGTTGATTGTGTATTCACCCAAGTCTCTATTTAAGGATGTATTATTATTTAAGTTTCGTTTTATTTCGATTGCCTCACAGACAGTATGTTTGATTCCTAGGTCATTGCTAATTAGAATTGTTTCGTCAAATAGAACTTAATGGTTTGGATTTTCAAAAATATAATTGCTTAAAACTTAATCGAAAGATATGGAGTTATTTCTAGATTTTAATGCTTTTTCAATACTTTCTTTGTGTTGCTGTAATCTTGTTCCTAAGTTTTGGTGGGTTCGACCAATGTAATAATTTCCACAACTACATGGTATTTGATACACCCCTCTTAGACGAGTAACTGGGGTTTTATCCTTACCAGAATTGAGAAGACTCATTATACTTAAATTACTTGTGAATACAACACGTAAATTGTTTTTAAACAAACTTTTTTCAGTTTTGAAGTAATTATGGGAATATAAGGTAGGTAAATTGTGCATTTGGGATTTACAGCAACACAAAGAAAGTATTGAAAAAGCATTAAAATCTAGAAATAACTCCATATCTTTCGATTAAGTTTTAAGCAATTATATTTTTGAAAATCCAAACCATTAAGTTCTATTTGACGAAACAATTCTAATTAGCAATGACCTAGGAATCAAACATACTGTCTGTGAGGCAATCGAAATAAAACGAAACTTAAATAATAATACATCCTTAAATAGAGACTTGGGTGAATACACAATCAACCCTATATTACAGAAAATAATCTAATTGAACTTAATGGTTTGGATTTTCAAAAATATAATTGCTTAAAACTTAATCGAAAGATATGGAGTTATTTCTATATTTTAATGTTTTTTCAATACTTTCTTTGTGTTGCTGTAATCTTGTTCCTAAGTTTTGGTGGGTTCGACCAATGTAATAATTTCCACAACTGCATGGTATTTGATACACCCCTCTTAGACGAGTAACTGGGGTTTTATCCTTACCAGAATTGAGAAGACTCATTATACTTAAATTACTTGTGAATACAACACGTAAATTGTTTTTAAACAAACTTTTTTCAGTTTTGAAGTAATTATGGGAATATAAGGTAGGTAAATTGTGCATTTGGGATTTACAGCAACACAAAGAAAGTATTGAAAAAGCATTAAAATCTAAAAATAACTCAATATCTTTCGATTCAGCTTTAAGCAATCGTATTTTTTTAAATCCAAACCATTATGTTCTATTTGACGAAACAATTCTAATTAACAATGACCTAGGAATCAAACAGACTGTCCGCGAGGCAATCGCAATCAAACGAAACTTAAATAATAATACATCCCTAAATAGAGACTTGGGTGAATACACAATCAACCCTATGTACACAAAATTAATTAAAGAAAATAATCTAATTCAAAATAAAACATAAATAGGAAGGAATAAAAACAAGCCCAATCCCAAAAGAACTACAAGATTAGCTGCAGAGAAGGCAAATATCGCAATAAGAAATTATTCCAATTTTTAATAAATACTGTTAGTTCAATGAATGAACTTTTTTAGCTTGTAAAATTTTAGCTTTTATCACACAATCTTGGCTGAACTTTCAAACAGTTCGTGGTAACGAACTGTAGTAAGGAGCGACCCGGCTCAATAGTAACCAAAACTCTAAAAAATGGAATTTTGATACCAATAGCTACATCAAAAGAATCGCATTTTAATGCTGGTTTTAAATATATAAGTTTCATCAAGTTTAGTCTTACCCATCAAAAGTTACGAGCCTGAGAAAATTTGCGTTATTTTAGAAAATAGGGGGAAACGCCCCCTAAAAGTCATAGAATCTTAACGAAAATCACACCATCAGATTCAGCGTATCAGAGAACCCTACTGTAGAAGTTTCGAGCTCCTATCTACAAAAATGTGGAATTTTGCATTTTTTGCCAGAAGGCAGATCACGGATGCGTGTTTATTTGTTTTTTTGTTTTTTTGTGTTTTTTTTTCCCCAGGGGTGATCGTATCGACCCAGTTGTCCTAGAATCTTGCAAGAGGGCTCATTCTAACGGAAATGAAAAGTTCTAGTGCCCTTTTTAAGTGACCAAAAAAATTGGAGGGCACCTAGGCCCCCTCCCACGCTAATTATTTTCCCAAAGTCAACGGATCAAAATTCTGAGATAGCCATTTTATTCAGCGTAGTCGAAAAACCTTATAACTATGTCTTTGGGGACGACTTACTCCCCCACAGTCCCCGTGGGAGGGGCAACAAGTTACAAACTTTGACCTGTGCTTACATATAGTAATGGTTATTGGGAAGTATACAGGCGTTTTCAGGAGGATTTTTTTGGTTTGGGGGAGGGGTTGAGAAGAGGGGGATATGCTGGGGGAACTTTCCTTCGAGAATTTGTAATGGGAGAAGAAAATTTCCATGAAGGGAGAGCAGGATTTACTAGCATTATTTAAAAAAAAAACAATTAAAAAAAAAAGTGAAAAAGCTTTTTCAGCTGGAAGTAAGGAACAGCAATAAAACTTAAAACAAACAGAAATTATTACCCATATGAGGGGCTCACCTCCTTCTAATACCTCGCTCTTTACGCTAAAGTATTTTCGGTAATTTCAACTACTTATTCTACGAATTTTGTGATTTAGGGGGTCATTCTTAATGAATTGGGATAAAATTTAAGCTTTAGTGTAAAGAGCGAGGTACTGACGATGGGGCGAATCCCCTCATATATGTAATAAAAACATGAGAATACAAAAGTTCTTTACGTAAGCTAATTTATAAGTTACGTAAATCTTTTACCAATAAAAAGATTCGTAAAAAATTAAAAGTTCTAGTTGCCTTTTTAATTAACCAAAAAATCGGGGGGCAACTAGGCTTCGTCCCCCGCTCTTTTTTTCTCAAAATCATTCGATCAAAATTATGAGAAAGTCATTGAGCCAAAAAAAAATATGCAAATTTCGTTTTGATTATTCCTCTGCGGAGAGCCAAAATCAAAACATGCATTGATTCAAAAACGTTCAGAAATTAAATAAAAAAAACAAGTTTTTTCAACTGAAAGTAAGGAGTGACATCAAAACTTAAAACGCACAGAAATTACTTCGTATATGAAAGAGGCTGCTTCCTCATCAACGCCCCGCTCTTTACGCTAAAGTTTTTTACTGTTTTAGAAAGAAGAATTGAGAGAAAGAGTCAAACTTTAGCGTAAAGAGCGGGGCGTTGATGAGGAAGCAGCCTCTTTCATATACGAAGTAATTTCTGTGCGTTTTAAGTTTTGATGTCACTCCTTACTTTCAGTTGAAAAAACTTGTTTTTTTTATTTAATTCGTTAAGAAGTAATGATGCCAAGGCTATCTTAAAAAAAAGAATGGATTTTTAACCAAAAACTTTTATTGTAAGTGTTTTATTGTTTATTATTTTCTTTGCTGAAGACGACCCTTAGATATAGGGCCGAAATATTCAAAGAGGTTTTGTTGATTCACTGTCTTGGGAAAGAAGTCCTCATTATTCTCTCTTCTGTAGTTGCAGAATTGGACATGATTGAAATTTTGTTAGGGTCCCCCTCTATATATTAAATTTTTAAGCAAATATATACATCTAATAATTTAAAAGATGAGAAAGGTGTTCTTTAACATCACCATTGGGATTTAAAAAGTACATTTGGCTATATGAATAGGGTTCAAAATCACCTTCGGGGGTCTTTGATAGGTTTGCTTCTAAATTGGTTTTGGGATCAGTTGTCCAGTTATTTTAAAGCTGAAATTATTTACGACTATTTTTGGTTTGGTCATCGCTTGCGTTGAATGAGGCTAAAGCAAGACATGAGCTCCAGATCTTACGACTATTTTTGGCTAGGTCATCGCTTACGTTGAATGAGGCTAAAGCAAGACATGAGTTCCAGAATTTACGATTATTTTTGTTGATCATCGCTTACGTTGAATGAGGCTAAAGCAAGACACGAGTTCCAGTTTCGTATTTATTTGTGGAACTCCTCAGAGAGCAAGTGATGTCCTATAACAGACCAAACAAATTCATTTAGAAATTGTTGATGCAGGAGTGCAATTCGACCAAGCAGGTAGCAGCCCCCAAGTAAATCATCTTGTTTGGTTACTTTTCCTGTGGGATAATAGAGGACTCCATAGTGAATAAATACAGAGTTGAAGCGTTGAAGCCGTCCCAATGAATTGTAAATAATACTTGCGTAGTTTACAGCATCTTTTTAAGTTTTTACTGGATTTTATGTCACAATTTGTTGGCATTAAAGATTGTGATGGAGCTATTCTTCGTACATAATATTTTTTTTCGGTACTTGGGTTCATAATGATACATGCTCAAGAAGAGAAATCGGGTCAATCCTAATGAAATATTCGAAAATATAATGAAAAATAATACTTTACAAACAAATTTAGGCTATATTTTTACACATTAGGGGGGGGGGAGGTAAAATATAGCAGGTCTGCATCAAGTAAAAATTTTTTTCTAATCACGCAGTTCAAGTACTTTACCTCCGCCCCCTTAATGTGAAAACATATAGCCCAAATTATTAAAGTCCAATGTATTCTGTCAACCATTACTTGTTTTCCACCGAGCGTAAGCTTATTGTCTCTTAATACAGACAGATAAAACCGCGTTGTTCTGTAGTGTGTACCGTTATGGACACAAGTATCCTTTTTTCTTCTACACTTTCATTTTTAACTCGTTCTGGTTCTCGCTGTCCATTAACAGCTGTCTGCTAATCCTACAATTCTTTGTTCTTCACGTTGATCTTTGGGAAGTTCAGATTCCTGCTGTTGCTTATAATTCTCGCTTTCGAATATCTCCTAACTGCATACTTCTTTGTTCTCTCGGTCGTATATCTTCTAACCACACATTTCTCTGTTCTTCAATTTTATTTTTATTTGTTCTGATCCGCATTGTCACATGTCTTGTAAGCGCATATTGTTCTTCATTTGTTCTTTCCTTTCGTTTTTGAGTCGTTGTGATTCTTGCTGCAATTTATCGTTTAAATGCATATTTCTATATTCTTTATATTCTTTTTTGACTTGTTCTAATTGTCAGTTTTCGCTAATATTTTAACTACACATCTCTTTGATCTTTATATTCGTTAATCCTTGCTTCAGACATTATTTCAGTGCCTTTTGGTTTAGTTGCTTGGTTTGTTTTTGTCTCTTTTAATGGATCACCCATAGTACATTTACGTTTCTCAGGTCGTCATCTTGATTTTGTCTTATTTGATGGTCCAGTTTGTCCATTTTTATCTTACGGTTTTGTCCTCTTTTGTTCTTTTTTGTACTCATTTTGTGTTAACATTAATTTATGTCATGCTGAAAATGCTCTTTGAAACTTACATCACCAAATATGGGCACATGGATTAACATATTTTTAAAGTTTTGTTCAGCAAATGCTTCTAAAATAGTTTTAGAGTCTATTTTACTCGTGTCTTCACTTTCATTCAACATGATTGTTAAACTATTTAGTCTATCCAAATTTATTATTGATATTATTTTTTTAATTGGTTTTAACCTGGATAGTGATCTCTCTCCAGAAGCAACGCTTGCTGAAATTGTTAAGAACATTTTATAATTTTGAAAATCAATTTTTTATTTTGATGGTCGCACGGGGCCCTTTCAAACGCGGAGCCTGATTAGGCCCAATCGTTTCAATCGCCCTTATTCCGGCTTGAAACTTGCGCTTCTCCTTAACACATACCCTTTTCCATAGTCTGATCGATTGAAGTCGATTGTAGTCGAGAAGTAATCCAATTTAATTAGATTTCCAGCTTCATGCATAGATAGATAGATAGATAGATAGGTGTATTTAAAAAAACCATGGGCCATATACACACAAAAATATAAATAAATAACAAACAAGCAAGGAAATTAACAACAGTACGAATTACAAACACGCACAAAAAATAGAATTCAACACAAAAAGTGCCTAATCTATCAACAAAAGAAAATAGTCATATAAAACTTTTTCTTCTTATTAAGGATTTATCTATGTATACTCCCACTCGAAATATTGTGGTTGGGTTACTATTTTGTAGAATACCCGGAAGCATCAAATTAATGTCATGCAAATAAATTTCCCGTAAATCCAAGAGCACCGGGCATTTCCGGAGAAAATGATCCAAGTCTTCATCATCATCATTACAAAGGGGACAAACATACCGCCTATCAGGACCAACTATCATTTTATTTTTGTCGAAAGTTTTTTGCCTGTTCTGGATTGGAAGACAATTCGCCCTAAGCTGAATCCAACGACGTAGAATCATAGCCGGTAAATTAAATTTAAAATAAACTTCCTCTCCAAAACTAGGTTTTGCCTGATTATAATGTTGTAGGGTTGTAGAATCTAAAACCAGCCCTTGCCAATGCTGAATTTCCCGACTCTCTAATATAAATCGTACCTGGCTTTCTAAATTTGTTGGTACATCACTAGAGCAAAGACCATTATTCCATAAATAAGGCATTCCTACCTTTTCTAGTAATGATTTAATTTGGGATGGCCACGAGGTCTTTAAACCACATTTCAACATCTCTTAATATGCCGCTCTTACTAGTCTATCTTCATTACTCTTAGTTAACTTCGACCAGAATCTAAGCATTAAAATATACCTACGTAGCTTTAAAGAAAACAGGCCCATATCACCTTTCAGAATCTGTGAATGAGTTGTCTGATGTAGACCAAACACTCTTTTATAATACTGGAGCTGAAGGGACTCCAGTTGCTGCACCGTTTCTCCACCCCATATTTCTGCTCCATATTCTATCACGGGTAAAATTTTTGTGTTAAATATTCTTTTATGCAGTTTTAGGTTTTTAATCCCCATTATCGTCGGGTTTCTAAATATTGCTGACATGGCCACCCTACCTCTCTTAATTATTTCATCAACATGACTCCTTAGGCTTCCATTATCCGATAAGATAAAGCCTAAATATTTTATTCCTTTACTTATAAATAGTTCCTTATTATTAAATTTAAATGTGTATTTTTCATCGCCCCCAACCCTCCTTTTTTTAAAAATAACAACTTCGCTCTTTTCAGTATTCAGCCTTAATTTTGAATCTGCAAATATTCTTCTATGAGATTCAAAAGAGTCTGTAGATCTTACGGTTTATTAGCCACTAAAGCAATATCATCTGCAAATAATAAGAGAGATAGTTTTTGAGTCCCTAGGCTAATGGGATGCATAATGCATAATGGCTATATAAATATCTCAAAGAAAAAAAATAATTTAGTTTAATTCATAACGTAACATTTGTTATAAAGCTTCTAAGTTTTAAAGCCCAATCTCAGGAAGTATTAGCTATTGTGTTATAGTTTTCGTTTTTTTTCTTTTTTGTGACCGTGTATGCTATCCACCAGGCAAAGGTTTTCAAAAACTGTGATGACCTCCTTTATATGTTTTGCTACCCTCAATCCCTGTCGATACTCACCCTTTGAGGACACAAGCAGTGAATAGAACAGTTCGTGGTAACAAACTGTAGTAAGGAGTGACCCGGCTCAATAGTAACCAAAACCCTAAGAAATGGAATTTTGATAACAATAGCTACATTAAAAGTATTTTGTTTTTATGATTATTTTAAATATAGAAGTTTCATGAAGTTTAGTCTTACTCATAAAAAGTTGCAAACCTTATAAAATTTGCCTTAGTTTAGAAAATAGAGAAAGACATCCATTAAAAGTCATATAATCTTAACGAAAATCACACCATCAGATTCAGCGTATCAGATAACCCTGCTGTAGAAGTTTCAAGCTCCTATCTACAAAAATGTTGAATTTTGTATTTTTTGCCAGAAGACAGATCCCCGAAGCGTGTATTTTTTCAGGTTGATCGTATCGATCCAATCGCCCTTGAATGTCGTGAGAGGGCTCATTTTAATGGAAATTAAAAGTTCTAATGCTCTTTTTAAGTGACAAAAAAATGGAGCGCACCTAGGCCCCCTCCCACGCTCATGTTTACCAAAAACCGGATCAAAATTATAGTCATTTTCGTTCAGCATAGTCGAAAAACCTAATAATTATGTCTTTCGGGACGACTTAATCCCCCACAGTCCCCGGGGAGGGGTTAAGTCAAGTAGAGATGGGCTAAAGGGGGTTTTAGCTGCATGAGGCTTGATTTAATGAAGGTTGAATTGCATGAGGTGTAGTTGAGTGGGGTTGAGCTGAATAGGGATTAAATTAAACGGGGGTTGGGTTAAATGGGAGTTGATTTAAATGGGGATTCAAAAGAGATTTCAGTTGAATGAGAGTTCAGCTATATGGGTGGAGTTGAATGGGGTTCAGTTAAAGGAGGTTCAGTTCCACGCACACCTTTCCAAAGCAATATTGAAATTAGGCAGTTGTGTCCCTCCCAGATTTACTTTAAGATGTCTCAGAATAATTACGTAATCGAAAAAAATTTTCAATTTTCTGGCGTAATTTCTTACTAATTAAATAATACTGTCAGAAAAATAGTAAACAAAAAATTGTAACGCTTGTTAGTTGTAACATTTGTATGATTTTAACTTGAACAAGCTTGGGAGCATGTTTTTTTTTACCTTTCCGTTACGTGATTTTGTGATTCCGTGGATTTTTCACAAAGAGAAATAAACTAAAAACCAGAGAGCATAACAGATTTTAGCAATTATTTTTAATTTAGATTAATGTTTCTTGTGGATCCCGTAATTTCTGTCAAAAAACTAGACTAGACAAAATTGTCTAAAAGCTTTTTTTGTGCGTCTGTTAAAGATCTGTTATGCTGTGACATATTTTTAGTTCATGATTAGGCAAAATTTAAGTAGTAGGCCTATGTGTGGCCCCAGGAACGGTGACTATCGCAAGGAAGGGTTCAGTGAGACTTTATAGGGGAGGGGCATGCCGAGATTTACCAGTAGGCCCACTAAGCCCGCGTCTAAGGGCGCACACTACCAGGGGTGTAATAAATTATAACAGAGTGATTCTATTCCTTAACAAAAACTGGACTGATGTGAGTTATCTTCAAAGTGCCAGGTGCACTACCCCATTGCACTGTCTATTTACAGGAAAATGATCTTAAAACAGCGCAGGAATCTCCTTGGCCACTTATAAATTATCAGATGTCTCCCAAGAATGGCATTTGAAAGTTCGGTATCACCTGATGAGCCCAAATTGCTTTCGACTCATCAAATACATTCTATTCAGTGTTTCCAGTATCCCTGAATTTTCGGGGATTTCCCTGAATACCTTGCAAAAACGGATCGGCAAAATCGCTTGGCAAAAGCAGTGTTGGAGCTTTAAATCCAGCCCTGGAGGGGAGTCCCAATGCAAGTCATTGTTCAGATGCTAGGGTCAGTAGAAGGTCTATTGGTTCGAACTGGTTCAGTCGAAACTTACACAACCATGTATGTTTTAAACAATAGGAAAATTTTATAACTCAATTTTCAACAAAAACAGCCTATGGTATAAATATTCATTTTTTGGTAGTAGCGAGAACACAATTGAAAAAATTAACCTGCATAAAAAAAAATCAACCAAAAACACAAAACAAAAATGTATGGCAGCAAAGACCTCACGAAGGTATATATTTTTTTAAAATGTGTAGTTGTCCTCAGGAATCAATAGATTATTAACACTAGCGGAACCAGGGGTTGGTGTTACCTCCTCCCCCCCAAGACTTCTCTAGCGCCCTCATTCCGTGTTTTTTTTCGATTTTTCACACTATTCTTAAATAAACTTGTCAATTATTGGCGCATTTGTCACATTGCCCTCCCCCGAGATTTTACCCTTGATTATTAATGTTTGAATTTTTACGGACGAAAAGTGTTTTCAGATTCAACTTACTATTTTTCCTTCATTTATTTTCACGATTCAACATGACACCTCTGACTAATGTGTTACTACCCTAAAAGCTTGACATTTCAAAAACAAGCCTATGAGAAATCTTAGAAAATCGGGTTTTAAGCCATGAACAGAACTAATATAGGTCAAAGAATCAAATAGTGATTTTAATTTTGTAGCCTTGGTAATTTGTTACCCTTCCCCCTGGCAGACCCTACCACAGTGATACACGAACGCTTTATGTGGCAGTAACTTTAGGGTGTAATATTCTAAAAATTGATAGTCGCATGCAGGGATGTTACTTGGGCAATACTTAATTTTCATTTTGAAATCAACAAACCATGAAAATAAGGCTCCCTGGCCCCTTGAATTAAGTTATAACCGCTTTCAGTAAAATATAGTAAAAAATAAAGACATCTCTTTTTATAGTAAAAGAATAATAAAGAATTATTACATAAAACTGTTGGAATGAATATCCTTATATTTTAAACATCAATTTAAATTCATTGGTCAGATATGCAGTAAGTTTATCCATACTTTCTTCTTTAAATGCACTAAAAACGATTTGCTAAATTACTATTAATTTGTTAATTAAAAATGTTACAACAATAAACTCAACAGATTCCTTGAAAAGTTGTCGACTTTTATTTTTAAAAGTCGTACTGAGGCATCAGTTTGGTTCTGACAATGCCAAGTGCTTCCTGGACGCAATTTAGCTGACGCTTCAACAAACCTTATAGCCACTAGAGGGGGAATAAGTTTGTAAACAATTTGGTTTATATATACAAGCTGTTATAGGACTAAAGGGCCCGACAAACTTAGCTTTTTTGCGGGCGCCCAGCACCTAAGTCGGCAGTACAAAAACAGTGCCCTTTGCGCGAAATTTTCAAAACTTAACATCACGGGCCCCGTTAGTCAAATACTGGCTATCAATAGTTTCAAGATTGATCTCAACCTATTATTTAGTCATTTTATTATTATTACTAAGTTCTCTTATTATTAAAATGTTTATTCTTTTTAAATCTTTATTTTGTTCAAAAGATCTTAATTAAATTTTTAAAGTCTTTCATTATTAAATTATAAAGTTATTTTATTATTAAATATTTAATTATTATTGTTTATTTCTTTTGATTCTCCTGATGAAGGAAAAGAAACAATTTGATATTTCTTTTCGTTACGATCACAACGAAAATCTGTGCCATTTTCGCAAATCGGCACCAAAAACTAGAAAATTTTTCAAGCTCAAATCGGCACCGTTTTCTTCGCAAATCAGCGTAAAAATAAGCTACTTGTGACGAGCACTTAAGTGAAAAACGCTGGGAAGAAAGCTGCCACGTGGAGTTGGCTTTCAATATTAGAATTTGGTGTTTATAGCGTGTGTATTTTTGAGTGTTTTTGCGTGTGTTTTTCTGTTTGTTTCTAGGATTTTGCAATATTTCCGTTTTTGCTGCATGAATCATATTTCGAAAAGATCAGACTTGTGAAAGCCATGAAATAATGTTACAGTAGCAAGGACATTGAAAATGACATCTGATTATCTAAATTGGTTATGGGGAAACTTACACAGCTATTTAGAATTAATTTTGATTTAGAAAAGTCTTTGTATACATTTATCCAGTTTTGACAGTAGCTGGCGCCTAATCTATATATAAAAAAAAAAAAAAAAAAAAAAAAAAAAAAAAAAAAAAAAAAAGGTTGGTGAGAATCAGCAAAGAATAATATAACGTGACAACACTTTCGAAAATGTGATACAACCCCCGAAACTCCATAATTAAAGAAAACGAACTGTTGTGGTAACGAACTGTAGTAAGGAGCGACCCGGCTCAATAGTAACCAAAACTCTAAGAAATTGACTTTTGATACCAATAGCTACATCAAAAGAATCACATTTTAATGCTGATTTTAAATATATAAGTTTCATCACCCATCAGAAGTTAAGAGCCTGAGAAAATTTGCATTTTTTTATAAAATAGGGGGAAACACCCCTTAAAAGTCATAGAATCTTAACGAAAATCACACCATCAGATTCAGCGTATCAGAGAACCATAAAGTAATAGTTTCAAGCCCCTATCTACAAAAATGTGGAATTTCGTATTTTTTTGCCAGAAGGCAGATCACGGATGCGTGTTTATTATTTTGTTTGTTTTTTTGTTTTTTTTCCCCATGGGTGATTGTATCGACCCAGTTGTCCTAGAATGTTGTGAGAGGGCTCATTCTAACGGAAATGAAAATTTATAGTGCCCTTTTTAAGTGACCAAAAAATTGGAGGGCACCTAGGCCCCCTACCACGCTAATTATTTTCCCAAAGTCAACGGATCAAAATTTTGGGATAGCCATTTTATTCAGCGTAGTCGAAAAATCTTATAACTATGTCTTTGGGGACGACTTACTCCCCCACAGTCTCCGTGGGAGGGGCAACAAGTTACAAACTTTGACCAGTGCTTACATATAATAATGGTTATTGGGAAGTGTACAGGCGTTTTCAGGAAGATTTTTTGGGTTTGGGGGAGGGGTTGAGAAGAGGGGGATAAACAGAAATTCTACTTAAAACAAAAAGAAATTCAACTTAAAACTAACAGAAATTATTACCTATATGAGGGGCTCACCTCTTCCTAATACCTCGCTCTTTACGCTAAAGTATTTTAGTAATTTCAACTATTTATTCTACGGCTTTTGTGATTCAGGGGTCATTCTTAATCAATTGAGACAAAATTTAAGCTTTAGTGTAAAGAGCGAGGTACTGACGAGAGGGGGGAACCCCCTCATATATGTAATAAAAACATGAGAATACAAAAGTTCTTTACGTAAGCTAATTTATAAGTTACGTAAATCTTTTACTAATAAAAAGATTCATAAAAAATTAAAAATTATAGTTGCCTTTTTAATTAACCGAAAAATCGGAGGGCAACTAGGCTTCCTCTCCCGCTCTTTTTTTCTCAAAATCATTCGATCAAAATTATGAGAAAGCCATTTAGCCAAGAAAAAAAAAAGCTACAAATTTTGTTTTAATTATTCCTCTGCGGAGAGCCAAAGTCAAATCATGCATTGATTCAAAAATGTTCAGAAATTAAATAAAAAAAAACAAAGTTTTTTACTGTTTTAAAAAGAAGAATTGAGAGAAAGAGTCAAACTTTAGCGTAAAGAGCGGGGCGTTGATGAGGAAGCAGTCCCTTTCATATACGAAGTAGTTTCTGTTCTTTTTAAGTTTTAGTGTCGCTCCTTACTTTCAGTTAAAAAAACTTGTTTTGTTTTTATTTAATTTAAATAGGATCGGGAAAGCTGACTCTCCATTGTGCTTGTGCGGTCTAACAGAAACATGTAGTCATCTTCTATTTGATTGCCCTGTTTATTGTAGAGCACGTGTAGTAATTGAGTTCGAATTAAGTGAATATGAAATAAGTGTGCCGTTTCCTTTATCACTGATAATTAGAAATAATACAGTCCGGACTATTGTGAGCAGATTATTATCCCGTACGAAGAGACTTCACTTTTAGCTAGTGTTTATGTTTTGCTTTAGATAGTGTGTACTCTTTTTCTCTTTTTTTTTCTTTTTGTAGTGTTTACGTATTGTTTTAATTTATTTTTTTTTTTTTTCTGTGAAATGCCTGTTTTTGGTTTAATCACGAAATAAAGTATCTATCTAGGCATTAATAAATATAAGAACGGTCTCAGGGGGCCAAAAAAGGGTTATTTTTATTTTGTCATTGGCGTGTTAGTTCCTAATCGAATTCTAATTGCTTTTGTTTTTTACGGTTGGGTGGCTTCGACTTGCGAAATTCAGCCCATAATTAACAAAACCTGTCAGCCATATGTCACAGGAAGAAGAACACTAATTTTAAGCACCCGAGTTTTAAATGTGCACTCAAATCACTACAAATGCCGAAAATAGTATTACCTGCGAAGCACAGATGCTTTAATTCGTGAACAGCTTGACCGAATTTTGGAGAGAAAGTTAGGATATAAAGGTTATGTCCAATGACTGGTTTTTCTATTCTCTCTTTTTCATGATGTCGATATGTCGATATGTCAGTAACGGATGTCAGGGTTCAAAAAATACAGTACTAGCCCCAGTCTTACATATTTTTCTGTGTAGAAAGATTTGACGTGTCGAAATCCTAATTTAGGGGAAGGGGTGAAAACAGGTTAATCGAAATTTGTCTTTCCGATGAAAATTGTGCATACTGTGTTAGGCAACGGCGAACCCAGAATAGTTTTGTCATGAAATGGGGAGAGGGGTATAAAGCCTAGTTTTCTTTTGTTTCCAATTATATTAACCAATACAAAATAGTCTTGTCCTGGGGGGGGGGGCAATTTTACACTTGTTTCCAATTGTAACGATAAAATAAACGTTTATTAAGTCCGTTTACTAGACAGTGGAAAAATGGACTTATCACCATTTGGACGTTAATTTGTTTATTTAAGCAGCGTGGTCTCAGAATAAATACCTAATTTAAGGTACTACGTCAAAAAAATAGCGATAAAAGAAGTAGTCCTGTCATGGTGGGGTTGGGAGGGTACAAAAACTTATTTTCCTTTTGTTTCCATTAATATCGATAAAAAGAAATTGTAATTACAAGATGACTAAATTTCAATGACATGTTCAATTTCATTTCCCCTTTGTTCTGTTTTATCCTTCTTCAGTAGTAAAATAAACTACTAAAATCTCAAATATATACATAATATCTATATATATATATAAATAAGTTGTCTGTGTGTGTGTCGAGTGACGTCATGTTTGTGTGTCGACTGACGTCATGTTTGTCGACTGACGAAATTACAGACCGGGACATCGGGACACAAATGACGACCGGGACACCGGGACATAGGGAATATAAATGACAACCGGGACACTCAAAGAGAAAGCGACCGGGACACAAGGAATGTTCGATTAGCAATCACCATCAGCAAAGCACCGGGACACAAATGACGACCGGGACACAGGGAATATAAATAACGACCAGGACACTCAAAGAGAAATTACAGACCGGGACACCGGAACACAAATGACGACCGGGACAAAAATGACGACCGGGACACCGGGACACAGGGAATATAAATGACGACCGCGACACTCAGAGAGAAATTACAGACTGGGACACCGGGACACAAATGACGACTGGGACAAAGGGAAACAGCAACAACGGGGACGCCGGGGGCACAGGGGGATATATAGATGACGACGGGGACACAGGGACTGTTCGATTAGCAATCACCATCAACAAATTTCAAGGGCAATCATTAGAATAATGAGGTGTAGATCTGAATACAGATTGTTCTTCCCATGGACAATTATATGTTGCATGTTCAAGAGTAGGTAAACCTGACAATCTATTTATATGCACAGACAATGGGACAGCCAAGAATGTTGTATATTCGCAAGTTTTACGTAGTTAAATATATATATATATATATATATATATATATATATATATATATATATATATATATATATATATATATATATATATATATATATATATATATATATTCACAGGTGGGACACAGGGACACAACTACAATGGCGCGTAACCAATATGGCGCGTAACGACTTACGCGCGTGGGGGGCTTGGGGGGCGCGAAGCGCCCCCACCAACTAGTATATATATATATATATATATATATATATATATATATATATATATATATATATATATATATATATATATATATATATATATATATATATATATATATATATATATATATATATATATATATATATATATATATATATATATATATATATATATATATATATATATATATATATATATATATATATATATTTATATATATAGTTTTCTTGTGCTAATTACTTTAGACTATCAACTATAAATTGAACAGGTTCTTTTCGTGTGACCTATATATTATTATCAAAATTCATTTTTGTAGTTTCACTTTCTATTGTCGATAGGTAGCTCTCCACTTACTGCTGATTATCATAAGTGGTTTGATGGACAGGGTTGTCAATCTTTCAAAAATGGTTCAAGCAAGTTTTATTCTCGCTCTCCTAGTGTCACAACAAGTGCTTCAACTCTACCATAATCGTGTCTAGGCCATGTCTTGAGAATGGGAGACCTTGCAACTCTCAACGCAATCTCCAGTGGCAACTTGCAGGGTCGAGAATGAGGGGTCGTCCCAAGAACCCCGTTCACCACCATTACTAGTCAAATCTTCACTCTTTTATTACGTTCCTGCAACCCGAGTTGGAAGGTGTGCTGGCGGCAGCAGGATATCACGAAGACTGGATAGCCTAAATCCAGTCATTGTCTTTCATTCAACTCAGCCTCTGTGCAGTTCAATTCAGCCACGATTTTTTCATGGTAAATCAAAATCCTGCTGTCGAAATTAATTAAATACTTGGAGTCTTATCAGAAATTTCGTTAAACTGTTAAATAGAGCAAAACACTAAATAAAATAATTATATACCACGGATACAGAGAAAAATATAATTACAATATAAAGAAAGTAAAACTGGATATTTTTATAGATGGACTAACTCATATTACGTCCTAAATTGCTGCATCATTCCGTGTAAAATTCAAACATAATTTATTTCAACAATGCTAGAGGAACAAACATTAAAAAAGCACATACACAAGGTACTAGTAAACTATTGAATTCAAACTTTATTAACTAAAAAAATAATTCTGCTGAGCATGTGGTCTTATTTTTATATTTTCTCAGTCATAAAACATTGCTGTTGAAATATCTACTAAGGAGAGGTAATACCTCACCCCCCCCCCAAAAAAAAAGAAAAAGCAACCATGCGTGTATGTTTTAGGCACAATTTCTTCGACAATATTGTTAAGGGGAGGCCACCTCCTTTATAACCTTTACTGGACAAGGAGCAGTAACCAACTATGCCACTTTTCTTTCCATTTCTTTCTTTGCCTTTGCTTTCTTTACCCTCATTATTTCCCGCCACTGTGATGGCAACGAATTGTGGTAGAAGCAGTATTTGAACATGGTGAATAGATCTCCTCCCGTCATTACGGGAGAACCAAAATATCTGAAAATACGATTTTTATAATGTTTTTAATGCAGTTAAATAGGCAAAGTTGTGAAACAACAACATGAACCGAAGGTAATAAAGAATAAAGAGCCTCCAGTGCCATTGAAGGCACATTCGACATTAACAATTATCGATGTTCCAGCTACCAGGTCTTTTTTACAGGGACAGATAGCAAGGCATAAATTAAAGAAAAATGAAAATTATAAGACAGGTATCTTAAGATTAATAAATGGAATGAGATCCAAGGAACAGAATCCGAAGATTCAAGTTTTATAATTTTCCTTTTTCTTGTTATGGCTTGCTGCCTGTCCCTGTAAGAAAGACCTGGTAGCTGGAACGTCGATAATTTTTAATGTCGAATATGCCTTCAACCCTTTCCAACGAAGTGGTTCCTACGTGAAACCACCTTTTCATATTTTTTTTTACCATCAACCGTCACTGGTTTGGTTGGAAGTTATTTGTAAAAGGGTGAGAAAGGTCGGCCATCCAGAAACTCGGAAGTTGTTCCCGAATTCAAGCCTTACGCTCCCCCAGAAAAAATATTGGATCAATCGAAGAATTACCCAGGGACATAGGAAACGCAAAATAAAGTGGGATTTTCTGACGATTTCGTGATTCGTGCCGGAAAGGGTCAATGGCACTGGAGGATCCTAATTCTTTATCCTTTTTCAGTTATCTAGTTTAATAGGGATCAAAACAATAGTTTCGAATAAAGATAAAAAAAAACAAAGAAGTACGCGGCAGAAGCGTTGCTAACGTAAATAAGAAATAAAGTAAATAACGTATAAAGTAAATAACATTATAAGAAAGTCAAAATACGGGCGAATGAATGTAGTCATTAATGACACACTGAAACACATCTTTGGGTAACTCAAAACCTTTTTTGACTTATTTTGATTCAAGGATCTGACTCTCAGCTCTTGCAGAATCGTATGGAATGAGCATTTCTCCTTCATTCAACTTCTTCTCCTCGTTCGCCATGTGTAAAAAATACTATTTTTTTTTATCAAAGGCGTACTAAACAGTGTTAGCCACTTAAAATGCAATTTCTTGCATAATACCCAAAGTCCGACAGAAATACCACATAAATTTATTGTACCGCAATTTTACCGCAAAGCTTTATGCGACATCTTTATGCCAAGCAATGTCTTTATTAGTTGGAAACACGATTTTATTGATTCCCCTTTTGTATCTGGAAGTCTCCCAATTCTTTGTTCTATGGGAAGTTTTTACGTCGAAGCTATTTAGCAAATCCCTGTTAGTTTTCTCTTTTTTCCTGACTCTTCTTTCCAGCTACGACGGACGAATTAACAACTTTTACCAATTTCTTGATTACAAGAGCTCTTGTTGGGCCTGATTTAGCCTGAATATATTTGACCCGTAACGCCAGTTAAAGATAGCTATGGCTGCTGCAAGATGGAACTAGAGCGAGTGCTTATCAAGTGAGTCTGAGTGCTAAAAGTATGAGATAAAAAAAAATAGAAAATTGAAATGAATGTAAGGAGCAGCATTAAAACTGGAAACGATCACAAATTATTCAGTATTAGGGGGTTGCCCGCCTCCTCAATATCTCGCTCTTCACACTCTAATGTTCAATTACTTTATAACTGAATGTAAGAGGCAACATTAAAACTTAAAACGAACAGAAATTATTCCGTATGAGAGGGCAGCTCCCCACCTCAATATCTTACTCTTCACACTGAAGTTTTTAGTACTTGAAAAAAAGAAAACTTCTTATTTAAGTTTTTATGTTGCTCCTTACATTCAGTTGAAAAAGAACTGTTTTTTTATTCAATTTATGGTTGTTTTTCAAATAACGAAGGACGGTCTAGCTATTATACTCGAGAAGTCCCCTCTCCCCACGGAGAACTCCTCCGTGTAAAGTTCCTTCCATATAAAATGCACTCTCTCCGGAGAATTTCCTCCGGATAATTCCATCCTCACCCAAAATTCCCCTGTAAAATCTTTTGTTGAAAAATTCTCCTTAACATACATTCAGTTGAAAAAGACCTTAATTTCTAATCATTTCTTTAAATTCTGTCAGAAATCCCTCTTTTGTCAATTTTTGTCCAGACCCGCCCCCCTCCGTCAGTGGGAAGTTGATCCTGTAGGAAGTTCTCGCATGGAAAATTTCTCTCGCGGAAAAATTTCACCTCCAGGGAAAAATCCTACGAAAAATTCCAACCCACTGAAAATTTCCCACGGACAATTTCCCTGGATAAACTCCCAATGCAAAATTAAGTCGGCAAAGAGAAAATAAGACAAATAAAAAAGAATTGCATAGAAATTCCATCAAATTACCCAGTTCACCCCTGGAAACCCTCCCCCCTATGGAAAATTATCACCATAAAAACCCACTTTCAGTGGATAGTCCCCCCAAGAACTTTCTGCATACTTCCCAATAGCAAATACTACACTTAAACAGTATACGTATAACAGCAAATTTCATATCTTATAAGGCCTTTCCTCAGGGGCTTTAGGGAGTTATGTGACCCCCAAAGGCATAGTTATTGGACTATTCAACTAAGCTGAGCAAAACAACTATCTCAACATTTTGAGCAGACGATTTCGTGTAAAAAAGAGGCGTTGGAGGGGGCTAGTTGCCCTCCAATCCTTTTGGTCACTTAAAATAAGCCCTAGAACTTTAAATTTCCGTAAGAGTGTATCCTTTCCCAATCTTCTAGGAATATTGGTTTGATAACATAACACCTGGAGAAAACAAAGAAAAAAATAAGCAAAAAAAAGCTATAAACACGCATCCTTGTTCTTTTTTATGGACAAAATTACAATTTTCTTCTGGCCACATTTAATAGCAAACATCCCACATTTTCGCTGATGGGAGAGAGCAAAGATTCTCTGGCACGCTGAATCTGACGGTGTGATTTTCAATAACAATCCTTGGATTTTTGGGGGCGTTCTCCCCCTTTTTGAAAATCTGGGAATTTTCTCGGGCTGCGACGTGAGCGACGTGGCTCAGTAGTAACCGAAACTCTAAGAAATAGAATTTTGGTGACATCAGACGCATCAGAAGAATTGAATTTTTATGCTGATTAAAAATGTATAAAATTTATTAAGTTTTATATTGCCCATCAAATGTTGCGATCCTTAGAAAATTGGCCCAATATTTGGAACGGAAAAAACACCCTCAAAACTTCAGGAAACCTTAATGAAAATCATACTGTCAGATTTAGCATATCAGAAGACCATACTGTATTAATTTAAAGGTCCTTTATACAAAAATGTGTAATTATGTGCTTTTTGAAAGAAGAAAGATCACGGATGCGTCTTTATTTATTTGTTGTTGTTGTTTTTTCTTCCCGGGGATGACCATATCGAACCAGTGATCTTAGATGATCAGGAAAGGACTCATTTGATCAGAAATCAAATATTCTAGTACCCATTTTAAGTAAGCAAAAAGATTCGAGGGCATTTAGCCCTCCTTGCATGCCTCTTTTTCACAAAGTCGTCGGATCAAAATCTTGAAACAGTCATTGCGTTCAGAATAGTTGAAAAGTCTTAAAAATATATATCTTTGGGGGTAGCACACGCCCCACAGCCCCTGGGGAAAGGGTTGTAAGTTACGAAACGTGCCCATTGTTTACGTATAGTATTTTTTATTGGGAAGTGTGCCATTTGTTTTCTTTGTAGGGAGGAATTTTAACTTTGGGGCATTTACTATGGGGAAAATTTCGCGGGAAAGGAATTTTCCACAGCTAAGATTTCCAGCGGAAGCTTTACACTGGGGGAACTTGCCAGAAGTCCTTAGTGAAATTTTTTTATTTGTTTTACTTTGTGGACTAAACTTAACATGTGAAGATGTTCCTGGGGAAATTTTCAGAGGGCTTAGGTTGTTAGGGGGGTCCATTAGGGGAATTTCCACGGAGAAATTCTCTATGGGAAATTTTTCCTTAGGAGCAACTTCCCACGGGGGTGGGGAGGATTCCGGGAAAATTTCCCACGGGGCGGGTATCCAATGTGAATTGAAAACGGTTAGAAATTAAAGTCACTTTCAAATAAAAGTATACTAAGAAGGATTTTTTGGGGGAAAGGGCTAAGTTACAAAATTACCCACTATTTATGCATAGTATCTGTCATTGGGTCTGAAAGAAAAAATCGTAGGGAATTTTCAGCAAAGATATAATTATCCGGGAGATTTTTTTAGTGGAATGGAGGGGGGGGGGTAATTTACTCGAGAGGAACTGTACTATGAGGATTTTTCTGTAGGGGGAGGAAATTTTACACGGGGGATGCTGGATTTTTCGGTATTTTTGACAAACGATCAGAAATTCAGAAAGAATAATAACAACAAGTTATTGCAACTGAAAGTAAAGAGAAACATCAAAAAGTAAAACAAGTATAAATTATTCCGTATATTAAGGGGGGTTGTCCCCTCCTCAGTACCTCGCTCCTTACGCTAAGTGTGACTTTTTGTCCGAATTCTTAAAGAACGACTCTTAAAAAACCAAGGGTCACTTACCTAGGATGAGAATCTTTTAAAAAGTTATAAAATACTTTAGCGTGGAGAATGATGTATTGAGGAGGAGACAAACCCTTCATATACGGTATAATTTCTGCTCGTTTCAAGTTTTAATGTTACTCCTTACGCCCAGTTGAAAAAAATTGTTTTTTTATTTAATTAGCATAAAAATCCACTTCAATGGATATATCTACTAAAGAATAAATTAAACCAAAAACAAACATAAATTGAATAAACAATCATAGTAAAAAAACATATAACAGGTAATAATATAAATGAATAAATAAATCTTAAAACGAGTAAAGCTTAATTTGAATATGCAAATCAAGCTTAAAACGAACAAAAATATTTTGTTATTGAACTATAAGTGAAACCCAAAATGAAGAGAAATTAAACAAATAATCATAGCAAACAAACATACAATAGATAATAATATAAATGATTAAATAAATCTTAAAGCGAGTGAAACTTAAATTGAATATGCAGGAGTAAGTTTCTTTTTCCTTTTATTAAAAATGAGAGATCAAGACTAAGTTTAAGATATCAACTTCCTGAGATTGCCAATAAATATAAACTATTTGATTTAATAAGTGAGTCACCATCACTCTATACATATATAAAGAAATTGAAAGATATAGTTCTTTCTGCCTATAGTAGTGGGGAAACAATGTAAAGAGAATTTATTTATAAATTAGTTTATAACTCCCATCCGTGTCTCCATGAGTCGATTTTTTCCGCTTCTTCTCTCTCTCTCTCTCTCTCTCTCTCTCTCTCTCTCTCTCTCTCTCTCTCTCTCTCTCTCTCTCTCTTTCGCTCTTTTCTGTGTACTCGGTGTGAGTTATTGAGGTGTAACTCCTTTTTTCTTCTCTCTATTGTTAAAGGAAACAAAACGAGTTGCCTCCCTGTCTCCTTTGTATAAGATTTATGTATATCATTTCTTGTCTAATAAAGTCAAGTCTAAGTCTAAGATAATTACAAACAAAGCAATCTCATACATACTAATTAACAATTTCATGGGGCGTATAAATTTTGTTAAAATTTTAAAGTCAGACAAAATTATGAGGGGGGTCCTATGCCCTTAAAAACCCCCATCCCCCTAGATACGGTCTTTTCAACAGTTCTATTGTTTTTAGATGCCTTTGAATTTCATGGCAGTCAAAATTGCCAAGTCTGACCAAGAAGAACAAATCTAGGTACCAAAGAACCAAATTTAGTTTTACCGAGATTTCACGGAAGTGAGCCCAAAGGCTTTTGTCTACGCCCCAGTGTGTCCCTATCCTTAGCAAAAGAAAATAATTTTAGTCATTTTAGTCATTTCTTTTAATTAATATGATGTTATGTTGTGTTTGCTCAACATGAAAAGTGTACTCTCCTGAACTCACACCGAAATTTAATGAAAATATTTTCTTAAATTTTTATGGACATTCAAACGCTAGGGAAAACTTAAATTAAAATCAAATGTAAAGATGTAAATAAGTTATAATTCTTGATTTGAAGTTATTCAGGTTTTGCTATCTTTTTCCGAGAATTGCGTTGTTTGAACACGTCTGACATAATTTTTACTGACGTATGGTATGAAATTTTTGTTTTATTTCTGCAGTAGGAGATAAGGGACTTTTTATGCAAGCAAACAATCAGTCTATTGCGTTTTAAAGCCTCATTTTAGCGTATTTGCTTTTCTTTTTATGGCACTTGGTATTAACCAAGTGACATATAGCAATCGCAAATTCTGTCGGTCTGTCGGTCCCGGTTTTGCTACTTTAGGCACTTCCAGGTAAGCTAGGACGATGAAATTTGGCAGGAGTATCAGGGACCAGACCAACTTAAAATAGAAATAGTCATTTTCCTGATTTGACCATCTGGGGGGGAGTGGGGAGCCCCTTAATTCGGAAAAAATATAAAAATTGAAGTATTTTTAACTTACGAACGATTGATCAGATCTTAATGAAATTTGATGTTTGGAAGGATATTGCGTCTCAGAGCTATTATTTTAAATCCCGACCGGATTTGGTGACATTGGGGGAAGTTAGGAGGGGGAAACCTAAAATCTTGGAAACACTTAGAGTGGAGGAATCGGGATGAAACTTGGCGGGAAAAATAAGCATAAGTCCTAGATACATGATTGACATAACCGGAAAGGATACGCTCTCTTTGGGATAGTTGGGGGGGGGGTAATTCTGAAAAATTAGAAAAAATGAGGCATTTTTAACTTACGAACGGGTGATCAGATCTCGATGAAACTTGATATTTAGAAGGATATTGCGTCTCAGAGCTCTTATTTTGAATCCCGACCGGACCTGGTGACATTGGGGGGAGTTGGGAGGGGGAAACCTAAAATCTTGGAAAACACTTAGAGTGGAGGGATCGGGATGAAACTTGGTGGAAAAATAAGCACAAGTCCTAGATACATGATTGACATAACCAGAAGGACCCGCTCTCTTTGGGGTCGTTGGGGGGGGGGCTAATTCTGAAAAAAATTAGAAAAAATGAGGTACTTTTAACTTACGAATGGGTGATCGGATCACAATGAAATTTAATATTTAGAAGGATATCGTGTCTCAAAGCTCTTATTTTAAATCCCGAACGGATCTGGTGACATTGGGGGGAGTTTGGGGTGGGGGAACCTAAAATCATGGAAAACGCTTAAATTGGAGGGATCGGGATAATAATTTGTGAGAAAAATAAGCAGAAGTCTTAGATACGTGATTTACATAATTGGAACGGATCCGCTCTATTGACGGGGGGAGGGGTTAATTATGAAAAATTAGAAAAAATGACGTATTTTTAACTTACGAAGAAGTGATCGGATCTTCATGAAACTTCATATTTAGAAGGACCTCATAACTCAGATCTCTTATTTTAAATATAAACCATATCCAGCGTCATTGGGGGGGGGGCAGTTGGGGGGATCAGAAATCTTAGAAAATACTTAAAGCGGAGAGATCAGGATGAAACTAGATCGGAAGAATAAAAACCTGTCTAAGATACGTGAATGACATAACCGGACCGGATCTGCTCTCTTTGGTGGAGATCGGGGGGGGGGAGGGTAATTCTGAAAATTCAGGTATTTGCAACTTACGAAAGGGTGACCAGATCTTAGTGGAATTTGATATTTAGAAGGACCTTGTGCTTTTAAGCTCTAATTTTAAATTCCGACCAGATCCTGTGACAATTGGGGGAGTTGGAAGGGGAAACCGGAATTCTTGGAAAATGTGAAAATTGGGGTATTTTTATGTTACGAATAGGTGATCGGATCTTAATGAAATTTGATATTTAGAAGGAATTCATGTCTCAGAGCTCTTATTTCAAATCCCGACCAAATCTTTTGACATTGGGGGGAGTTGGGGGGGATCTTGGAAAACACTATGAGTGGAGGAATCGGGATGAAGCTTGGTGGATAGAATAAGCAAACATCCTTGATACGTGATTGACGTAACCGTACTGGATTTACTCTCTTTGGGGGAATTGGGGGGAGGGGCTCAGTTATTTGGTGAGTTTGGTGTTTCTGGACGAGCTAGGAAGATGAAAATTGGTAGGCGTGCAGGGAGCTGCACAAACTGACTTGATAAAGTCGTTTTCCCAGATTCGACCATCTGGGGGGGGGGCAAAAAGAAGAAGAAAAATTTGAAAAAATTAGGTATTTATAACTTACGAGTGGGTGATCGGATCTTAATGAATTTCGATATTTTGAAGGACATCGTGACTCAGAGCTCTTATTTTAAATCCTGACCGGCATTAAGCTTCTGACTTTCCTTTTAAATCAATCTATTGATTCTTAGAATTTTGTTAGAGCTCATACCATATGAGCTCTTGGCTCGTAGCTCTTCTTGCCACGTCACAAATGCCATATGAGCTCTTAGCTCCTGTTCTAGATGTATTCGGGAACTAAGTGGACTAAATAGGGAGGGGGTACGTTAAAAAAAATACTTTTTGCATTTCTTATTTCATCATTGAAAAAATACCCTCCCACCTTGATCTTGAACAATAATTGTTTTTGTACCTTCATTTTTAAAACATAAGAAATTATTGTCCCCCTTCCTACATTTTTTGAATTACTGCCACTGTTTAAGCTTTAGGCCGATTTAAAGAGAGAAAAAAACTGTTTACAACACAGCAGTGTTGTGCACACGAGACATCCACCCTCCTTGTTCCAACTATGCTTTCGCTTAAGATCCTGGTTGCAGCAGTACCTGCAACCTAGTAAAGAGCGAACCACGGCCCATAGTAACTTAAAGCTAAAAGCCACATTTTGAAAAAAAAAACTGCCTAAAGAAAAAAATTGCCATCTGACACTGATTCAGGAACGGTAACTATTATTTCACTTCGTCTTAAAAGTAAAAGTTTATTGCGAAAAGAAATTTATGGCAATTTAGAAAAGAAGCCTGAAACCAGTCAAAAATGGCGTTAGATCAAAACGAAAAGCGTACCATTGGAATCAGCGTGGTCAAAAACCATACATAAGAATTTCAGTTCCCCTCCTTGAACAATAAGGAAAATTACTTTGTTGCATCGGTAGCACTGATCAGTCTTCCGTTTTTTTTGTTTTTTTTTTTGCTTTTTTTTTCCAGGCCTAGCGGGCTACCAGAACATTATAAAGAGATACTTGGCTCATTCAAAAACCATTTCTCATATTTATGTCCTATTTTAAAAATTCTACCATTTGCAAGTGCCATGCGGCACTAAAATGGCACTTTTTGTGCCCTTTCTCAAGGAGTGACGCCAGCGGGCTACCAGAACATCGTATAAAGATTGTTTATAGCTCATGTAAAATATATTGCTCATATCTGAGTTCTTCCTATAAATTCCGCCATCTACAATTTCCAACTAGCACTAAAACAGCACTTTTGGTGCCATGTTTCAAGTTGAAAAGCTTGGCCTGTTAGGCTAGCAAAACTTCTAAGTTATGTTTAATAGCTCATTTGAAAGCTACTGCTCATATCTACGTGCTTTTTATCAATTCTACCGTTCATAAGTGCGATATAGCACTGAAAACAATACTTTTGGTGCCACTTCTTGAGTGGAAAAGCTCTGAAGTACAAAATGGATACTATTGTAATAGTTATGTTTCAGAATCCTCAATGGGAGGTTTACATGAGCTCCTTCTGTACACTCGACCTCCCAGACCTTTTAAGAAGTTTCATTAATCGTTTGCTCACTAGTAAGCTACTGCAACATTAGCAGGCTGCCACACCATCGCAGATAGTGGTTAATGACTCAATTAAATACTATTGCTTTTATTTACTAGGTTTTTATAAAAATCTACCATTTATTAGATTTCACAGATTTCAATGTTAACTAGTATCATGGGAGAATTTATAATGAACTCTTTGTCATGGTTGAAGCAGTAGCTGCAACATAGTAGAGAGTAAACCACTGCCCATAGTAAGTGAAAATTAAACAATGTTAAAACAATCTTTTTTTCTTCTTTTTTCCAGGCCTATCGGGCTACTAAAACACCTTAGAGAGAAGCTCTATGGATTAGATATGGATTAAGGATTAGAAGCATGATTAGATTATCCTGCGTTCGATTCCTGCTTGGAGTTTTTTTTTCAATCACGGTTTGTTCCTTCTTATGATTACTTTTCAGATAATCCACTATTTTTGCAAATCTGATGCGCTCATTTGCGGTTAAATCTGATACACTGTTCAATGACTTTGCGATTATTAAAAAAATACTTAATTTTGCGCTTGTGTTTTTAACATAGTTTTAATTGTATACTGAAAGTTGCTGATGTCACAACTGGTGTAAGACTATCAAAAGCTTTATAGATTAGTTTATTGTTGTCAGGCTACATACTCACTTTTGACTCCCAAATCAATATTCATGCTTTTTATACTTGGCTTTTGTGTTTTCAGTAAAGCAGTAGTTTTCCATAATCCCAGAAACATAGGGAAACATAATTAGTTGTTTTATTTGTTCTAGTTTTATTGATATATATTAGATAGGCTGTAAAGCAATATTTTTTGTCCGTTTCAAGTTCAACTTTACTCATTACTTCCCTAGGAAAAATTACTTTTTTAAAATTAATTCAATGAACAAAGGCCGCTTTGGCGTGTAAGTATCTTCCTCTGGAGAAGCTTATAAGGATATTTTCAATGCAATAGCGTACAAATACTTGGAATCAAACAAGTTAGTAAATATAGATTACTATACACATGTAATCAAAAATTTGATTCAGCGTAGTTGAAGGGCCTGGAAATCATGTCTTTGAGGATGACCCCCCATCACCTCCCTCGGTGCAAGGGCTATAAGTTATGCCCCGATGGCATATAAGGTTTCCACGGAAAGGGGGTCGTACAAACTCCGTAGGGGCTTATGAGATTGGAAATCAGATCTTCTGGTTCCCTTTTTAAGAGTCAAAGTGATTCGGGGAAGCCCCCCCTCCCCTACACCGTATTTTCCAAAAATGCACCCGATGAAATTTTTAGATAACTATTCATTCAAAGATAGTCCGAAGATCACATAATAAGGCCTTTGAGGTGGACAAAATCCCCCAGAAACTGGGGATAAGGGTTGTAAGCAATAATAAGCATTGAAGGTTTTTTATAGAACGGGTGGCCCTGTGAACTTTAGAAGAGGCTCATTTTATTTAACATTAGTTCTAGTTCCGTTTTAACAGTCAAACATAATGGAGAGCAACTAGCCTCCATGACATCCTCTTTTCCCAAAACGTAGTCAATTGAAATTGTGAGATAACCATTGTGTTACCAATAGTCCAATAATCATATAAAATGTCCTTAGGGTGGACACAATCTCCCAGAGCCCATGGGCAAGGGTTGTAAGTTATGCCCAGGGAATATAAGGTGCTTATGGAACGGGTAATTATATTTGGATCGGATCGAGATGATTTGATTGGAAGTCGAAAGTTCTAGTGCCCTTTTTAGAGTCAAAAGTGAATGGAGGGACGTCAGCTCCCCCCCTCAAGCCTATCATTTCCCGAAACATATCTGATCGAAATTTTAAGATAAATATTTTGTTCAGCATTGTTGAAAGGTCCAGTAATTGTGTCTTTGGGAATTTCATTCTCCCCAAAGTCCTCAGGACAAGGGCTGTAAACAAGGCAGTTCATTCACTATTTACACATAGTATATGTTATTCAGAAAGGTATGCATGTTTCAACTTGCAGAGTTATCTTCCTATTCTTCCAGACTTTTTTTTAACTGTAAAAAAATATCCTGAGCCTTGGCTATTCTACTTTTAACGTCTTCACTGCTCCTACCGTAGTATTATTTTTTACTAATAATACTACTAAGGTAAGTGAAGCTGCCCCCTGATCAATCTTTTCGTTACCCAACGTCACCTTTTCATCTTCACTTATTCCTAGCTTTAGTGACTTAGTCTTCTTAACATTAATTTTCAAACGTATTCTAGAACCCTGAACTCACAAAACGTCTAAGAGTTTATTTTGCACACACTTCTATCAAGGATGCTTAAATCATCAGCATAATCTAAGTCCAGGAGAGTTTTTCCTCCCCATTTGATTTCGTGGTCTCCCATTACTTTTCCTGTGCTCCTTAAGACAAAGTCCATCAAAATGATCCATATAAAGGGGGATAGAGCACAACCCTACTTAAATCCTGATTTAATACAAATCCAGCTGTTAACCTCATTTCCTACCTTAACCGCAGCAGTGTTATTCTTGCATATAGCGCTGGTCACTTTAATGTATTTGTCTCTTAATGTATACAATACAAGGATAGGACCTTTGCTAAAGCTCTTCTATCAACAGAGTCAAATGCTTGCTTATAATCTATAAAACTGAGGACTGAAGATGTTTGACAACTCAGGCACTATTCAAGCGAACAGTTTGTGGTAACGAACTGTAGTAAGGAGCGACCGAGCTCAAGTAACCGAAATTCTAAAAAAAAACGAATTTTGGTACCAATATATACATCAAAAGAATTGGATTTTTATGCCGATTTAGATACATAAGTTTCATCAAGTTTAGTTTTAACAATTAAAAGTTATGAGCCTGAGAAAATTTGCATTATCTTCGAAAACACCCTCAAAAAGTCATAGAAAAGTCAAATAGAAAAATCATAGAAAAAGTCAAAAAGTCATCAGATTTAGCGTATCAGAAAACCCTACTGTAGAGGTTCCAAGCTCCTATCTGCAAAAATGAGAGAATGTTACGTGAGAGAATCTTTCCATGGAGGAATTTATACGAGGGAAGAGAATTTCGATGAAGGGGGTGCTAGATTTTCCAGCGTTATTTAAAAAGCAACGAGAAATTAAATAAAAAACAAGTTTTTTCAACTGAAAGTAAGGAGCAACATTAAAACTTAAAACGAACAGGAATTATTACGTATAGGAGGGGGCTCGTCCCCTCCTCATACCTCGCTCTTTACACTAAAGTATTTTTAGTAATGTCAAAAGAGCTATTTAATCTAATTAAATGGCCTTGGTGATTCGGCAGTCATTATTAAGGAATTGGAACAAAATTCGAACTTTAGTGTAAAAAGCAAGGTATTGACGAGGAGTGAACCCCCTCATATGCGTGATAAAAATATACACATATAAAAGTTCGTTGCGCAAGTTAAATTGTAAGTTTCGTATATTTGTTAATAATAAAAACGTTCGAAAATAAAATAAAAATTTTACTGTCCTTTTAAGTAACCAAAATAATTGAAGGGTGACTAGGCCCCCTCCCTTCCCCATTTTTCTAAAAATCATCTTATCAAAATTTTCAGAAAGCAATTTAGCCAAAAAAAAGTAAAATTTATATGCAAACTTCGTTTCAATTATTCATGTATGGTGAGCCAAAATCAAAACCTGCATTCATTCAAAAACGTTCAGAAATTAAATAAAATTAAACTTAACATTAAACTTTAAACATTAAAACTTAAAACAAACAGAAATTATTACGCACATGAGCGGTTCACCTCCTCCTAATACCTCGCTCTTTACGCTAAAGTATTTTTAGTAATTTCAACTATTTATTCTACGGCCTTTGTGGTTCAGAGGTCATTCTTAAGGAATTGGGACAAAATTTAAGCTTTAGTGTAAAGAGCGAGGTATTGAAGAGGGGGTGAGCCTCCTCATATACGTAATAAAAACATACAAAGATAGAAGTTCGTTACGTAAGCTAATTCGTTCGCATAAAAACGTCCGTAAAAAATTAAAAGTTCTAGTTGCCTTTTTAAGTAACCCAAAATTTGGAGGGAAACTAGGCCTCCTCCCCTGCTCCTTTTTTTCAAAATCATTCGATCAAAACTATGAGAAAGCCGTTTTGCAAAAAAAAAAAAAAAAAAAAAAAAAAAATGCAAATTTCGTTTTAATTATTCATCTGCGGAGAGCCAAAATCAAAACATGCATTAATTCAAAAACGTTCAGAAATTAATTAAAAAAAACAAGTTTTTTTAACTGAAAGTAAGGAGCGACATTAAAACTTAAAATGAACAGATATTACTTCGTATATGAAAGGGGCAGTTCCCTCCTCAACGCCCCGCTCTTTACGCTAAAGTTTTTTACTGTTTTAAAAAGTAGAGTTGAGAAAAAGAGTCAAACGTTAGCGTAAAAAGCGGGGTGTAGGATTGATTTAAGTAATCATAAAACACTTACTTATATCATTCCTAAAAACCCTTCACTTTACTGCACCCCAGCCCCTCCCCCTCCACCATAATATATTACAGTGAATCTACTCATTTTTATGTTTATTAGAGAGGATAAAGGTCTCCTGTCTGCTGTTTTTAATGTTTTACAAAAAGTACAAATGATATTGAAAAATGAAATCTGGAATTGGTTGAGTGGAGACTTAAACCACCATATACATCTTTAAAAATTAGGAAGGGATTGAGAATTGTGGTAAACTCAAATTTTACCAGAGACAACCTAACTTGTCATTCTGTCGCGTTTGTGCTATTTGCATGGTGTTATTGGAAGTTGCTAAGATCTTTCATTACCAAACTCAAATTTTACCAGAGACAACCTAACTTGTCATTCTGTCGCGTTTGTGCTATTTGCATGGTGTTATTGGAAGTTGCTAAGATCTTTCATTACCAAACTCAAATTTTACCAGATACAACCTAACTTGTCATTCTGTCGCGTTTGTGCTATTTGCATGGTGTTATTGGAAGTTGCTAAGATCTTTCAATTACCAAACTCAAACTGTACCAGAGACAACCTAACTTGTCATTTTCACACACATTAAAACATTAAAAATCCAAAGAAGCAAACTCAAAAAGCTTGCCACTTACCAAAATCCAACAACTAACAATAAATAGTGTTATTGTTGAAAAGCTAGAAGTGACTAAGATTCTTTGAAACGAAAAGATCTGAAGGCTCAGGTAACCGTATCATTTTTTGAGTGAGAACGTGACATAGAATTTATTTTAGGGGTGAATAAATGGTCATATTCTGGCCCGAATAAACCAAACAAAGGCTCACTTATTTTGGAATCACTTGTGATTTCAGTTTTCTTCTCTTTAAATCTTTGGGATGGTAGCTTCCCCCTCCCCCCGAAAATACATCCCTTAGATAACAGAGATATTCAAACAGGATCAAATTTCTATAACATTTGATAAAATATTTTATCTCTCTCCTCCTCCAAACACACAAAATCACCCCACCTCTAGATTCTGATACATCCCCCCTCACTGTATTTTTGTGATTTGATGCCACTGAAATAAGGCCTTCAAAATTGGAATAAAAAGACAACTAGAAATGCAACGTCATGACAAGCTGTGTTAGCTGAAGACACAGCCTGTCAACCATAGCAAATAGAGGGGGTGACAAAAGACTATGTACCAAAATTCAAAAAGGCTCAAACACAAGCTTTTTCTAGTATTTCAAAAATTAAAAACTCCAGACAATACTAAGAAAAAGTAACTTCAAAAAGACAAAAAGACAATATTAAGAAAAGTAATTTTTAAAATTAAATACTGATTAGCATAAAATTCGAAAATGTCGATAAATATCCATTGCACTTTATTATATGTCAATATTTGCTTAGTATTATTAATCTGATACATCTCTGAAATTATGCAAACAAGTATGTATTATATGTCGAAAAGACCAAATAATTGGTTTTGCGTATAAGCCTTTCCGTCATATTCTAGGAATATTACGTCTTTATGATAATGAGGGCATCTCAGAGAATGGCGTTTGCAAATAAAGCTACATAAAATTTCCGTAAAATATATCTTATCAATAATTGTTATTCTAAGAAATTCCTTTTTTTACGATATGATATGATATTTATTAACACTAAAAGCCTTTAGCCTATGGGCCATGGTTAATATAAAAAGACAAAGGCAGACCTGGAGCAACATTTTAAGGAGAGGTACGATCCCCCCCCCCCCAACATCCACCCCTTTAAATAAACACACATCTTTAAATCCAAATTAGATTATGAATATTTACTGAAAATAGTCCCTATATATCATACCTGTACCAATAAATTTTCCCTACTTTGAAATTCCCACAAAACTTATGTCACTTAATATAATATCCATCCATTCGTCCCTTGTATACCGCTCGGAAAAAATTCCTCCCTCAGACCTTTTAAATCCTTAAGAAATCCCATAAAAGAATTAAATCCTCCTCCCCATCCCCGCACATTGGACAATAGTATGATAATGGACAATCAAATGATAATGAAAAGCAAATAGGGATATTCAAAATCAAAACGAGCAGAAAGTAACTGAATTAAAAAGTAACTGAAACGAAAAATGAAAATCAAACTAAAAAACCAGCAAAATATTACGAAAAAATGAGTTGGGCTGTCGGTCTCTTAGAACCCTTTAAGACCACAAGAATTAGAGTATCATTTATTCTTTACTGAAAACGTAAAACACTGCTTCAAAAATTGGCAACTGATACTTTTGGAAGTTCAATGTAACACTTAATTTTTATCAGGTATGAATGATGATAATAGTGATGATAAAAGGATGATACTAGTGATGATAAAAGGATGATAATAGTGATGATAAAGGATGATAATAGCGATGATATTAGTGTGTTATCAAAACGCAAATTAGATTTTATTTCTAAGGGGTGGCAGTCCCTCTCATTTGTGCGCGAACTCTATTCTGTTGCTTGACTTTACTATTCATTGTAAAAGGAAATAGATTGTTACTGATAACTGTTACGGAATAATAACTGTTACTGATAGATATTACGGAAATGTTGATAATTGATATTTCTGACAGTTTTATTCAGCTTTCAAATTTATACGCATTTAAAAAGGAATCAATCTAAGGGGAGGAAAATATTGATAGAAAGTACTGTCATATTAAAATAACGGAACTGAATTCTAAAAAGAAAGTTATTGCGAGGATAGTTTGATTTCTATTTTCTGAAATTTATGAGGAATTAGCATACTGTAATTTAACTCCTCTTTTTACACAGTAGAAACAGCAGCTTGGCGCTAGGCGTGTCCCCCCACTGGAAAGTTTCACCCGCAGAAAACTCCACCCACATGCAAGATTGAGGAGCCACGGAGATAGTATGACAAATAAAAATGTTGAAGAAAAGAAGGAATTTTGGAATATTATACCAATATTCCAATATATAGGCAAAATATATCGTGTAGTATATCTTATAGAATATTCAGTAGCATCATGAGATCCAGTATATCAGAGAACCCTACTGTAGTGTTTTCAAGCTTCTATCTACACAAATGTGGAATTTTGTATTTTGTAGATCATGGATGCGTGTTTATTTGTTCGTTTTTTTCTTCTTTGCCACAGGGGTGATCGTATCGAACCAATGGTCTTAGAAGATCCAGAGGGCATATTCAAACTGAAATTAAAAATTTTTATTGCCCTTTTTAAGTCACCAAAAAGATTGGGGGACAGCTAGCCCCATCCCTCAAGAGCCCTCTCCCCAAAAGTCGTCCAATTAAAATTTTGATATAACCATTATTTCAGAATAGTTCAGAGGTCCAATAACTAAGTTTTGGTGATGATATGACCATCCATAGTTCCTGGGGAAAGGACTATAAATTACGCAATTACGGTGATATAAGGGGAATCATATCGAACCAATTGTCGTAAAGGATCGGCAGAGGACTCATTCGAACAGAAATCAAAAGTTCTAGTACCCTTTTTAAGTGACCAAAAAATTGGGGGTGGAGGGAGGGTAGCTTATACTGTCCACATACAGTACTCGTAATTGTTGTGCATAGCTAATGGACTTGTGGTACAGTATTCGCCTATAAATTGGGAAGTTACCAGTTCAAAAATTGGCTATTCTCTATTTTGTCGGAAAAATTTCAGAGCTTTGACACTTGACTTTGACATAAAATAATACACTGGGGATGATGCTATTTCCTGGAAAAGTTTTCCAAGGAGGCGTATTTCCGACATGATTTGAAAACGTCCGCGAGAAATTTCTCTTGAGGATTTTCAGCGAGGATGGAATTGTCCAGGGGGGTATTCGGGTTATCCCCCTCCTCGACACCTCACTCCTTACGCTAAAGATTTTTTTATCACTTTAAAAAGAAGAGTTGTGACAAAGAGCCAAAATTTAGCGCAAAGAGCGAGGTGTTGAGGCGGGGCAGCCCATTTCATATACGGAATAATTAAAGGACTGACAGTTCGCATGATTTACGGCCCTTATCCCAGGGGCTCTGGGTGTTATATCATCCTTAGATGCATTTTGTTGATAGTTTAACTGTTCTTAACAAAATTACATTCTTGAAATGTTGACCAGATGTCCTGAGAGGTCACAGAAGGACTGAATATACAAACAGTTTCTAGGACGGGGGCTGGTTACTCTTTAATCACGTTTGACCTTTAAAAAAGTACTAGAATTCTCAATTTCCGACCGAAAGAGCATCCTCCAAAATTTCTATGACTACAAGAGGAAGGGGGTGTGTTGACATGAGACAGCTCCTCTTTGACGGGATAAATTCTGCTCGTTACGTTTTTAAGTTTTTTTTTTAACTTGTCATTCTGTCGTGCGTATTTGTGCTACTTGCCTGGTGATATTGGAAGTTATTAAGATATTTCATTAACAAACTCAATCTGTACAAGAGACAACTTGAGTTGTAATCCTAGTTTTTTTTTTCTTATAACTTTTAAAAATGCTTATTATTCTAATTAAACGGCGCTTGTATTTCAAAAGTCGTTTTTAAACAACCTGATAAAAATGTCAAACTTTAGCATAAAGACCGAGGTATTGAGGAGGGGGAAACCCCTCATATACGTTATAATTTCTGTTCATTTTAAGTTTTAATGTTGGTCCTTTCTTCAAGCTGATTTTTTTTCATTGTTTTAAGGAATTATGAATAATTTAACCGATATAAACTTTTCGTGGCAAATACATTCCCTATTCTGGCTTAAAATTCCCTAAACTTGAACTATTAGAAAAAAAACTTTAAAGACAAAAGCATGCATTATTTTGACATGTCTGCGTTTAGATTGAGTTAAGAGTTTATTGGCTCTTCCAAGAACAACAGTATTTACCTATTCTGGCTTAAAATTCACTAAACTTGAACTATTAGAAAAAAACTTTAAAGACAAAAGCATGCATTATTTTGACATGTCTGCGTTTAGATTGAGTTAAGATTTTATTGGCTCTTCCAAGAACAACAGTATTTTCCTATTCTGGCTTAAAATTCACTAAACTTGAACTGTTAGAAAAAAAAACTTTAAAGACAAAAAGCATGCATTATTTTGACAAGTTTGCGTTTTGACTGAGTTAAGAGTTTATTGGCTGTTCCAAAAACAACAGTATTTGTACAAATCTTACATAAGCTTAATTTTTGGCGCTATCTGTTAAGATAATGTACTAGTTTGTTATTTAGTTTCCTCCATAATTATTTTGTGTATGTTACTAATTGCTGCATTTTAGGCCTACCTCAAAAGCAAAAAATCAGTTAAAAATTGGTCAGTGAAAAGTAAATTTCATGTTAAAACAAGTTTGGCTATTTTCCTTGGTATTTGACTTATTGAAGAAGGCGTTTCTAGAGACCTGGAATTCAGCAAGTTAAATTCAGTTTTTGTGCGTTATCAATTTTTTTAAGTCCTTGAGCGTCAAATTGCAAGATTTTTTGTGTCTATTTTCTTAAGTGCATATTCTACCTCAGAAGAGGCAAGATTTAAAATGAGAACTAAAGTCAACGTCCTGGGCACGAGCCTGTTGTTTCTATTATCACACCTAGGATAGAAGTAGAACGAAATTTACCTGAATGAAAAGTAATCTTTTTTTTTTGTTTAATTTTTGGTGACGAAATGTTAATCTTAACCATAAATAGAATTAGGCAACAGAAAACATAACGGAAATTCTAATTCTGTGGATTCCAAACCTATACAAATCAATTAATTCTAAATTTATCAATCAAGCTATTACCAAATAAAAATGTGCCTAACTTCAGAACAAGAGAGAGGGGGGAAATCACCTGAAACAACGCAATCTTGACAAAATGATACTATCAAATTCAATTTAAATAGTAACACTACTGTGGAGAATCGAAGCCCATATCTACAAACATTCCCCAGTTAGGCTGGTCACGGTTGCATGATTTTTTTTTTCTGACTTTTTCTTCCCCAGAGTTGATTGTGTCGAACCAGATGTCACAATAAGATGTCCTTAGGACAGTACACGTTTTTACGTTGAGTTAGGGTTTTTTTTTACTGGTATTCCTGCAAAATTATGCAAATTACGGTAGTAATAGCATTTATTGACTTTGCTTGTGTGCTCAACTAAAAATTCCGTTTCTTTTATAGACTTAAAAAATTTGAGACGACGAATCGAGTCCAACCAATTGGCAGATTATAAATTCAGCTTTTTGAGAATTTTCCAAGTTGGAATTTGTTCATTCATAGCATCAATATTTACAAATATACAGCTACTACTACTACAACTCACTGCAGCAGCAAGCCGCATGAGGCCAACACAGCTAAGCACGCTCCTCCCCGTCTCAATCTATTTAAAGCCTCCCTCTTTACACACTCCCAAGAAGTCTTCCCACCCCATTCGGAACGACTTACTTTTGTCTTGGCCAAAAAGTACGATCTTTGGCAGTCTGTCATCCTTCTTCCACATTGCGTGTTTTAGCCGTCTCAACCTTTGAATTTCCTCTTTAAATAACCTTTTAACCTATCTATAAACATCCTCTCGCTTAAATATACGTCCCTCTGAAACAGGCGATGTCGGAATTAGCCTACAGCTGGAACTTTAACTAAAAGGACACATATGTCATGTAGGTGAAAGGAACAAGAACATGGCCATTGAACCATAGGAAAATTTTTACCTCTCATTGACAATTTAAAACCATAAAATTGCAAAGAAAATAACTCACCAAAGCGAGGAACTTTAACTTAATTTCGACATAGCATTATTTCATTTATGTAATTACCTAAGTTGGTACCTCTCAGCCAATCGCAAATCTTCATCTCTGAAAAAAAATATGTTATCTTGTACAACGGATATCTGAAGCAAATAGGCATTTCTTATTTCACGGCCTGTAGATTTTATCAAAATGGTGATAATTTTCATGCGAAGTTTCGGTATGTCTCCCTTTTTTTGCCTCGGGTCCGGCTGATTAAGTTGGAACTTCAGGAAACTGTTTTTTTGGGGCGAGGTGACTTTTGTGTGAATTCTTTTTTCTCTGGTCCTCACAAAAGAGGATAAGCAACAGTTTTCTTTTCAAGGCTCTTCGGCTAGTAAATTGAAGTTTTTAACATACACAGTACCACTGTAGAAAAAGCCTGGAATTCACTTTGAAGTCCAAACCTTAGGGGGAAATAGGCGCCAAGCTTCTTGGCAAAGTTTTAATGTCGAACATGCATAGTGTTAATACCAAAACATCTTAGGGTAAATATCAGAAACAACCTCCATCGTGGTTATTAACCAAATTTTACGATTTACGCTGTTTTCCAAGTTACATATACCCGCTTCCTAATATTCGTTTAATGTGTTTCTCAGACGCTCAATCCTAATGAAAAATACCCAAGTATGGCAAATATAATACTTTAGAAACAAATTAGGGGGGGGGGGGGTGAAGTATTACAGGTCTGCATCCCTAATGTGCTAAGAACAATTATTCTGCATATTTTTTAGTAAGAATTGTTTTTTAACTTCACACTGTCCAAATACTTTACCCCCTCCCCCCTAATGTGAAAATATATAACCCGAATCATATATTTTCCATCTATTCTGTTACTTCTCTTTGTCTTGTCTCACGCTAAGCTGAAAGAAACTAACGAAAAAAAAAACGGTTCTGCAATGCGTCAGTGAATGAAGAACTTGAGCGGTAGTGGGTTTATCATACAAGTACCAAGAAATTTTCCCCGTCTGAAACAAATTTTTTCTGCCTTAAAGACCCAATCATAGCAAGGCTTTTAATTCTTTCGTCAGATCTTATATTTGTAGCTTAAAACATCTAGGAAAGCAACATTACCAAACAGAACAACAGAACTAGGCTGCTATAATTCAAATGTCACAATGGGAGAAAATATCACAAACTTCAATTCGTAGCTTAAATACCCTCCCCCCACTACCCTTAAAATTAGAGCGCTTGATCAAGTGATCCGGTCTCTACATCATATTTGATTTTGGAGAGCCTTGGAGTTTAGTGTTTTTCACAAAACACCATGCATCTTTTTGTAGCTTGAGATTGAATTATAATTAGAAATAGTTTGAGATTGGAGTTATCGATGCACAAAAAGTGCTGTAGTATATGTGTAGGATTAAGATTCGTAGATCCAAGATGGGTGTTGTCTATAAGACATCGTATGTCAAGATAAGATTGTCTATCAAATGGGGGTTAAGGTGTTCAGCCCCATAGAAGACGAAGGATCACACAGATTTTCTATTTATATGAAGTTTGAGTTTAGAAGTTTCATATAGAAGTTTAATCATAATAGTTTTCAAGCTGTTTTCGATTCAAGCCTAAAAATCCCTCATAGAATTAGACTTTGGTTGCCTAAAAATCCTTTATAGAATCATGGTTGAAACGAGCCCTGACCCATAGTAACTGAAAAATTAAAAACACCTTTAAAAAAAATTGTCACGTGAGAAAGAATCACCATTTGAAGCTGTTTTAGAAGTGGTAATTATTATTTCGAATAATCCTAAGAAGAAAAGTCCGGTGCTAAAAATGGTTTGAGGTAATTCCGAAAAATAGCCAGGAACCCCAGAAAATGTGGTAACATCAAAATAAAACAACACCATTGGAATTATCATAGGTGAAAACCCCATTTCAGAGAATTAAAGCCCCTCCTCCTATCTGGAGCAGCAAGGAAAATCGATTTTTCGCGTGGGAAGCAAGTGATGTTCCTCCTTTCTTATTTTTTTCATTACCCTAAGGATCAGAATATAGTTACCTAAAAATCGTTTATAGGATTAGTTTAAGGATTAGAATAAGGATATTTAAATATCCATTCTACTATACAAAATTTAATAATAAAAAAAAAACAGGTTTCTTTCAACTGAAAGTAAGTAGCAACATTAAAACCAAAGACAAACAGAAATTATGCCTGAGACGACAATTTAAACTTTGACGTAAAGAGCGAGGGATGATAAAGGAGCCTCCCCCCCCCCCCCCAGTACGAAATGGTTTCTGGTTTTTTTACGTTGTAATGTTGCTGTCTATTTTAGTTGAAGTTTTTTTTTTAATTTGATTTCTGAGCGTTTTTCTGACCATGCCAGGAAGTCCTCCTCCTCCCTCGTGTGAAATTCCCCAAGGGAAATTTCTTCCGGAAACTGCTCCTCATTGAAAATTCTCCCCGTAGGAAATTTGCCCTCCCTAAAAATTTCAGTATATATCCCAATAATAATACTACAGGTAAACAATGGGCAAATTGCATAACTTAGTCCCTTCCCTGGGGACTATTGAGGGTCATGTCATTCCCAGAAGCATAACTTCCAGCTATCCTGAATCAGATATTTATCTGAAAATTTTGATCAGATGTCTGAGGAAAAAATGGCGTGGGAGGGACGCTATTTGTCCTCCAATCTTTTTGGTCACTTAAAAAGGGCATTCAAAGTATTGGTTTCCCTTCCTATGAGCCTTCTCTCGATCTTCTAGGACCATTGGTTCGATACGATCACCCCTGGGAAAAAAAAGGAAGAAGAGAAAAAAACAAATAAACACGCATCCGTAATCTTCCTTCTGGGTAAAATTTAAAACTTCCCATTTTTGTAGATAAGATCTGGAAACTACAATAGGAATCTGTGATATCCTGAATCAGATGGTGTGACTTTCATTAAAATCACTATAATTTTTGAGGTTGTTCCCTCCCCCCCTTTTTTAAGAATTCAGCAAATTTATCAGACTCGTAGCTCTTAATCGGTAACATTGAACTTAACCAGCATAAAAAGCCAATTCTTTTGATGTGTTAATTGTTACCAAAATTGCTTTTTCTAGAGTTTCAGTTAATGTTGGGCCGAGTCGCTCCTTACTTGCAATTCGTTACCTCAAACTGTTTGACAGAACTTCCTTAATAATAGCATTTAATATTTTTATACTAATAATAACTTAAGTTTCAATGAACCTTTGACAACTTCAAAGCTCCCAAGGGGTTGACAACCCGCACGGCAAAATAGTCTTATTTTGATATTCTTTAAAGTTATGATCAAAATATCATCACATAAAACTATCAAATAGCATAAAACAACAATTATCCTAAAAAAGATATAGATATATTCAAGTTTCAATCACAAAACTCGTAAATAAAATCCCATTTCACCATTCATCATAAAAAGCAAAAATCACAGACCAAAAGATTTCTAAATATTAAAATCAAACAAATATACGATAAAATTTCAAAAATAAACGGAACAAAAAATCAATATATATATATATATAAATGTCAAGGAGATAAATGTAATAAATTATTCAACAGTGACAGATTTTGCCAAATTCCTTGGGCAGTCAACGTTGCAACCTTTTAAAACGGCAATGTGGTATGATAACAGCTGCATCGGGATTACTGTCAATATTCCCTAAAAGACAAAAAAGAGTCATTAACATCGTGTTATAAAAAAATACTACTAATACGACTACTAAAAACTCGCTTCAGCACCACACCACCTGACGCAAAAGCACCTACACATGCTCCCCCTCCATCCCAATCTATGCAAAGCTCTTTACAGCCTCCCAGGAAGTTCTATTTTCGTTAAGTCCTTCCTTACGACCTTTCCCTATCCCATTCGGAGATGACTTGCTTTTCGCTTAGCCCTAGACGGGTGGCCAAACGATCTTTGGTCATATGCCATCCTTCATCCACAGAACGTGCCCTTGTACAACGTAGAAGAAGCTCCAACTTCCATTAAGTCCTTACTTACGACCTCCTTCAACCCCATTCAGGGATGGCCTGCTTTTCGTTTGGCCCTAGATGGTTGACCAAAAAAGGACTATCTTTGGCAATATGCCATCCTTCAACCACAGAACGTGTCCTAAGTGAATGTAGAAGCTCTAATTTCTACTAAGTCCTTCCTTGCGACCTCCTTCAAACCTATTCAGGGTTGATCCGCTTTTCTTTTGGCCAAAAAGGACTATATTGGGCAATCTGTCATCCTTCATCCATAGAACTTGCCCTAGGTTTTCTCATCATTATAGTCCCTGAAAGGAAGATAGAACCACACTTTTTTACAGCTAATGTTTAAATACGGTCAGTCAGAAGGGTACCGAAAAGAATCTAATAGGCAAGCATAAATAAACACAGCAAAAACAAAAAGAAAGAGAGCAAAAGCTAAGGCATTATTTTAAGAAACGGACAGAAAGGAAGAAAAGTTTAACATAATGTAAAAGAGGGAAAAAATTGAACAAAACGTGAACATTTTAAGAGCAAAATAGAACATTTAAAATAAAACGTCAAGTCAGGAAAACGTAAAGGTATAAGCATAAAAAACATAATTAAAACATAAAAAAGGAGTCATTTTGACAAAAACTGATAAATTTATTATTCATTTATATCCGTCTTGGTTTTACTCTAATTAGCCATGGCTGTCAGGTCTTACCCCACTTCCACCAAGTTGAGAATTCAAGTTGATTATTTTACTAAAAATACTGTTTGACAACAACTTACTTCAAAATCTGGCAAAATAAAGACATTAAAAACCCTATTATTTTTATTAAAGTTAGATTGAGTCATTATCATAATTTATGGAAGTAAACAAATAGAAAGTTGAAAAGCAAAAATGGCTAAACTCAAAGCGAGACAAGAAAGTCAATTATGCTGTTACACTCGGATAATTTTTTTTTCCATTGCCAAATTTTGGAATATACTTAGAAGTAAAATAAAAAAAAGGTAGAAAACTATTATTCTCATTTTCGTTGTTTGATTTTACTTTATTCATATTTTTGACAAAGATTATTCACCCAATAGTATAGCCTCTCGGTATTTGAACGAATCTTTCTAAGATATATTGGGGCTATTTCGCCCTAGTTTTTGTTGGCGTTAAGCGGCGTTAAATATTGCCGTTATAATGGCTGAATGCAATCTAAAGGAAGAATCTGCTATAGAATTCTTACTAACCTTCATTACCTAAAATAAAAATTATTATTACAAAAGTTAACAACTTAATATTTTGAATAATTACTACTTACGTAAAATCGTGTTTATACTTTTACAAGGACAATTAAAAAAAAGGGAACAGATCCTTCGACTAATTATTCAAATAAGACTCTCTGCTACTTCAAAATTAGTCATGGTAGGGGGAAGGAGGTCCAAATCATAAATACTTAACCAACTCATTACAGTTGAAAGAGGGACATCGATTCACAAAACGTAGGTAGAGGGATTCATTTCTGGAGATCTATGGGGAATTTTATTGTTTCATCCATTTTTTCACTAAAAATACCAAAACAGCTATTTTTCAATAGACATACCCAAAATAAGTATTGGGAGGAGCGGCAAAAATCTATATGGGGCATTATTTTTTGCACATATTTATTTCGATGGCAAGAGAAAATATTCACTGAATTGAATTCCACTGTCTTAAAAATTTTCCCCATTGTTTCTCAGTTGTGTTTGTTTGAAAAGAAAGCAGTAAGAGAAAGTAAGTAGAAAAGAAAAGAAATTGGAAAATAGTACAAAAGAAAAAGGAAAAGAAAGTAGAAAGAAAGTTAGTAGAAAGGAAGAAAGAAACAGTAGAAAGATCAGGCAACGTTTTTTTATATATATCCAACTGATGCACTATCATTCCAACGAGGAACTAATACCATCCTTAGATAATGCGTATCGGAAACGTTTAGCAGGGGCAAGCTGTGATTATTTCATTGAGGAAAAGCACAATAATCAGGTGGAATTTGTTTTCTGCAAGAAGGAAGTGCTTTCTAAAATCAGTAAAATCGGTATGATATATTGCTAAATCATGTTTTCTATTATTCGACAATCTACTAAGAAGTCCCATCTTTTGCCTACAATGGATTCTACTCAGGGCACGTACACTGGTTATTTAGAACTATTTATGACATCAACCCAAAAATACGTATGTTTTATATATTTTTTATATAGCTAAAACCTTCATTTACTGCTTTCAGCTTTTTGAGAGTACACCCCTTTCAACTTTTCACCCTCCTCCTTCCCAAACAACTACACAAATTACTATTTGCCGTAAAAGAGCTCCTCGATTACCTATACATACTCTCATTGACGCACGTATTCATAATTTTTCCTCCGGGGGGAGGGTGTATAACATACATCCTCAAAAGTGCCAGAAATTGACAAATTACTCAGAAAAACGAGAAATTATAAAGGAATTTACAAATACATCAAAATTCCAAGGAGAGGGCACGATCTGAACCCCCCACTACCCCCTTGCATCCCTCTTGTGCAAGTGCTATCTATAAGTGACACAATTAGCTGTGAACTTAGTAAATACTCCAATAAAGAAGAAGAATAAAATCTCACCTGAAGACAATCAACTGTGTGAGGAACTTGAATACATCTAGAGGAGAATTTCATGGTTTCAGTATCACCAATTTCACAGATGAGGATTGGTCGACCATCTCGAGCTGTAACTTGTTGAAGAGCATTCATGCATTTCTAAAAAGCAAAAGTTTAAATAAAACTTTGAGATTAAGAAAAAAAGAAATTCGACGAAGTAAAGAACATAAAATTTGAAACATACCATTTAAGGGGAGCACTGAAAAATGTCTGTTTTCTCCATGAAAAAATTGAAAATACATCACAACTGCCTCCCCTCTCCAGGTTTTGAAACCTAAAATTTTGCCCCCCCCCAACATTTCCGTGAATATTGACAATAGTACTAGACAGGCACATATGGAGCGTTTATTCTCAGGGAGGAGGAGCATGACTTAGGAAAACAGAAAAAAGGTTGCTATATACAAGATTTTCTTAAATTCAACAAATATACAGAAAATTTTACAAGTCCTAGATTTTAAGGTGGAGGACCTACTTCAACGGCGTACGTGCCTTTTATTTAACTCTAAAAAGTGGTGAAAGAAATTACATTGGGAAAGCAAAGAGAAGCTCGATTTTTCTTGGAAGGCAAGAACAAAACTTTAACACAAAACAAGCTTATAAATATAACATTTTTAGGTTGAAAAATATAGTTTTCCTTAAATTTTCCTTGAATATGAAATAGATGGCGTTGTGCTCTTCTTTTATAAGGAAAAACACATGGTCATCGATCACTGAAAATGACCCTACTTTGGTTCAATTAAAAGCGTAAAATACTTACTGTGTGCACAGAATCTCGAGTTAGAACCATGATAACGGGCATTGAGCTATCAACCAACGCAAGGGGTCCATGCTTAAGTTCTCCAGCCAACAATCCCTCTGAGTGCATGTAGGTAAGCTCTTTAATTTTCAGAGCCCCTTCAAGACAGGTGGCATAATTGAATCCTCTACCCATAACAAGGAGTGACTTCTTTTCGTAAAGTTCTTTAGCAAGATTATGGCAATCATTATCCTTGGCCAGGACTGTTCTAATATCATCTGGCAACCTTTTAAGACCTCTTATGATCTAAAAAATATTGTTGAAATAAGTGTAATTACGGCACCTTCTTTCTCCCAGACGTTGTAACACGGTTTAAGATGGATTCAAAATTAATGGATAAAGTAGTTAGGGGCATTCAAAAACTGGGGGATTTTCTGATACTATAAGATTCACTGAAACAAGCTACCATAAACAATTTTCTGAATTTGCACTTTTACAAAAAAAAAACCCTCGAAATACGGACTAATCAGATTCAAATGAAATCACCATTAGTATATTCTTAATAGTAAAAAGTACACGGATTTTAAAAATAAGAGTATCCGTCAAACACACACTCACACAAAATTTAAGGGAAGAAAACGGCCGAGATATCTAAAACAATCAAAGAGGAAGCGATGGGTTGAATGGATACAAAAAGAGTAAGAAATTCAAGGTGAATTTATCGATCTTTTATTGCTTGATTGTCGATCAATCTTTCAAGCGAGATCATTATTAAACAGCTCAGTTATGGTAAATAGCACGAAAGAGCAACCAAAAGAAACAATTGACTGACGATATGCGCAAGTGTATACTTTCCGCTGTCTCATATAAGAAAGGGGAAATATGTAAAAGAATCGCATAACTTCAGACTAGATACAATTTGAGACTTATAATGTGTGTTTAAACAAAATCGGCAACTTTCATATTTCGCGGACTAGGTAGCTTTAACTGTCAGTTTTTAGGTTTTATTATGTTAGTAAACAGGTTCCAAACGTGTGTTGACGCAATTAGCCTTTTGCATGTTTTTGCTCTCGAATTTTGCGTGTTTTTGCCCTCGAAGAAATCGATCAAATGATATGTTTTAAATTTATAACGAAAATTGGGTGTGCTCCAGCGAATTAGAAAAGTTAATTTATGGCATTTGGCGAGTCTACTTTGAGCCAGAAAAATAAAGCAGATACGAGGTACAAGCACTTCAAAGGGGGGGTTGAGATATTACCGACGAACCCTGGCCTGAACAACCCAGCACATCAACAACCGATGAAAACACAGAAGCAGTGAAACAAATTATCCTGGAGAACGGCCAAATCCTCATTGGAGAATCTATCAAGAATATAAGCACAGCAGATGGATCATGTTAAAAACTGCATTCAGACGGGGATTGAACCCTCCCCCCCCCGAAATGTTTCTGTGACTCTTTAAAACGTAACAAAAATGCATATATGTATATAACGTCCCCAACAAAAATTCTGGATATGGCTCTATTTACGCTATGTAATTTTTTCGATGTTTCGGCATGAAACGCTGGACGGCCAAGTTACGGCCGTCGCGCGCAAAGGGCTTGGGGGGGGGCGAAGCCCCCCCCCCCACCAACTAGGTGTTGCTGTTGCGCGAAGCGCCAAACCAACAGCTAGTGGATAATAATTTTTTAATTGAAATGCTTTTTCAGTGTTTTGTTTGTTTTGACGTTTAAAAATGTTTGCTATTTAAAGTTAACAGGACTTGGCGTGGCAATTAAAGCATTAAATCAATAATTTAAATCGTCAGTTTTCATTTCGCTTGACAATAGAATTGTAGGATTCAATTTCTCTTAATAACCCAAAAAAAATTACTGCCTGGATTGTGAAATATATATATATATATATATATATATATATATATATATATATATATATATATATATATATATATATATATATATATATATATATATATATATATATATATATATATATATATCTATCTATATAAAAATAAGTTGTCTGTCTGTGGATCTGTGGATCAGGTGACGTCATGTTTCTGTGTCGGCTGACGTCATGTTAAAAAACTAAAAAAAGGAAACAAAAAGAAAAATAAAGGAGAAAAACAAAACTAAAAAAATAAAAATAAAAAAAAAATAAAAAGAAAAAAGAAAAAAAACTAAAAAAACTAAAAAAATGTAAAAACCAAAAAAAAACTAAAAAGAAAAAAAGGGGAAAAATACAAAAATTTATTTCATCATTTACCATTTCAAAAACGAATGTATATACAGACTGGGACACCGGAATACAAATGACGACCGGGACACAGGGACACAACTACAACGGGGACGCCGGGGGGCACAGGGGGATATATAAATGACGATGGGGACACAGAGAATGTTCGATTAGCAATCACCATCAACAAAGCTCAAGGGCAATCATTAGAATCATGAGGTATACCTAAAAAAAACTAAAAAAAAGGCAGAAAACTAAAACCTAAAAAAAGACCAATTCAAAAACGAATGTATATACAGACTGGGACACCGGGACACGAATGACGACCGGGACACAAGGAATATCAATGACGCCCGGGACCCTCAAAGAGAATTCACAGACTGGGACACCGGGACATAAATGACGACCGGAACACATGGAATATAAATGACGACCGGGACACCGGGGGGCACACGGGGATATATAAATGACGACGGCGACACAGGGAATCGTCAATTAGCAATCACCATCGACAAAGCTCAAGGGCAATCATTAGAATCATGAGGTATAGATCTGAATACGGATTGTTTTCCCATGGACTATTATATGTTACATGTTCAAGAGTCGGTAAACCTGACAATCTATTTATATGCACAGACAATGGGACAGCAAAGAATGTTGTATATTCGCAAGTTTTACGTAGTTAAAAACATATATATATATATATATATATATATATATATCTATCTATATTCACAGGTGGGACATAGGGACACAACTACAATGGCGCGTAACGACTTACGCGCGCGGGGGGGCTTGGGGGGGGGGCGCGCAAAGCGCCCCCACCAACTAGGTGCTGGGGTGGCGCGAAGCGCCACCCCAACAGCTAGTATATATATATATATATATATATATATATATATATATATATATATATATATATATATATATATTTATATATATATATATATATATATATATAAACATGAAATTTACGTTTATTACTCATTGTTATTGTGAAGTTTTCTGCTCACTCCGTTAGAAATTAGCTCTATATGAAAAAAAAACAACAAAAAAAAACAAGAAGAAATGATGAACTAAAAAACAAAAAGAAGATTTGTAACTGAAAACAAAAAATACGAAGAAATGATGAACTGAAAAACAAAAAGAAGATTTGTAACTGAAAAACAAAAAACAAGAAGAAATGATGAACTGAAAAACACAAAAGAAGATTTGTAACTGAAAAACAAAAAACAAGAAGAAATGATGAACTGAAAAACAAAAAGAAGATTTGTAACTGAAAAACAAAAAACAAGAAGAAATGATGAACTGAAAAACAAAAAGAAGATTTGTAACTGAAAAACAAAAAACAAGAAGATATGATGAACTGAAAAACAAAAAAGAAGATTTGTAACTGAAAAACAAAAACAAGAAGAAATAATGAACCTCAGAGCGCCTCTCCTGCTTTGCAATTGAATCTTCACACATAATCAAGCCGAACATGACCAACGAAATCACTTGTGAAGTATAGGCCTTGGTTGAAGCAACACCAATTTCTGGCCCAGCATTGATATGAATTCCACAATGTGATTCACGACAAATTGTAGATCCAACCGTGTTTGTTATACCAACAATCAATGCTCCTCTCTGTTTGCAATACCTCAACGCCATCAACGAGTCAGCCGTTTCACCTTAAGAATGAAACAATTATGTCAGTAAGGCATTATAGCATAGCCTAGTGTGAAAAAAAGACTAAATTGTGCACGGATATAAAAATTTGTTTGATCTATTTTAGATTAAATAAAAAAACAAGTTTTTTAACTGAAAGTAAGGAGCTACATTAAAACTTAGAACGAACAAAAATTACTTCGTATATGAAAGGGGCTGCTTCCTCATCAACGCCCCGCTCTTTACGCTAAAGTTTTTTACTGTTTTAAAAAGAAGAATTGAGAGAAAGAGTCAAACTTTAGCGTAAAGAGCGGGGCGTCGATGAGGAAGCAGCCCCTTTCATATACGAAGTAATTTCTGTTCGTTCTAAGTTTTAATGTCGCTCCTTACTTTCAGTTAAAAAACTTGTTTTTTTATTTAATTTCTGAACGTTTTTGAATCAATGCGTGTTTTGATTTTGGCTCTCCGCAGAGGAATAATTAAAACGAAATTTGTATATTTTTTTTGGCTAAAAAGCTTTCTTATAATTTTGAGAAAAAAAGAGCGGGGGAGGAAGCCTAGTTGCCCTCCGATTTTCGGTTAATTACAAAGGCAACTAGAACTTTTAATTTTTTACGAATCTTTTTATTAGTAAAAGATATACGTAACTTATAAATTAACTTACGTAAAGAAATTTTGTATTCTCATGTTTTTATTACATATATGAGGGGGTTCGCCCCCTCGTCAGTACCTCGTTCTTTACACTAAAGCTTAAATTTTGTCCCAATTCATTAAGAATGACCCCTGAATCACAAAAGCCGCAGAATAAATAGTTGAAATTACTAAAAACCCTTTAGCGTAAAGAGCGAGGTATTAGGAGGAGGTGAGCCCCTCATGTGGGTAATAATTTCTGTTCGTTTTAAGTTTTAATGCTGCTTTTTACTTCCAGCAAAAAAAAAACTTTTTCATCTTTTTTTTTTTTTTTTTTTTTAAGTAATGCTAGTAAATCCTGCACTCCCTTCATGGAAATTTTCTCCCCCCATGACAGATTCCTCAATGTAAAGTTCCCCCAGCATATCCTCCTCTTCTCAACCCCTGCCTCCAACCAAAAAATCTTCCTGGAAACGCCTGTACACTTCCCAATAACCATTACTATATGTAAGCACTAGTCAAAGTTTGTAACTTGTAGCCCCTCCCACGGGGACTGTGGGGGAGTAAGTCGTCCCCAAAGACATATTTATAAGGTTTTTCGACTACACTGAATAAAATGGCTATCTCAGAATTTTGATCCGTTGACTTTGGGAAAATAATTAGCTTGGGAGGGGGCCTAGGTGCCCTCCAATTTTTTTGGTCACTTAAAAAGGGCACTAGAACTTTTCATTTCCGTTAGAATGAGCACTCTCGCAACATTCTGGGACAACTGGGTGGATACGATCACCCCTGAAAAAAAAAACAAAAAAACAAACAAACAAATAAACACGCATCCGTGATCTGCCTTCTGGCAAAACATACAAAATTCCACACTTTTGTAGATAGGAGTTTGAAACTTCTTCAGTAGGGTTCTTTGATACGCTGAATCTGATGGTGTGATTTTCGTTAAGATTCTATGACTTTTAGGGGGTGTTTCCCCCTGTTTTCTAAAATAACGCAAATTTTCTCAGACTCGTAACTTTTGATGGGTAAGACTAAACTTGATGAAACTTATATATTTAAAATCAGCATTAAAATGCGATTTTTTTGATGTAGCTATTGGTATAAAAATTCCATTTTTTAGAGTTTTGGTTACTATTGAGCCGGGTCGCTCCTTACTACAGTTCGTTACCACGAACTGTTTGATAGCTGTAATTCAGAAAATCAAACTGGGTTCAAATACCACCCCCCCCCCTATCCCAACAAAGGTCCTGGATACACCTATGGTCAAGTAGAGGTCACTTGGGGTCTCAGATACCACAAAATCCCAGAGTTTGCAGGATTTACTTTTATTTACAAAAAAAAATTATTTACAAAGAAATAAAAAACATCAGTTACAAAGAAATAAAAAAAATCTTGACTTTAAAAATGAATAGAAACCAAAGTGGGGTGTAAAAGCAGACCAAAAAAAATAAAATAAAAATAATAAAGCAAACTGAAAACTTCTGAGAGCCAAGGAAAACTATCATATAAGTTGTAACTGAATCAAAAGACCGAGTTGCAAATGAAAAAAAAAGAATTTTGAATATGCAGTATATGGAGATTAAAACAAACTCTTGAATATAGGCATCTAAGTAATAAACAATGTAGTTTCATAGCCAACAACCTTTCACAGGCTGCTATCAATCATATTCCTAGATAAAAAGCGAAAATTTTCTGGACTAGAGATAAATTTAAAGCTACATATAAAGAAAGAGACGAAGTTACTACAGATAACCTTCTTGCGTTTTTACAGAAAAAAATCGAATGGAAATGTCTTAATTCGAAAAAGGAAAAGCATGTTACGATAGTGCGGGTGATTTAACCTACGAACGTAGAAGTACGAATGTAAATGTAAAAACGAGCACGTTAAGATAAGCAGAATGATTTCACCTACAAAGGAAATTGAGAAATATTAAACCCCTCTAATGACAGTGATTTACAATACCGATTTGCATAGAAAATACCACTATTAAACCATTCTAATATGAACTCTTCTCACTAATTTCTAAGAAGAAATAAATTTAGACTAAATTTCTCAGAAGAAATAAATTTAAACTAATTTCTCAGAAACAAATTTAAAAAAAGCCACCTGACTTACCAGAGCTATCGTTGTCAAAGATGAGCGAACTCACATACACCAATAGAGAAACGTTGTTTTCTTGAATGAAAATAAAAGATTCGACAATGAGCTACCAACGAAATCTTCTGTATGTTTCCAGTGATTGAAGTATTATTGAAGATTTTCTGCCAATAAGTTTAGCAAAAAAGAAGCTTATTTAAGAATCAAACGAAAGACTAAATAGCGTGGTCATTTTTCAAACAATAAAGAAAGCTAGGAATTCACAGCAAGATATGTATGTGTAGCATATAATGTTTTGGAATTTGAAATTTGTTTCCTTACTTTCAATTACCTTTAAGAGAGTATCTTATGCAACATTCACTTTTGCTGATAGAAATACAAATCAATAAGATTAAATAAGTGAAACTTCGAATTTATAGATTTTGAAATCATAACTTTCTACAGTCACTATACCTATTAAGACGTGCTATTGGTAGTAACTTTTTGGAAATGATAGGAAGATTGTTGGTAAAAAACAACGGGAAATCGCTTTATTAAAACCGTATTATCATCCGTTATTGTTCACAAGTTTCGGCTAAGAAAATGGGGCCAAAGGGAGACGATCATGGGAGACAAACGGGACTCCCTCTCCTCTCTTAGCTTCAAAAAGTAAGTACATTTTTAATCATGTTAACGAACCCTGCAGACAAATATTTTCTTGTTTTGCTGTGTCATATTGTGCTTTTCTGTTCTAACAAACTCTGCTAATAATTTAATATTTTCGCTTTGTAAATTTATTAATGTCTCTTTTCCAAAGAGGAGCTAAGGATAAGTACCTGATTGAGACATAAAGAAACAGACATCATCTCTGAAGACGGGTGTGCTACGATCCAAGAAGTCGCTAGCAAGATCTACCATTACTGGCAGCTCAGTGAGTTCTTCCAAAAGTTGCCTTGTGGCGATAGCACTGTGGTATGATGTGCCGCAGCCGATTAACATCAGTCTTTTACAGCGCCTTATTTCCGGAATGTAATCCTGTAAATATATTTCTTTAGCATAGAAAAAAAAGGTTTTTAGTATTTCAAAAATATTTATTATACGAGCGCATCTCGTATCCTCATAGCAATAAATTAATTATGTACTATGTTGTATTCTTTTTTTTTACAATAACAGGAATTCCTCTGAGAGGGGATGGAAACGGAGGATTTTGGCAGGATCCAGTGCTTGTTGTAATTCGTAGTGACATAAAATTTGGAAGTGTTTTCCAATTTTTAGATTTCAGGGTTAATTTGCGGCAAACTTCAGAGTTTAAGAAGTCAATTTTGGTTTTATCATTACTTTTAAGAACAGACAGGCGGAAACACAGACAGAAAGAGATTAATAGCAAATAAAATTGGATGAAATTAAGGATTTTTATTACCATGAAATTAGTTACTTCATATATAAGATACATTCTCGAAGTCTTTATGCCTATTAACAAGCCTTTTAATCCCTATTAAAATTTGCATCTGCAATGGACGCTTTCAAATTACAACATGTCGCTCAATTGTAATAAATTTATCACCTTAGACACGAAGAAACACTCTTATTTACTTAAAAATTTCCTAACAACCGCTTATCTTTTTGCTCTGACGATTAATTATAAGTAATTCATACAAAAAAATCCAAAGAATTCGTATACAAAATTTGCATATTTAGAAAGATTTATCTGGATGATTAACTTATATATTTATAGATATGTATGTTATAATGTATTACGCAAAAATAAACTTATCACGTAAAAATAAAATGAATATTTCTCAATTCTACGCATTTCTAGCGTAAGTAGACTCATTGATAGGGATCGTGATAACGATCATCAATAAATGGTTACCACATTATAATGGCAATGGTGCTTAATTCTGCCCATAACTGAAAACCCCGATTTTCGAATATTTTTCTTTTGGTTGTTTAGTAATCCTGAAGTTTTTACGGTAGTACCCCAAAAAGATTCGGTAGCTTATAAGTGGAAACGAGCGCTAGTGTTGACAAAAGAAAAGAACTATCAATGCCATCTAGCAAGTGGCGACACTTGGCATTTCTTCAAGCTCTGTAATCACTTTATGCTAATAACTGAGATCAGATACTTATTACTACCCTAATTATACCGATTACACGAATTAAATTGTATTAATTTTATTATTACTACACTGAAAAAAGTGCCTCATGTCACCAAATGCTAGATAGCATTAAATTTATTTTGTCGGATAGTACCCCACAGTTATCAGTGTAGCCATGTCGAACCGTCAAAATAAATGATCAAAACCGTTTCGTTAAATCTGGCAACCCTTTTCGCCTGTAACAATTCAAACATTAGCAATTAGTCGATCCATCAACTTCATCTTCGAATGAAAGCAACAATTTCTCTTGGTATCGTATGATTTAGCTTATTTTTTGTCCGTGCTTATTTTTCTCTTTTTTTTTAATTTGGCACACGCTACTTACAATAATCTGACAATTCTTAATAGAGGCTCTTATTAATAAAAATTTACTATTATTTAAAGATATATACGGTTGTGCAAGTTTACACTTAGTAAATTCATACCTTCAGATTTTACTTCCACAGATCTTGAAACTTTAAGAACATTTTTCTTTTAATGACAGCATAAAATCCTAATCCTGCAGTGATGCAGTGGAATTGATCTCAGGTTGATATTATGAGTTCCAGAGTTCAAACTAAAAACACATTGCACGGCTCGGAGCGTGCATCCGGTAAACAGATTATCCGAAAGTATCTCCACACTAATCCACACAAGAAGAATAATTAATTTTTACTAATTATTACTAATTAATTATTAGTTATATAATTAATTATAGTTATATTATAATCAATCTTCAATATTTCAAATTGGTCAATCACGGATGCGTGTTTATTTTATTTATTTTCCCCAGGAGTGATCGCATCCAACAAACGGTCCTAGAATATCGATAATGGGATCACTCAACAGAAATTAAAAATTCTTGTCCCCTTTTTAAGTGACCAATTGATTCCACTGCATCACTGCAGGATTAGGATTTTATGCTGTCATTAAAAGTAAAATGTTCTTAAAGTTTCAAGATCTGTGGAAGTAAAATCTGAAGGTAGGAATTTACTAAGTGTAAACTTGCACAACCGTATATATCTTTAAATAATGGTAAATTTTTATTAATAAGAGCCTCTATTAAGAATTGTCAGATTATTGTAAGTAGCGTGTGCCAAATTAAAAAAAAGAGAAAAATAAGCACGGACAAAAAATAAGCTAAATCATACGATACCAAGAGAAATTGTGCTAATAATTATAGTTAATTATTAGTTATATTAATTAATTATAATTAGTAATTTTTACTAATTAATAATTAATTAAATAATTAATATTATTAATTATTAATTAATTACTAATATATTAGTAATAACTCATATTACTCTTTTTTATACAGAAATATGTATTTAGCTTAGAACTAAAAAGTATCTCCAAACTAATCCACACAAGAAGAATAAGAAAAATCAAAAAAAAAATTCATACTGTTGGTTTTAAAACAGGGCAATTTAGACAATTTGGGCAATTTTTTTCCCATACCTTAATACCGCCAAGGACAACAGTGTTGTCATCAAAACAAACTCGACCTCTCATTGTGTTTACGACAGACTCTGGCTGCTCAAAGATCTCCTTTTGCATAAAAGTTGTATAGTTGCCTGCAATGAAATATATTTTAAAACTAAAAAATACGGTTACATAAATCTAATAGCTAACATTAATTGGAAGGATCCATTAAAGACAACTAACTAAGTTAAAATGAGCACAGAACTTACTCAAGCCAAAATGCTTTGTAGAAACATTGTTTTATATCTACTTTGTCGACGAAGAGCCTGAAATTTTTGTCGATGAATAGCCTGAGTAAACTTACCACACTAAATGAGAAATGGACAATACCCCCTCCAAAATACAGTTTATTGTTATAGAAAAATCTTAAAAGCATTTTCATTTGAGCTGGCAAATGTGTGTAGTAAAACAGCCGTTATAAGAATAAAATAGTTTTAGAAGTGAATGCGTATATGGGACTATAGAATTTAAAAAAAAAATGGCTCAGTCATGTCCAAGGTGAATAAAAAAAAAATTCCACAGAGCATTAAAACTTTTGTCAGCTTACCCCCGCCCCCCCGGAAAACTATCTTATAATCCCATTCCCTCGATTGTGAGGAGATTTACTTGCGCACTTCGCACACAATAAAACTAAGATATAGTGGTCTAAGTGCATGTTTGAGTGTTCCTCCCTGCCTGGTAATATTGGATTCGTTTAGCCCTCTGAATTGTGGGGTTAAAACTACAACCAACAACAATAAGGATGCCTATAAACAAGTGAAGATACTTCATCCTTTGTAAAAACGTAGAATTTAACTATTTTCACACTTTACTTAATATTAAATCTCTTGGCAATCACCTTGGGGAACCCTTTGACCGATGGAATATTCTAGCAGTTTTCGAGGTCATATCTAGGGGGGGGGTTGAACCCCCCTCCCGGAAAATTTTGACCAACTCGTAAAAACGTAAAAAAAAATACATATAAACGAATTTCTTGTGTGTTTTTTAAAGTTCTTTATGTTTAACCCCCCCCCCCCAGCAAAAATCTGGGTACTGTATTGCCCAATATTAAAAAACAAGAGCAAAACGACTAGTTTCTGTGTTTATAAGAATCATAGAGAATTGAGGATTCTTAAAATATCATGACAAAACTTTTGGACAAACTGGAGAGAAAAATTTAGCCAACAAATAGGAGATAAAACCTTTTTCGACTCTCCTGACTTGACCAATGGTTCCACCAATTTTTTATTGCTTTGAGATACTCTTAGCCTCACACACAATCCCTGAAATTTAAAGCCTTATTTCAAAACTTGAGGTATTATCTCCTACAAGCAAATCTCCCACAAGCAACAATTATTTACTGAGCAAATATATCCTACACATTCAGCACGTTTCCGTGAAGTGTTAGCAAACAATTTTTGTTAGCTAACAATTCAAAGGCAAAAAAAAAACCTTTATCCTCCGTAGACCGGAGAGAAAACATTTTAAGGCAGATCTGACATACGAGGACAAAAAAGAAAAAGGAAAAAGCCAAGCTTTATGTTTGGTACAGGTTACTACACCAGTCGTCCTAGCCAAGTGGTTAGCGCGCTAGACTTGAAATCCTTTGTCCATAAAGACAGGAGTTCAACACCTGGTGTTCCTGTGGAAGGGAGTCATTGGTATGACTCTGAAAGTCCAGCCAATTTAGACCCAGCTCCAAATGGGTACTTAGAGAAATCTGGGAAGAAAACACTGGAACGGTGGGATAATTTGTCCCCAGCCACACATTTTCCTGGTCAAAGGCAGAGAATCAGGAAATTGGTACCTCTGTTAAAGAGACCAAGTCTACAAAAATGTTAATTAGTTTACCACACAACAGCCAAAACATTTTTTTTTAAAGAAATTTGTTGAAAATCTTTCAAAAATTTCCAACAATTCGATTCCAAAGACACAAAACTTGGCAAATAACAGAAGTACTTCTATTGCTATTTTACTGATATTTCCCCGAATTTTCCGAAGCATTTAGAGACATTTCCAGATGGAAAAAACACTGCGCAAGACCAACAGTGATGCTCACTAAAAAAGAACGTTTTAAAAGGAGGAAATCCAAAAACATTAACCTTCAACAATAAGATAAATGCTGCAAGGTCAGAACAAATAAGAACAGAGACATATAAAAACAGCGACAAATAAAAACAGAGAACCAACAAAAACAGAGATTAATATTCATTAATGAAAAATAAGCGTCACGATTACCAAAATTTAAATTTTCTGCGATTGCAGCTCATCGAAAGACTTCATTTGATTGGGTATAAGGACAAAGTTTCTATAAAGATATTCTCTCAAAACCTTGCATAAACAATTATGGAAACCGTTGCATCTCCGAAAATTTCTTATAAATAACTTAAAGTAAACAGAGTTGTGTCTTAAAAAACCCCTACCCTTCATAATTTGCTGAATTTCCATTTTAAGGGTTGTGATTTCTCTAGCATGGGTGTCATCCAATCCACGTTTCAACCTGTGGATGCTTAAAGCACCGTTATGAACAACTGCCACGTCATCATCCTGCAAGAAAATTAAACAACGTTGTAATTCCAGTTCTTTTAATTATCAATGAGGTTTTTTCCTGCCATTTAGGGTCAATGTAACTTAAGTCTAGCTGTAACAATAGGCAGAATAAATTTTTTACAAGAAAAAATAAATAAATGAAAACCCGGGGGGGGGGGGGGTTTAAAAGCGAAAACCAAGTGAGGTATGAACTCCTTGATCAGTGATCAACAGTTCTTGCAGCCATAATTGGCCCGAAGAAACCAACGTACCTTAAATTACATCTAAAAAATACAGCACAAGACCGTTGAGGAGCAACTACTTGGGGGGCTTTCACTAGTATAACTGCAATTGAGTACGCAAAAGAAAAATTTTCAGGTTTATGGAATCGGATGAAAATATACAGACAGACAAGGATATATGCAAGAGGGAGCCTCTAGGGCATCCAGCACAATAAAATTCTGAATTTTCCCAGTTTAGGGCACTATTCATTCAAATTATCAAATAAAATATGCCGTATTTACTACCCCCTCCCCTGACGAACTCCCAACGTACGTGCAAGTAGACAGGCTATCTCAAATTTCAAGTTAACTCGCTCTAAATGTCTTAGAAAAGCGTTTGTTAGACCAATTTTAATTTAAAATTTAACACCATCTAGACATTGTTTAAATACTTTTCAACGTCTTAATTCAAAATACTTTGCGTTCTGATCCAGGCTTCTCCGTTAACAACGTCCAGCAATAGGAAAGCAAACACCACCCAAATTTTACGTTTTGTTTGTGTGCTCTGTCTTTAATGGCTAATGGTATTATTTATACAATAAAAGCCAATCTTTAGTCTGCAGAAGCCACATTTTATCGCCGAACAACCATATTTTTAATGATAATATGCCGTCATCTTTAATAAATAGCTACCACAGTATATTGGTTAGGTTAGCTAAACTAACCTAACCTGACAATCTCCATTAGAAACAAAGGACCTGATATCAAGCAACTACGTGCCAATGGTGTCATACAACCTTGACCTGGCGAGAATCATCTGGCGAGAGCTTCATTTAATTTACGATAATTTAGTATAATAGTAAATATAATTAAATAAAGGTAATATGTATATAAATTTAATAACCGTGTGTAATATATTGTAATAAATACAAATAATCTTACCATCAAGTGCAATAACTGTAAATATATAAACATAAATATAATAAACCTAATTATAAATGTGATTTTAATAGAAAGTAATAAATGTAAGACATTTTCGCAAGTCAATCGCATTATTTCTCAAAGTACCAAGGACATCAAAGTAAAAATATTCTTTTTCCCCTCTTCCATCTTAGAAATATTTATTCTTGGACACTGTGACTTCCAAAGATTTGTTTTCTCGGTTGTTTCAAAATTATGAAAGTGTAGTCTTACATATTGAAATACTATTTTTATCCGAAAAAGCAAAATACTTAAATATTTATTAATTTTCTAAAATGAAAAATATTCTTCTTATCAATTTTATCGGAAATTAGCATTTTTATTATTACTTCTTTTTTTATCTAAAATAGCCAACTAAAGAACTTCAATAGTGTAGTTTCTATTGTTTTTCTAAAAATGGAGAATAATTTTCCTTATTAAGTTCGTCTGGAACTATGTTGTTACAACCATTTATATCTAAAGAAATCAAAAAATTAACCAAGAAAAGCGATATTATTACCTACCGCTCACTCACCAGATCTTTGAACATATAAAACTTAAAATATTCTATTCAATAAGTAATTCTTCGACAAATATAAAGAAAAGGAAGAAAAACACAATTCAAAAACCAAAACGAGAGTGTTTTTTTTCACTAGCTGAAAATCACCCTTGTTTGGTTTTTTGATTTTTTCCTGTCTGATTTTTCTTTGTCGAACTTCTGGTATAGCCAAGCTAGTATGGCCACAAAATGTATTTATTTATAATAAGTAATTGCTATAGTACCGTGGTGACGATGCTCTCCTTTCGTATTATAGGACTGGGGATGTTTTCTTCTTTTTTTTTCTAACATCCTGTACATATGTTACCGTGAATATCCGAAATCTGGTTCATGTCGAAATTCACCGGTGAATGTCCAAAATTCCTTTTTTTATGCTTGGATTCAATTAGCTTTGCGAATCAGCTTTCAGTCTTATGCAAGTTATGAGAGTAAAAGTTAAAGTTATATTAAATTTGGTTATAAACATCAGATGGTAAAGATTGTACTGTATTGATGTATTGATGATAATGATAACTAAAGATGATAATGATGATCTCCATTAGAAGCGAAGGACCTGAGATCAAGCGACTCTGCGAGAACAGGGCCATACAATCTGAACCTACTATTTTTACCCAAAAACAAAATGCTTCAATTTTTATTAATTTCATAAAATGAAAAATAATTTTCTCATCAATTTTATCTAAAATTGGTATTTTTATCATTATTTTTATCTAAAATAGCCAACTACTGATGGATTGTTTTTCTATAAATAGAAAACCATTTTCCTTGTTATGTTCATCTGGAACTATGATTTTTACTACCATTTATATCTAAAGAAAGCAAAAAACTAACCAAAAAATGTGATATTGTTACCGCTGATTCGCCCGGTCTCTGATCATATAGAATTTAAAATATTCTGTTCGACAAGTAATTCTTCAACAAATACAAACAAAACGAATAAAAAGTTGATTAATAGCGAGCATTAAAAGAGAAGCTATGAGGAGAGAAGAGAGAGAAACTTTAAAGGCAGCGGAAAAAAAAAACAAACAGACAAACTAAAGACACGGCAAGTATTTAGGCAAAGACTTCCACAAAGTCGTTCTCAGCTTTACGAAAAAGAGAAGAAAAAATAATATAAAAAGGCATGCACATAGAATTTAAAGGATTATTATATACTCGAATAACAATTAAATAAAAGAACATAAAATGCGGAAGGGAGGAGACTTTAAAGCATTCACAGAGGGGGGAGTAAAAAAACTCAGTCATTCAACATGATTACGGCTTTGTTTAGAAGAGCATCTGGCTGTCATGTATCCTTCATTTCCTACTAACTTTAAAAATCAGCTTAATCTCAAGTTACTAAATCCAATCGTGGTGACAATAAAATGATTTTATAAATTTTCTCAGGGAGTTTTTCACTGACAATGAAGCCGCTTGTGTGTTTACACGACAAGTGTATTATAAAATCATTTTTAAATTCTAAGTCAACTTATGTCAGACTTATTCAAATAGCCCTGGTTCTTGGAAAAGATAATGGATTCGTATTGAATCTCAAACATTGAACTGCAACCTCTGAAAGTAACGTCATATTTATTATCTTTTTAGTTTTTCTTCGTCAAAATAGCTTGAATTCGAAAAACAAACGAAAGTGCCAGATCGAAAATTATCACTTATAAACCAACTAAAATTTATCCCTCGTCTTTTTTCATTTATAAACCATTGAAAACATACAGCTATTAAAAAGCATACAAGAGTGTTAAATCTAGAATAAAACCAATCCAATATGATTACACTGAAGTATATTGGCAGATTTCACTAAAGCCCATTAATAATGAGATTTTACTAATACCGGGTTTTAGTTTGTGCTGATTTGAGCCAATTTGATTTTCAGTTCGATTTTTCTGATTGGCCTAAAAATTACAAGTAAAATTCTGATTGGCTAAAATTAGCCCTAATGTGGCTGAGCCTAAGCTGAATCTTGGTATTAGTAAAATATCATTGCGGATAGGCCTTTCAGACCTGCCTGTCTAGCTTCAAACATCCAAAGCAGGCATAGAATGGAACGATCTAATTTTTTAGGTCATATTTTCTTCATTCTGCAAAACCAAAAATAAAGATGTTGACACAATCTAGAACTCTAACGCACATTCAAACTCTTCTCTACTAAAAGTAGAGAAGAGGTACGAAACTCAGTTAGGGCAAACTTAATAATGTCATATTCTTAAAACTCACGCAATCTACGAACTTCCTTTGCGGCACTACCCTCTTTCTTTGAGACACTATTGGATTCACACATCAAGTGATATACACTTAGAACCTCCACACGAAGGACAAAAATAAACAAATTAAGCATTTTGATATCACATAAAGCCAATTGGTTTTAGAAAGTGTTTCCCCATAGAAATGTAGAAAAGCTATTCTATTATAGAACAGAAAGGCGGAAAATACTAAAGTAGAAATTAAGTCTAACCTTGAGTGATTAAATTTAAATCTAGTCAAAAAAAAAAGCTAATTGAAACATATTTCTCACACATAAGGGGACAGTCAAAAAGTCAATCATCTCACTTCTTAACAGCAAACAGCCCCTTAGAAAAGATCGAATATTGTAAGTTAAAAAGACGTATTTTAAGAAAATCCAATTTTAAGCAAGTTCCACATCGAAACTTTAAAGCTTCTTTTTCTTTATTTCTTTTTCCATTTACTCAATATTGTAATGATTTACCACCATTTTTTTTGGAGTAAATTATCCAAGATTATAATTCCAGTATTTTCATTGGCGATTTCCAGTTTAATAAAATCACTACGACGGTGCTTTCCTTTAGTTTATAAACAAAATTGAATGAATAAAATCAAATTAATTAACCAAATCTAACGATAATATTTCGCTGTTTTAACAATTATAACATCGCAATAAATCCAATATTTTCATTTGCTTTTTATAACATAATAGAAGCGCCGCGGAGGTACAATTCTTTTTATCTAATTTGTAAATAAAAGTAAATTAATTAAATAAATGATCTTAAAGAAAAGCAAATGAACCTTATCGGTCACACCAGTGAATTCTTAGAATCAATATGCAAGAGCTGTCCAGAAGCCAAATTGATTTAGTCCATATAAAACAATAGGAGAAAATTAAAAAAGAAAGCAGCCTACGTTATTAATTTTGGGTTATACGCAGAGCAATTTCCCAGACTTTCAAGTGGTGGCAGAGAGAACTGTCAAAATCCACGCAACAGCTTCATGGCAGCATTAATGTTTATTTTTAGGAGATGTTAAATAAAAAAAAAGTTTTTTTAACTGAAAGTAAGGAGCGACATTAAAACTTAAAACGAACAGAAATTACTTCGTATATGAAAGGGGCTGCTTCCTCATCAACGTCCTACTCTTTATGCTAAAGTTTGGCTCTTTCTCTCAACTCTACTTTTTAAAACAGTAAAAAACTTTAGCGTAAAGAGCAGTACGTTGATGAGGAAGCAGCCCCTTTCATATACGAAGTAATTTCTGTTCGTTTTAAGTTTTAATGTCGCTCCTTACTTTCAGTTAAAAAAAAATTGTTTTTTTTTATTATTTAATTTCTGAACGTTTTTGAATCAATGCATGTTTTGATTTTGGATCTCCGCAGAGGAATGATTAAAACCAAATTTGCATTTTTTTTTTTTTTTTTTTTTTTTTTTTTTTTTTTTTTTTTTTTTTTTTTTTTTTTTTTTTTTTTTTTTTTTTTTTTTTGGCTAAATGGCTTTCTCATAGTTTTGATCGAATGATTTTGAGAAAAAAAGGAATGGGGGAGGAAGCCTAGTTACCCTCCGATTTTTTAACTTAAAAAGGAAACTAGAACTTTTAATTTTTTGCGAATGTTTTTGTTAGTAAAAGATATACGTAACTTATAAATTAGCTTACGTAACGAACTTTTGTATTCTCATGTTTTTATTACATATGTGAGGGAGTTCAACCCCTCGTCAGTACCTCGCTCTTTACACTAAAGCTTAAATTTTGTCCCAATTCCTTAAGAATGACCCCTGAATCACAAAGGCCGTAGAATAAATAGTTGAAATTACTAAAAATACTTTAGCGTAAAGAGCGAGGTATTAGGAGGAGGTGAACCCCTCATATGCGTAATAATTTCTGTTTGTTTTAAGTTTTATTGGTGGTCCTTACTTCCAGTTGAAAAAACTTTTTCATATTTATTTTTTCATTGTGTTTTTTTTTAATAATTTTAGAAAGTCCTGCGCTCCCTTCATGGAGATTTTCTTCCCCATGACAAGTTCTTCGATGGAAAGTTCCCCAAACATATCCCCCTCTTCTCAACTCCTCCCCCCAAACAAAAATCCCCCTGAAAACGTCTGTACACTTCGCAATAACCATTACTATATGCAAGCACTGGTCAAAGTTTGTAACTTGTAGCCCCTCCCAAGGGGACTGTGGGGGAATAAGTGGTCCCCAAAGACCTAGTTATAAGGTTTTTTGACTACGCTGAATAAAATGGCTATCCCAGAATTTTGATCCGTTGACTTTGGGAAAATAATTAGCGTGGGAGGGGGCCTAGGTGCCCTCCAATTTTTTGGTCACTTAAAAAGGGCACTAGAACTTTTCATTTCCGTTAGAATAAGCCCTCTCGCATCATTCTAGGACCACTGGATCGATACGATCACCCCTGGGGAAAAAAACAAAATAAAACAAACAAACAAATAAACACGCATCCGTGAGCTGCCTTCTGGCAAAAAAATACAAAATTCCACATTTTTGTAGATAGGAGCTTGAAACTTCTACGTTAGGGTTCTCTGATACGCTGAATCTAATGGTGTTATTTTCGTTAAGATTCTATGATTTTTAGGATGTGTTTCCTCCTATTTTCTAAAACAAGGCAAATTTTCTCAGGCTCGTAACTTTTGATGGGTAAGACTAAACTTGATGAAACTTATATATTTAAAATCAGCATTAAAATGCGATTCTTTTGATGTAGCTATTGGTATCAAAATCTTGGTATCGATTTTTTGGAGTTTTGGTTACTATTGAGCCGCGTCGCTCCTTACGAACTGTTTGATCTTACTAAAGTATATACGCTTATCAGAAGACTATATAGATATCAGAAGACTATATAGAGGGGGAGAGACAGAGATCTAGGAGGAAAATGCATAGAGAGGGGAATTAATTTATGAAATTATTTTCATATTCTTTTTTGATACTTGCGATCTCTAATATAGGTACAACACTATCTAACAAATTAAATAAAAATCAAGAACTCTCAAGCCTAATCCCAACAGATCAAGTGGGCCAAATAAAGCGGTGATAATTAATATTTATCATCTCGAAATACATTGTGTGATACTTGCCATTTTCTGTCATAAATTAGCCGAAGTATTGAAATTGTGAAATTCTATAACATAAATTATGATCACTGCAATCACAGGTCTTTCTAAAAATTCTCTCCACTCCCAACCCTCCTCCTTCTTCAAACAACACAATAATAAAAAAAATCTGAATAAAAAGGTGTATATACCTGAAGATACATAACCCTGTTGGTATGCTCAATGACAGCTGAAGCATCTGATGCAAAGAAATATTCCACGGGGGCATTCTCTGCATGCACTTCTGATGTTGACTGTCGTCTCTCAAGAACACCACGTTCAGGAACGTGAGGACGGTGATCTGTAAAACATAAAAGGCAAAAATAACACTCACTGCGGCATAAAATCACAGGGAGAGGGGGCTAATTTCACTCAAAATGATCTTCCAGCTTCAAGCTTTGAAAAAAAAACAGTAATAGTAGGCGAAAACCTGGGAACTAACCCAAAAATACAGTATATTTTGAAGCATCAGATTCTCTTTTCAGAAAAAAATATCATGATGCCCCACCCCCTTACAGATCTAGCCTCGGTTTACCTTTGAATATAGCGCACCTCATGTTAGTCAATTTGAAAGATAAAAGGTTAACGTGAACTCACATACACAAATATAGCTAAGTTATGCAAGTGCTCAATAGCATACTATGTCCAGTTTTCCTGATTTCGAATTAAGCACTTCTTGCATGATCTCAACCCCTGACTAGTCAACTGAGGAACTTAAAGCTGTGGCTCCCAACGTTTATAGACCAGGCTCCAAGCCCCGCCTACTAATCTATTTATAATACAAAACCTACGAGTGCTAATCTACGAAATCGTGATACCCCTATGGTGGTAATGTACGAGTATAATCGTATTACTCAAATATTAACTTCTCTGTTCACTTCGAGAAAGCCAAAAATATGCAAAATGACCTCCAAATTCTAACGTACATCCCTATGTTCACAAATACTGGCTAAGAGGCAACACGAAGTGCCTTCTTTTTCAATAATTCGTAAGTTAAGCGTAATGAAACGTTTCAGCCACAATCTTATATAACTACTCGGACTCCCATATTAAAGTCGGTCTGAGATGCTGGTTCGCCAAGGTGTAAACTTTAGCGCATTAAGCATTCATTATGTCCTAATGCTACTGATTATCTTGCTTTTTACCACGAAAGCTGTCTTATTCACTATAGTCAGTGAGAAAAACAATAACTAGATCTTCAGCGAAAAAAATACCTAGTTTTTTTATCCACTTTATTCCCAATTTCTTTCTTTTAAGAAGGTCGATGGATATTCATTGTTGCCCTCTATTGTACATTCCTTTGATTTTGAATATACTTGCAAAAGAGCATAGTTACCGTAAGCTATGTTGGTTCTTCCGAACACAACGGTCAGGAGCTCGGAGCTCCAATCTTAACGAATAAATGTGCCATCGCTTCACTTAGGCAGTTAATTGGGCTTTCGACCCTTACTTTGGCCCTCGCTCTTGCTAGCACATTACCAAAAATGGAAATTAAGCATTGGTGTGCTGAGTTGAGTTACAGAGAACATATTATGCCTGTCACCAGAGTTAGAGTATAAGTGCTAGCCTCATATGTATTTGAGAGTTAACACCATTTTTGCTTAGAGAAAGTATAAACCCACTGGAAATTTAGTATTTCATGAGCGAATGTTGCCCATGGAAAATTGCTTTAAATCATACGAGCTGACCACAATTACGGTCAGAAATGCCTAAGGACTAACAGAACATCTTTAAGAATTGGTTGCACCGCAAATCTTCCAGAATACAGCATAATAATGACCGAACCCACTGATAACTAAAAAAGTAGTGAAGCTAGACGTCATTCGTTTTACAATTTTTCTATAGCTAGGTTAACTATTTATAACATTAAATAGATTTTTAAGATCCTAAACCCGAGTGTCAACATCTTTAAGCGATTAAGCAACCAAAACAAGCAAGAGTAAGCCGAATTAAAGTTACTTTTTGGGGGTTGGCTTTCAGAGACTAAAGACGCACAAAACAGCATTAAATCCAAAAAAGAATAATAAGATCAGACAGTGGAAGCTCAAGCGCAACTGTAAAAACAATTAACTACAAGTGCAACAATGATCGACTACAATAGAAGGAAAAGCAAAAAGCAAACAACTTAAGCCATAAAGCTAAACGAATCTAAGGGAGGCAAACAGGAGTAGCAAGAAAGTAAAATGGAAAGCATATGAATAAAATAAGCATATAAATAAAAGATTCCTCAAAAGACCACCTCCGATGCTAAAAATCTTAGAATAAACATATTTACATCTGCAAGAATGTAGACATTAAGTCGGAAAGGTATTTTTCTGATGCTTTTAACCACCTTTACTTCGGAGAAATTCTAGAGCCTCCCTTCCCCCCATTCACTAATTTTCAGTATCGGATAGCATTGTTTTTATATAAAGTTCATTTATATACATTTTAACACTGAAGCAACTGCGAACTTTGGAAATGGCTTGTGAACAAGAGCTTGTTTCAAACTAAATAATTTCGAATGTTAATATACAGTCGTAAACAAACTGTATTATTAGTACTGTTTAGGAAAGGAGGTGGGGAGGTTTATAACGAAAGGCAAATCTCAGGATTATTATTCGGGGGAGGGTATTTTGTCACGGGTGGTGGTGATAAAGAGAAGTTACAAAATCCATCAAAATCTGTTTATGTGCATTCTGTTACTTTTTACTAAAAATTCAGGGGGAGGGGGGGGCAAACTCGTCTGAGCATAACCTTCATATGTATTACAGCGAGCACAGCAAAATCTTTTTCAGGGCAACTTTCTTCCAAGAAATAAAATATAGGCCTAAGTATAGGTTGTGATCCTTCTGCTTGGGTTTTTATGAAATAGAATCCTTATACTCTAAGTTTTAAAGATGTAGTCATCCAAAAAAAATCTAACTTTAAAAAATAAAATAAATGATTCCTCATAGAACTTACGAGGAGGCAAATCTTAAAGCCACTTTTTGATAATCTCCTTAATGAATTTCTTCGAAACGAATATTTTTCATCAAAAATGAATCTGATCCGGATTTGAGGTTCTGTTAGCTAGTATGTCAGCCTTTGATGGGCTTACCACGGCGATGAGTTGGTACCAGCAATAATAGCAGCCAAATCGTTCTTGCGGAACACAAACCCAATTCAATAAACAAGTCAAATCTTATCAGTTGAATGTTTTTCATAGTGGCTGAAAAGACAAGGCCTACTTAAAGTTGCGTCCTGGGCAGAGTCGTTACAAATGATCACCTTCGGGATTCGAGATAAGCACAGGTATGCTCAATACAGTTCATTGAGTGTTGATGGATCCATATGCTATCACCTAGTAGCTGAAAAGAAGTAGCCTACTTAAAGTTGCGTCCTGGGCAGAGTCGTTACAAATGATCACCTTCGGGATTCGAGATAAGCACAGGTATGCTCAATACAGTTCATTGAGTGTTGATGAATCCATATGCTATCACCTACCACAATACTTGAACCTTCTCATGGACTAAATTTTGCCTATTGATTTGCACTGTAACGCTTATATTCACGCAGAATGGTCCCCCTTCACACTCTGACTTTTTCTAGGACTAAACCAAAGGAGAAGTTTGATTCGAGAGCGATCAATGAGTTTGAGAAAAGATCTGTATTGTGAATGATCTGTGGTGGACGCGGTTCCTCATACTCTCTTAGGGGAAACCCATCAATAATTCGTCAAAACATGTGCAGACGTATTGTAACGATGCTCGTACTTGTGTTTAACTACGGGGAATAGTTTTCAAATCCCCGAAAAGATCAAAGGGGCCGGTGGTACAACAATACTTCGTCACCAACAACAGCGGGAGCAAAATAAAAGTGATTACTGTTCTTGACAATATGTGGCATCTTCACATTCGTAGTCTGAATATTTGTATGAACTACATGTTACGAGGCCAGGTTTCGCAAACTCTAGTATTACAAGCCACTCTAAGCATTTTTTTTTTATAGTTTAGAAAATTTTCATTTTTATCTAAAATACAGTTTCTACACAAAAGCCCTACGAATAAAACCAGTCCAAAAACTCAACAGCTTTTCAAATATTTTGACATTTACATATTTTAGAAAAATTCACAAAATTCCCGAAAACAGGAAGATTCTGAAAATGGGAAGCTTTTCGGCAACTCTTTTTGTTCTTTAGCAATTCCTAAGTTAGATGTCCCCAAAATCCGTCCTATTTTTTCCGGCTTTGCCATTAGCGTGCAGATGTTACCTTTGACTTTTAAAAAGGGATGTCTTTGACCCAATAGTAGTTATTCTAACTGTTGCGTTCACTATAAAAAAAAAAAAATTAAATAATAATGTGAACAAATCTAAAAACTCGTTTTAAGAATAGACTAAAAAGTAGAAAAAAAATATCAAGAACCTAATGAACATAAGTGAAAACGAGGGCGAACAACGGATTTAGCTTTACATAAGATAATTATTATACTGATCGAAGTTACAAATGTATAAATGAAAAAAAGTCGATGAGTTGAGAAAAACGAGTTAAAAAGATTCAGTTATGTAAAGCCCAACCCGTTTTATGCCCTTCGATTTCACTTATATTCATAGAACCTCGAGAATAAAAAATTATATTTTACTTTTCATTCCATTTTGAAAAAGAGCTTTCATTTTTTTTTTCTCTAAGACTAAAAACCTTTTAGTCTTCTCTAAGATAGAAACTTGTCTTATTTAAGATTCCAATCTAAGTTACAACACACACAGGCAAGTACTCTTACCGCTGCGCTACCAAGACTTGTACAATAGCGTTCGTTTTCTACTTTTTGCTGTGCTCTGTTTTATTTATACAAGGGGAAGTAAAAAAAAGGGGGTTTCGGTGTAATATTATTGCATTGTCGTTGGAAGTGCATGTACTGATAAAGTTCAGAAGTAATTGGACAGTCGGAAGTGGTGAAAAGCGGTTGACAATTTAACAGAACCATGTGATAAAAGTAGAAGTAAGTTAGCGAGTTGAGTAAAATGAGCTAAGAATTAAAAGAGTTAATAAAATTGCAACATTATCCACAGCTTTTTCTACAGAAAAATAACAATGGGAAGGTTTAAAAAAAAAATCACACTAAAAACCACTAGTCGTAGTTCTTCAGTGCAATATCCTATGACAGTGGTCGGCAAAGTATGGCTCCGGAGCTGCATGTGGCTCTTTGGTACCTTAAGTGTGGCTCTGGTACAAATATCCACAGAAGGTGCAATAATATTTTCATAAAAGAAAACTTGGTAAGGAAAATTTGCATGTTATTTTAATAAATTGAATTCTTCTATAGATCTTGAACATGTATAATTTTTTTTATTCAGTAAAATAATTTTAAGAACAAAGCACATATTTTGAAAAGAATTAAAAAGTTACCTATGTCTTTCAAAACCATTAAAGATAGAACAATTACATTTGTTCGAAAATAAACACACAGCATATCAAAGATATGAAATTGGTTTCGAATTTATCAATAGCAGCTGACAAGTTATGCGACATAAATGATACAGCAAAGGTTTCATTTTTTGTAAGATTTATGCCTCATTCACGCCCTAAAGAAGAACTTGACCTTTGTTACCACTCAAAGGTCAAACCTGTGAGTTGTCGCAAGTGTTGTAATTGAGTGTATGGATAAGCATCATATTCCCCTTTGATAAAATTGTGTTGATTTCAACAGATGGGGCCAAAAGTATGATCGGCGTAAGAAAAAGGGTCTGTTGCTATTTTGAAGAGAAAATTAGTGTATCTTTGTCAGGAGCTTGAATCGGTTCAGAAGCGAGCGGCATCGATCATCTTGGGCCGCCGTGACATCCCCAACGAAAAGGCTCTGGAGGTGCTACGACTACCGTCACTCCAAAACCGGTACGAAACTCTGATAATGAACTTTTGGAAAGTTCTTGCTTTCTAAATCTCAGCACCGTGACATTCTACCTGATCAACCTCTACCATCAAGAACGAGAAAGCAAGATAAGTTAGTTCCCGTTAAAGCAAGAACAAACCGATATGGTAATTCTTTCGTCCCGGTTTTCGTCAAAATGTATAATAAGAGTTAATATGTATAGTTTGATTTATATTTACAAGTGTAGTTTGATTTTGTATATGCTGTAAAGAAACACAAATCAGCGATAGCTGTCAAGTTTTTGCTATTAAACCTGTCTACTACTACTACTACTACTACTAATCACGATATATTTGCTTACCATTATATCATTCATCAAGAAGCGCTTCGTGCGCAAATATTTCCGGAAGAAATTTGTAAATTTATGGAATTAATGATTACCATAATCAACTCCGTTTCAGCTAAAGCTTTTAATCATCGCCAATTTAAATAATTCTTCTTTGAAATGGAGAGTGAGTACGCTGAACTTTTGCTTCATACCAAGGTACGTTGGTTATCAAGAGGGGACGTTTTAAAACATGTCACGTCCCCTTTCCCAAAAGTTAATGCGTTTCTCCTTGAGAGAGACGTTAACTGTTCAAAATTAACAGAAGATCAGTTGATCCAGAACCATGTCAGGGTAGATGTTGCGTTTCATCTAAATTAGCTTAATCGTAAATTACAAGGGAAAGAAAAAATTTTCGATGTTAGAAGAAGCAATAACATTCGAAAAAATATCCATTTTTGGTCAGGATTTGAGAAGGAAGCATTGTTTCGCTTTCCGAGCCTGCTGAAGCATTGCCAAGAAAAATATCCTCTATTGATAAACAACATTTTAGAACAGTAATTTCAAATATTAAGGAAACATTTCTCGGCAAGTTTTAGGAACTTGAAAACAGCAGAGACGCTTTAGCATTTGTCAAAAATCCTGCTACGATAACCAGGTTGAAATTTTCTCCTTTTGAAATTGACATTGTTAGCCTTGAAATACAGTTGCTGGAAATAAAAAACAAGGAGATATGCCACTCTAAATTCTAACGTCTTTGTGTCGAATTAGAAACATTGGAGAAGAAAAAATGCGATCTTAGTTCACAACACAAGCGGTCTGCTTTGAATGACCTGGAGAAGGAAGACATGAGCAGTTTCAACGCTAGGAGTAGTATTCCTGGCTCTTACGATCAAATGAAATAGCTTGTGTTGGGTGTTCTTTCCCTTTTCAGTTCTGCATGTATATGCAAACAATTCTTTTTCAAGCATGAACATTATCAAGAATAAACTGAGGAATCGTCTTATTGATGAGAACTTGGGATCATGCAAAAATTACAAACAACACTATATAAACCTGACTGGCTCAAGCTTTACAAGCAGACGCATGCATATTATTGGCATTAATAAACATTTAATACGTACGAAATTTAATTTTATGCAGAGTAATACTTATTTAGTGCAAAAAAGTCCACTAAACAAGCAGATTTGGCTCCCAATTCCTTAAAAATCATTGTAATGTCCATATTTGGCTTACCGACCTCTGCCCTATGAGATACCATGGTAGAACAAAGGTAATACACGAGCAGCAAAACTAAGGGCTCAACTATCTACTGCTAAAGCGACATGCTAAAAAAAGCAAGGTGAATATAACTCCTTCGTGCTAAAAGTTATTTACTTAACTCCCAAGATGTAGTTTAGACCTTCAAGTGAAGCACCGAGTTTCCGGCAGGTTCTTGTTAATTCTGCGGAAAGAAAAAAGAATAGTCCTTCACCATCTACCTTATTTACAATGAAGCTCAAGGCTTATTCATGCTACTTATATTCAACAAATTAACACATCTTACATCACAAGTTTACTTATTGAAAAAATCCAGTTAAATAACCTTACTCCATTTAGGCATAATGACGCACACAAGGGCATATTTTTGTTCTGGGGTAGTTTTCCGGGGGAAAAGGTTTTACAAAAAAAACCTTAAAAACACAGCAAAATATTGTTTATTTTGGTTTCGTTTGTATGAGTAGGACAAAATCTCGCAGCGAGGGGGGGGGGGAGCTGTTCAAACCCTGGAAACCACCCAATGAGCAGAATTTATTCCGTATAGGAGGGAGACTGCCCCTTCCTCATCCACACTTCCACCTAACGGTCGTAGAAACTTCGGAGGGTGCTCATTAAATCGGAAATTGAGAGTTCTAATCCTTTTTTTATAAGTCCAAAGTGATTGGAGACCAACAAGCCACGGGGGGATGGGGGTTCCGGGGGATTATTTTCTGCAGGGAAGGGTATTTCCCACGAGGTTCTTTTTCCGCAGGGGTATTTTCCGAGGGAATATTTTCCATGGTGCTATTTTCAGGGGGAGGGGTAAACGCCGACCACCATGGTGATGAGCAGAAATGATTGTGTTGTTAATGTTGCCTGGGTCGCTAATCAAATTAGGAGTGTCACAGTCCTGAAACAATATACTGCCAGATTAGGGCTTAAACAAATTCATAAAGAGAACGGCTCCGTTTTTACGGTAGGATTGATACCAAGATTAATAATTTCTGACAGGGCTTAGAAATGAATTGGAAACTATTTTGAAGAGGTCCGGAGTGCAAACAAATGCCGAAAGTATTTACGGTAAATATACACGAGGTTCCATGACTGACATAGGGTGACCATGCTACTCCACTCCTTTTTTTCAAATATAATAATTAATTTATTCCCAAATCAACCCATTCCTGATGGTCCCATATACATTCCAAGGAGTAGACACATAATTAAAAGAAAAATACTAAAACAACAGAATTCTTACTTTATAACAGAATATTTTTTTACTCATCAAATTATATTTCCTTCTATCATTACCCAATTCTTAAAATTTTTTCAAACAATATTTTGATTAATTACGAAGTTAATCACACACAGAGATAAATTCCAGACTGAGAAGCTTAGTGTGCTAAAACGTAGGGCTAGATTCCAATAATGGGGAAATACATGATTAGGGCAGTACATGGGACCATAAGGGAGTGGTACATTTGAGACTGAATTGATTACTATATCTGAAAAAAGCATAAGTGTAGGAATCTAGCAGTGTATTCACCTTCTCCCAATGTTAGTTATGGAATATTGTATATATTTACCGTCTTTACAAGAGAATATAATAGTTAATTTTTATTGTCCAAATTTTAAAATAACTTCTTGAAATTTTTCCAATGAAAAATACAAAAACTGATTTAGGATTATAACGTAAGTTAGCTTAAGCCTAAGTCGAAATCCAAATTCAAATGGATTAAGCTATTTCATTTTATCTCCGTGTTTCACAGCAGTGAAACACGGATATTATTGTTGTATATTTACTGTTTAAACAAAATAAATAAATTCTACCAGGTCAATTTAAGACAGAGATACTCGCTCTTAAACTTGTAACATTAAAAATAAAAGAGGCGCTGAACCTCACAGAAAATAACGTATATCTCATTAGCATCGGCTTCTAAAAAGACCATTTGTTTCAGTTGGTTTTTCAATTTTTCCAGACATTCCATTTTTTTATATAAAATTACATTTTTAGCAATAATTTCCAGTTATCATCAGATATACTTAAAACTCGAAACAAATTACTGTAATAAAATCCTAAGTATATAATAGTTTTAGTGTCAAGGAAAGATACGATACTATATTTTATTAATAAACACCATAATAACTCTTTACTTTATACATCTACTGCACTGATGGAAAAACATACGTTTTTGTTGGCGTGCAGTAGTAAAATTTAACCATTTTCTAAACACACCACAAAATAACATAATAAATAGCTAACAAAAAAAAAGACAAAACACACCACAAAAAAGATCAATCTCCTTCACAATATCCCCTAAAAAAAAAAAAAAAAAAAAAAAAAAAAAAAAAAAAAAAAAAAAAAAAAAAAAAAAAAAAAAAAAAAAAAACTCCCTCAGTACCACCCATTCAACCTTACCACTCCCAGCCAACCAAACCTCCCAACCACCTCCTATCTCCTCACAAATAAATACAAATAACGTCGCAATGGCATTTATTTCAATTTTCAGTTAACTCAATCAATTGCACAGGTCCGTGCTCTCAAACCGTTGGTCTGAGGGCCAGTTCCGGTACATAGAATTTTAGCACGGGCCAGCAACTTAGCAAACCAAATGCTATCTACAGTGCATTTGGTTTTGTGTCAGCGATCAAACGTTTGCGACATATTTTACCGGTGGCAAACAACAGAGGTTTCCAAGGACTGGCCACTTAAAAACCAAATAACGTAAACGGTGTATTTATTCTTCAACCAGCGTTCAGGCGTTTGCGAAACGCTTTCCTTTATTGCCACTTTACAAGCTCAAAATGGTTGAAGTACCAAGTACATTAAAATAAAACATTTTTGGTCCCTGGACCCATCTTACATCCATTTATATATAATAAAATTCATACAGGCCAAGTTATATACCAATAACACGGAGCAGATGTCTGTTTTATTTTTGAAGGAAAGCATTTATTGTATTGCTGGTGCGCAATGTGCTATAGGGCAGAAGGGGAACTGCCTCTCTTAGACCTCGATGTGCCCCCGGGCCCCAGTTTGCCCACAGCTAAAATTTAGTTTTTTCCAAAATCTTGTGAGACTAATATAAACCTGCGTAATTCAAGCATCAACAGAAACAGATAAATTTTTTTTGTACATATTTACCTTAACACTATGAGGCTTTACGACACAAAATGGATTATTTTTCGTTTTTACTGTCATTTTCAATTGATTTGGGAAAACTGCTTCCAATTTTGCCCCCCCCCCACATTTCAACGTAAATACGCCACTATTGTATTACCTTTTTTATATTTAATTAGAAAGCTTTTAAGATTTACATTCTTGCTGTCTTTTTTAAAGTATCAAAGATGTCAAAATAAAAATATATTTTGCCCCCTGTACTTATCTTAGTTTTATTCACGCGTGAATAACCATGATTTACTAAAAATTTTCTTTTGGTTGTCTCAAAGTTATGAATGTTTTAGGGAAATATCACATTTTCATCAGCGTTGCCACTCAGAATTGAGAAAACAAATTAGTGAAATCTAGTCAGTTAAATTTGCCATAGCATTTCATTGACAAAAATTCCAACATTAACAATATGTTGATTCCCAAAGATAACTAAATCTTCAAAGAAAGGTTACACCTTCTTAAGTTGTTTGGTAGCAGTAGTTTTAAGCTTATTTTTAACGATTTTTCACCCAAGTTTTCTTTTTTTAAATTTGAAGCCCTCTTCTAGCAACTGAAACGCCGAATCGACGCCCTATGCGCCAGTAATGGCTCAAATTCTCTTAAATTCTCGGTTTTTCTTCTCTTTTTGTGACATAAATAGCTATGTAAACTTCCCCTTAACCAATTGGAACAATGAGATTTGATTTTCAGAGTCCTTTGTATTTCTAATGAGTCTTGCAGAGGGGACTGATCTTCCGCTAAAATTACATTTAAAATTAAAATTAAATTAAAATTTGTCACATTGAAAAAAAATATTAAAATGAAAGCATCTATTTTCAAAGCAAGTCTTCTTTATGAAATACGTAACAAAATATATTGAAGCCAAAACAGAGACTTTATACAAGTTTTATATAAAAATTGCTACGATAATTCAGAAACTACACGGTAGAACAGAACAAACAACGACGAAGTATAAACAATTAGCATAATTCGGAAGAAACAAACGAAATTACTGGACATCAAACAATCCATAACTTTAAGCTACTTCAGACAACATGGCCGTTTAAAATTAGAACACATAAAGCGCAAAATCCGAATTTTGAAAAATTGTTTTTCGAAGCTACTGGGTTAAAAAAAACATTATTGTTTATATTTTATTATTGAACCGAACTTGAATTTCAAAACGAGAGAAATCGAAAAACAAAAATATAGGAGTTTTCCAGGTGTTTCTAGTCTATATAGATAGAATACCGCAGCGACGATGACGCAAACAAAATAGCTTGAATAGTTCTATCTTTTTTTGGAAATATGAAAAAAAGAGAAAGCGTTCATAAGAATTTGTTCAAAAGGTCAAGTTACCACAAAAAAAGGAAAAAGAAAGACAAATTTTAGTGAATGCAATACTGCAAACAAATGTTCTTTAGCTTGATGACACCCTGTACGAAATTAACATCCTCCTACCAACGAGAAACTTGGAGTGAACTAGAAAATTAGCAACGCAATCACCTTTAAAAAACTTGTCCACGGAACCCTCTAGCCGCATGCCCAGGGCAGCTTGCGCAGGTCCCCTTTCCCTTTGAACAGCCTTGGACAGGTCCTTACATCATCTCTCAAGAACAGCTATAAGGGAGGGGCGGATAGAAGAAAACTTCCGGTTTCCGGGCTCTGACTTAGAATGTAGACCCTTTATGATAGTCCCATTCAAGTAGCACAATAACTATGGAAAATAACTGTTCGTCTTTACTTTTACCAATTTGAAAAAAAATTGACAAACGAGTTCCCTATCTTACCCCAAATGTAAAATAATGTGTTTTGATTTTGGACAGCCATAATTTAAACAGCCAAACCCCAATAACAAAGAACAAGATTTCACCTGACTACCAATACAGAACACCTGAAAAAATTATAAAATACCTCGATTTACGTCCAGTTCTGAAGTTGGCAGTACGAGAATCATGCAAAGTAAATGGATTAATGAACATAAAGAATAGAAAGTACTTTGCATTATTATATATACATACGCAAATGATTATTTGTATTTAAGTAGCCAGTGGTCAAATCAATTTCCACTGTAAACACTAAACAAGAAAAACTGACGAAATACTCAGACCATATTATGAGTACAATGTATCAGTCAGCTGGATAGGGGGGGGGGTAATTTTTTACCTTTGAGCTTCATGGTCGTATCTACCTACATAATCGTGATTGGTAAGTGCGCATAACTCTAGAGAAAACATTTTTATAGGAAACGCGCTTTATTTTTTGTATAAATTCACCAAAGGTGTAAAACAAATCAACAAGCCTGGCTTGCTCAGTAGGTAGGGCATCTGGCTCCTAATCGCAGGGACACGAGTTCCAGCTTGGCGTCGTGTTTATCTTTCGTCGATGAAAATTAATGTTGCGAATTTATTCGTTTCGGGTAAAAGTTGTATATTTTAAATGAAGATCGATATTTATACTAATCTACGCGTTCCAGATAGATAGAAAATTCAATAATATAAGAAGGGGTGTTTTGTTTCTTAAATGGGAATTTCTAATATTAATGTTTTGGTAAGTTTGCTCAGTTTTATCTCACAGCTGGGGGATCTAGTACTTTCAGGGAAAGTTTTGTAGGGAAGAAGGATTCAATTTCAACTTCGTGTTCGAGGAGGGGGAATTTTTCTCCGATTCTCACAAAAGAGTTTATACTATGCTTTTTCTACGCCTGCCATCGGACGGAATCTGGTGCTAGTTTAAATAAATTTGAGTATGGATTTGAATTATAAAATTAAAGAAAAATATATATATGATAGCGCCTAAAAAACAATTGATTTTTAACAACCAAAGTATCTTTGTTATTTTGTGGTTTCAACTGTAATTTTTAATAAAAATCAGATCAGTTGCCTTAAAAAAAATCTAAAAGGGAAGTTGGTCAGTTTGGGTTTTGAATAGTTCTGTTGTCAAATGTAGTAACAGATATAGTAATAAAACATAAATCAAAATGATTTATTCCGAAATATTGCAAGGTTAAATACTTCGAATCTGCTCTAATTCAAACAAGGGTGCTTCCTTCTTGCCTTATAACTAAAAGTCTCCCATCCAGCTGGGTTTTCCAAAGGTGTGAAATTAGCTTTAATCTGAATTTACTAATATTCAGTATTATAATGTTTACCTTTATATGCTATTTATAATGACTAAAAGAACCATACACTATGTTTCTTTTCCTTCGCAATTTGGGTAGATCTCGGAGAAAATCTAGATGTTTTATTTATACAAAAGTTCTAAATTCTAAGGGGAAAAAAACGGAAAAACAAAAAGGAAAACAAGGCCTGAAACACATATGAACATGCATCATGAAACAAAACAAAAACGTGTCAGCATCCCCCCCCCTTTCCGTGATTATCAGGCCTGGACTTTAAATGCCAGGAATATGTAGGCCTTCGCGATTCAAATATATTCTAACATAGAATGTGTTTTGCAATTCAACTTTATGTAAAACAATACTAGTTCAAATTCATTTCCATTATAAAACATATAATAGATTTAACGCAGATAACGCAAACAAATATCTCAATGAAACTTAACGAATTTAATTGGACTGTTTCTATTACAACTACGATTACTCTCGTTGTAAAAATTTTACTAAACAAACTCTTCTGCATAATTGATACTTATATTTTTGAAACTTAAAATCAAAGTTTCAACTTCTTCTTAGAGGTTAGTTACACCTTCAATAATACATCGAGATCTGAGAAAATGTCTAACAACACTACCAGAGTGTAAACTTCAAAATAACCGAATTTTGGAAAGGTAGAAACGAGCTATAAAGTTTCAAAGTTGGAATTTATGACCTTCAGGTACGCCAACACCCACATTGAAACAAAATTTGTCAAATCTTACACCACACTATTGCTGCATTTAAAACTACAATACAAGCTAAATAAAACAATAAAAATATACTAATAAACTTAAAGCACATTTGAAGCTTATTACTCCAGTTTCAGCAATTTTATAATTACCAAACATCATCCCAGACTGTTAAATTATTTTGGTTGATACAGATATAATTTAGAAGGCCAAAAATTGCAAAAATTCATCTTGACATAGCAATGTTCTATGCTTTTTACTTTTCCCAATTACCAAATATAATGCCAAACTGGGTTAATTAAAAATATTTTTGCTGATACAGATACAATTTAGCGGCCAAATATTTCGCAATTCGTCTTGAAAAATAATGTTCCATATTTTTGACTTTTCGCCACAGTTGAAGATATTCTGGTGTAAGCAGAATTTGACAAGCACAAATTATTGAGATTATCCCGATAAGGCAACAATGATAACGATCCACTGCACCATTTGAGCCTTTGCAATATCATTATTTATTTTACTGCCATTTGTATTAAAAAACTGATTTTGAAATAAATACACTAGCGTTGTCTTTTTTTTTTACAAAAAAAAACTTTACAAAACGCATCAAAAATTTGTTTATATACATTTCATTACTTTTGTATGAGTCAGACGAATATTTCAGAGAGGGGGGGGTGTCTAGCCCAGTAACCTGGAAACTGCCTTGCTGTAAGTATACAGTTTTGAAATTAGATACCCATATAGTAAAAATCCTAAATCAAACAAAATCGTTATTAATGTTTTTTAGCAAAATGTACAAAATGATGTACCTTTACTGTAGAGAATGGGAACATGGTCAGTGGCTAGTCGAGTTTGAGACTTAATACCAATCAATAGTGGACTGCCACGACGAGTGGCCACCAGTTCACCAGGGAAATGGTAGCTTTTGAAGCAAAGAGCAAATGCCCCTTCCTATAAAGAAAAACATTATTTTATACAAGTCCAAATTCAGGTTAATCAAAATAAATGACAACAATACAAAACGTCACCGCGGACATTAGATGCTCTCTAAGTAATTCTTTATCTAGTAAGTGTTCTTGTTTTTTTTTTTTTTGGGGGGGGGGTGGAGTCCTTAGTCCGCAAATAAAGGCCTTGACTTTAATAAAGTCAGATGAAGGGAATGTGTTAAACCTATACGCATATTTAGCCCAGTAACGTAAGCACTTGAAGCAACGAAACATGTTTTCCGATTTCAGTGTCTAGGGTTGTAATGAAAGAAGGTTAAGACGAGTAGGTCAAGACGGCCTAAAAGGGTTGAGAAGAAAAGGTTAAAACATGCCCTAAGAAGGACACGTTTTATGGATTAATGATTATAAATTGTCCATTCATCTGTTGTCAAACGAAAAGCAGGTCACTCACAAACGGAGTGAGAAGAGATCTTAAGAAGTTTTAAAAGGGATTAAAACAGGAGAGAATAAGGGTCAAGCTTTGAGAAGACTGGCATGGATAAGGAGCGTGAGAAGGCTGTATGGGCCCCAGGCGGCTTAGTGTTGCAATGAGACTTAACAAGTGTAGCAGTAATAGTTTGTTTTACCATCATGAAAAGGTCACCTGCTTTAGTCTAGGAATATTCCTCCATTCAAGTAATCTAAAAACTATCTTGAGATAAAAATGATGTTGGCATGCATGATCTATCACGGCAAGATCGTTGACGAAAAAGTGAGGTACATGAAAATTTATCACCTAAAAATTAGCACAAAACAAACCACAAATATGCTTTACATCACATTTGAATAACCATACGAGTTAATTGATGAAGAAACGAAGGCAAAGAAGAACATGGTAGTTTCAATCGACAATGTTCCCATCCCTCTTTTCCTTCCACCCCCTTTGGTGATTTCATAGGGGAATTATGCTTCTTTAAGCAAATAAGGTAAGTATATATGCCCATGTTAATTAAATAAATTTTCCGCCAATAAAGCATTTAGTTTATTTTTTGTAGTGTTTTTAAGGGACAAGAGGGGGGGGGGAGTTTTCGAATGTCTTACCCATCCTTCCCCCAATGTAAATTTCTTAGGTACATCCATGCAATGAAACTCTAATAGTTCTAATTAGTAAACCTGAAACTAATTTGAACATGAAACTCAAAAAGTTCTGATTCGCCAATTTTGAGGATTTACAAATCAAGGAACTTTATTTATAATAAGTAAAGAGGCACTTGATAAAAAAAAATACCAAGAATCGGTCAGGATTGCTTATAATGGCTAAAAGAAAGACTATATCGTTCCTTCTCATACTAAATTACTGTCTTTTCTTATGCTCTACCACGAAAAGCCACTTTCCCTTTTCCTTCATTGTTTTCGGAGGAAGGCAAAGAGGGAGAAAAAAAGACATTTCATTTAGTGAGGATGAAAAGTTGAAAGAAAACGAACCAATTGATGGATAGTTATAGCTAAAAGAAATGTAAAGAGCTAGTACTTGATTAATATATATGTATGCCTTTTGGTCCGTCAATTAAGCTACGCGGGAGTTGGTGTTATCGTCTGCATTTGGAAAACTAAGGAAAACTTATGGCCTGCTAGTCAGGGTGGAAGATCGTTTTGATAAACAAACACTTGATATAATTTATAATTCAATATTTGCACCTCATGTATTTCCCATTGTTCCATTTTTGAAATTTTTAAGTAAAAGTGATATAAAATGTATCCGAATGTGCTTTTTCTGATTTTGTAATTATATTCGTGGAATTCCACTATGGTTCAAAAATAGGTATATTATTCAAGAAAATTCGGAATGTTTGATATTACTTTCAAAATGGATCAAAAATACGATCAATTTCTTAGACAATCTAGAGAAAATAGAATACATTTTCCCCTTAATTGTCTTGTTTAATGGAAAAATAGTTTTGTCGCCATAGCTTTAATAAAACAGCTATTTATGCGTTATGTATTATGAGTGTTTATGCGTTGTTTTATGAGTGTTATTCACTAATAAGCTATCATAAGCTACTTATTATATATTTATGAGTTATTATGAGTATTATGAACTACTTAAAGGCGTCCTTTTCGTTAGAAGTGTAATTTTATATTTTTCAGTTTTCTTTTCATTTATTTCCTGTACTCCTCTGTGTACATCCATGTATGTATAGAGGGCATAAACAAATTATTATTATTATTATAAAGGCCTGAAAGACTTGCCAGGGCATCACTAAAACTTGTCTTTAGAGGAAGGAAGTGTTTTCTTATAACGTAAAAAAGGGATTTTGATATCATCTTTCAGGTTTTTTTTTTTAAGTGGCATGTTCTAAAAAGCTTCTGTGGCATAGAGCAGATTTTCTCCTATTCAAGCATTGTGATTGAAACAGTAATCCGATGCGTATGACGTCTGGATGATAACGATGGGTAATTCATTTTCTTCTCCTGGTGTGCATCCCAGAGCGCCACGTCTACCATATTGTCCCATCTTGCTTACACAGATCCGCCATGGCTGGTAAATTTCCAACAGGCGTGCCACAGTACCCACAACACACTCGACACGGATCCGCTACGTTTGGCACGCGCCAGCAGGTGTTTGCGATTCCTACAAGTTGGTGCCCCCTCGGGTAATACCCTCATATTTTTTTTTTTTACAAATTAAGCATGCTGAAATTCATAAACCCATTGTCAATTCCTACGGACCATAGAGGTGTGCATAGCCTTGCCAATTAACACAAGAAAGAAAAAGAAATGGCTTACCAATTGCTGAATAACTTGTTCAACGAGCTCCCGGAATGTGTCATGTGGATGTTGATCAAAAATGTGTTTTATCAATTTTGGAATCACTTCGGTATCAGTTTCACTTTCGAATTTGAAGCCTTTCTCTATCAAAAGTGTTTTGATTTCCTTGTAATTTGTTATAATTCCTAGAATTCAAGAGAAATGACATTAAACTAAAGAGATAAATCAAAATAAAGCCCTATAAGTATGTGACCTGAATACACTAAGACTGAAATCCAATGGGTCTCCGTAAATGAGACAGTACTTTTGAGAAGTTAAGCCCCTTCCCCCGCAAAAATGAACTCCTGTGTATAGTTTTTCTCCTAACAAACTTTTATAACTTAAAGTCCATTTTTTTTTTAAGAATATAGGTTATTTTTGTCAAAATAAAATGCATTTGATTTTAAAAACGAGCTACACTACAGAGGTCTTTGAAACCACATATTCCCACCCCTATCTTAAGGCCTTAGAATACTGAAGAAATTTTTGGCCCTTTTATAATGAGAAACTTTTGCACAAATTACGTATTTGAAATTATTAAAAAGTATATTTTTATTGTTGCCCCCCCCCCGCAAAAATAAATTATGTGTGTTGTTTTATATCTATTTATTAAGTCTCTAATATTATATTTCACCGCCTGAAACAGTTTATAGTTGGAATAATGCGTATTTTTCCTGTTTTTATATTGCCAAGTAAATAATAAAATTAGTTTAAACAATAATTAATCCGAAACTATTAATTTAAATTGAAGTCTAGGGTGGAGTCTCGTCATTTTATTTATTTCTATTTTGTTAGGGTGGAGATCTCCCTATATTCTGAAGGAGACCTCTCCTATATTCTAAGATGGGGGCTCCTCATTATATTTATTTTTTTATTTTGTTATTGTTCCGAATTTATTGGGCGTTTTGTTATAAGGGCCATGTCTAGAGTTGTTATTGCCATGTGTAGAGATGTTATTACCATGGGGAGACATTTTTTTTATTCCGGCGTTTGGAAATAGTGTTATTTATTTATTGTTGAGTGTATGAGCCAAGTGTGAGTTATCCTCACTGCGGGTCATTAATTTGATAGTTTTGTGAAACGTTTTTTTATTGAATATTAAAAAATTTGAACCACACTATACAGTCGAATGTGGTCACTTTTAGAACACTGCTATCTACCCGCGGAGAAAATAATTTCACCTGAAAGTTTAATAACTTTACTATTTTTGATTCCGTATAAGACAGGCACACATAAATAATTAATAAAAAAAATCGTTTGAAATTAAAAAATTTCAAAATTTATCCTGGCAAAATAATGTTACATTCTTTTTACTTTTCGACCATTACCAAACAAAATTCGTCCAAAAACATAAGAGACGTACATAGAGATATGGTATCTAAACCATCTTACTTTGAGGATACCCGAATTGTCTTTAGTCCTTCTGTTAAGGTTATCTTAACGTCGTTTATTTTAAGCTTGTGCTTGCTTTAAACAATACTAAATTGACCAATACAGGTGGGAGGGAGGGATAATACATTATTACAATGAGCGTCAAGTAATATTGGATGGTGATGACATATGAAAATAAACGAACTCAAGTGGTAGACATACGCAGGAATGTATGTTTTCTGACCCATTGGGGAAAGAAAGTTCTAACCCTCCTGACTATACCCATGTTTTCCGCCTCAAAACTTTAGACCAAAACCATTGATACGAAATGATAAGTGTTAGATGAGGGAAAGGGATGTAAAATTACGAGGAAGAAGGGCATTAGAACCGTTACTCCCGATATGTTAGAAATATTTACCATCCTAGCCAATGGTCTCGCAGCTATTCATCAAATTAGCAGATACGAAGCGTGTCATACCCATAAGGAAATCGAAGGAAATTTTTAAAAACCTCAAAGTGCAGGAATCTTGTGCCTCGTCAAAGAAATGAATTTCCATAAATCTCTTTTCTCGAAGTGAAAATTTACTTTAAACCGATAAACTTGACAACGTTGTAATTTGAAAACAGAAAAACAGCAATCAATCCAAATTTGTTAAAAGTGAATGGGAATGCAATGGCAAAAGTAACGGAGCAAGAATAAAAATAAAGGTAAAAGTCAAGGTAATTCTAATCCAGACCGGTATTATATCTTTCAAATTTAAGCCATAGGGTAGTATTGAATTTGAAATCCATAGAAACCAAAAAGAACCTTGACATGCCCAATTACACTCCAACAAAAATCTCATCATAATCACTATCCTCCGGAGCAAGGGCAATTCCAGTTTTTTTTGGGGGGGGGGAGGGGGGTTGTACAAAAAAACTTTACAAACGTGTCAAAAATTTGCTGCATTTTTCTTACGTTTTTATGAGTCGGGCAAAAATTTCGGGGGGAGGTTCAAACCCTTCCCCAGATACGGCCTTGGAGCGAAGTAAAAGGATCGCAAGGCTTTGCATTTTTGCTCAGATTTTTCCAGAAAAAAATTATGACCTTTTAAGTATTAGAACGAGTAGATCGTTATAAAGCGCCACCTCAGGACTAATAAACAAGATACTTTTAAAAATCAAGCTATATTCTTTTAAGAAATAGGATTCATTTGAAATGAGACGCTCTTGATACAACCCTATGAAGATGCAGCAATTACTCAAGCGCCCTCTATCAAAGAGTACGTATGCTCCCTCTATCAAATGGTCTAAGACAGAAACAAGAAATGTAGTTGTATGGTTTGTCGCGAAGGTTCAACAGTACAGAGGTTCGAAATACCATATGCTTTAGGCAGACGTTATGAAAGTGACCTTAAAATACCCTATTGAAAATGAGGTATCATAAACTGTTTTAAGCCCGGTTGCTTTTTGACGCTGAATGAATTTTCAAAAAGGAAAATATAACAAAAAAAAACTTGTTTGAGAATGATAAACTCCTTTTTTTTAGTAAAAATGGCCAACACATTAATTTAAATTTAAATTTATTTTTATTATAATTTATTTAAATAAAAAAACGTTTGAACTTGAGGGCCTAAAAATTCAAATGTCAGATTTTATAGTATTTATTCCTATTTATCATCATTTAAGGTGACTTAAAAAAAAGAAATGATAGAAAAAAATACAGCACTGTTTCTAAAACCTTTAATTCTCACTGGGTATAGACAGTGCCATATCCAGGGTTTCTGTTGGGGGAGGGGTTTACCAAAAACTTTACAATAAGCAACAAAATTTGTTTACATGTATTTTTGTTACTCTTGTTCGAATCGAACAAGAATTTCATAGTTGATTCGATCCGGGTGCCCCTCCCCACCTAGGAGATATACTTCCCCCTAACAATGTATGTGTGTGGTTGCAGGAAAAAGCGTTCCGTTAATCAATTTAAACGGAAACAAAAACGTACACTAAGTATTCAAAGAGATTTCGTGTACAACAGGATTTTCTTTGTTAATACATATCGTTACTAGCCAAAATGTTTAGGAGAGAGCCAGAGATTTTAGAGACGGGCTGGTCTTTTGTCGACTTTTTTTTTTCAACAACTAGTATAATGTTCGTTTCGAAAAGGATACGTAAAATAACTGTACAAGTCGTTAAACCGCTGCATTTACCGATGGAGATGGTTATTTTGGTATGTGTTATGTCATTATTTTCATGCTCTTTATTAAACCAAATAGAAAATTGTGGCATCATCTGTAAAATCATAGTAGAAGTCGGTAAAATTGCTGCGCTTACCGACCAAGAGTACTATCCCCTCAATGGTTTTAAACCAGCACATAGGGGTGTAAACTATTGGAGCTACAAGCCCCTCAAGACGTTATTACGAGCACCTGTGCAATACTATAGCACGTATCTTAGACAGGTTTTTATTCTTCCCATCCAATTTCATCCTGATCTCTCCGCTTTAAGTATTTTCTAAGATTTCCCGTCCCCCCAACTGCCCCCCCCCCCCAATTAAGCTTCATCTGGTTGAGATTTAAAATAAGAGATCTGAGTTACGAGGTTCTTCTAAATATGAAGTTTCATGAAGATCCGATCCCTCCTTCGTAAGTTAAAAATACTTCATTTTTCTAATTTTTCAGAATTACCCCCCCCCCCCCCAATAGAGCGGATCCGTTCCAATTATGTAAATCACGTAGCTAAGACTTCTGCTTATTTTTCCCACCAAGTTTCATCCCGGTACCTCCAATCTAAGCGTTTTCCATGATTTTAGGTTCCCCCCCAAACTCCCCCCAATATCACCAGACTCGTCGGGATTTAAAATAAGAGCTTAGAGACACAATATCCTTCTAAATGTCAAATTTCATTGAGATCCGATCACTCGTTCGTAAGTTAAAAATACCTCATTTTTTTTCCACAATTGACCCCCCCCCCAACTACCCCAAAGAGAGCGGATCCGTTCCGGTTATGTCAATCATGAATCTAGGACTTTTGCTTATTTTTCCCACCAAGTTTCATCCCAATCCCTCCACTCTATGTGTTTTCCAAGATTTTAGGTGTCTCTCTCCCAACTCCCCCCCCCCCCAATGTCACCAGATCCAGTCGGGATTTAAAATGACGGCTCTGAGACACGATATCCTTCCAAACATCAAATTTCATTAAGATCTGGTTAACCGTTTGTAAGTTAAAAATACTTCATTTTTTCTATTTTTCCGCATTAACCAGCCCCCCCCCCACTCCCCCCAGATGGTCAAATCGGGAAAACGACTATTTCTAATTTAATCTGGTCCGGTCCCTGATACGCCTGCCAAATTTCATCGTCCTAGCTTACCTTGAAGTGCCTAAAGTAGCAAAACCGGGACCGACAGACAGACCGACAGAATTTGCGATTGCTATATGTCACTTGGTTAATACCAAGTGCCATAATGAACAAAAAAATAGAATTAAGTTGTATGTCTTGTGCCCCAATTTTCCTATATTTTGAGCAAACTTAGATCATTCTCTAAGAAAACACCTCTAAACATTCTGTAAGAAGTATTTTCCTATGTTTTGAAGAAGATTATATCATTCTCATTGACAACATCTCTAGAAATTCTCTAAGAACCTCCCTCCTAAATGCTAGGATCATATCGCTAAGAAGTAAAGAATCGCTTCGTCTGGGTTTACAATACCCTTCTCAAGCATTACTTAGCAAGCAGGTGCAATTCAAATATAAACGAACTCTAGTAATCAATTTTCCCCACTGCATCTCAATTTTTACAGGCATAAGAAACACGTAATCAATAGCTTAATCATTCTAGTAAGCGGAAAAGGGAATTCTCCGCGTGTTGACTTGGTTATTTCGTAAAAACAAAGAAATCCGAAGAAAAAAATCTCTTAAAGTAATATGTAACACCGACGTGTGTACCGTCATTACATAACACCTACAAGTAAGATTGCGTCACATCCCAAGTGTGCATCACCATTACGTAACACCCCACGTATGCAGTGCCATTACTCGATATCTCACGTATGCGTCGCCATTACGTAACATCCACGTGTGGGCTGTCATTATGTAACACACACGTGTGCACTGTCTTTACGTAGCACCCATGTGTGCCCTCCTCAGTTACAGCCGGGACTTCCCCTTGAGCCTCTGAAATCTAGCATGTCACGCGAAATTGCGTCACTCCCAATAAATATACTATGTCACGTAAGATTGCGTGACCCCCAACTCCAATTACGTAGCATGCTGACTTTCGTCGGAATGACGGGATAGGGATGCGTTTAAAACTAGGGCTGTGGTCGAAATAACGGGATAGTGACGTCTTAAAAAAGAAGGCTGTCATAGAATCCATGAATAGGGCTGTCATAAAAACTTATGACAAAACATGCACCTGCTGGCTGTCGTCGGAATGACGGGATAGGGATGCGTTTAAAACTAGGGCTGTGGTCGAAATAACGGGATAGTGACGTCTTAAAAAAGAAGGCTGTCATAGAATCCATGAATAGGGCTGTCATAAAAACTTATGACAAAACATGCACCTGCTGGCTGTCGTCGGAATGACGGGATAGGGATGCGTTTAAAATCAGGATTGTCTTGAAACCCATGGATAGGGCTGTCATAAAAACCAATGAGGTAACATGCGCCTGCTGGTTGTAATCGAAATGACGGGATAGGGATGCGTTTAAAATTAGGGCTGTCGCCGGAATCCATGGATAGGGTTGTCATAGAATCCAGGGATATGTGTCATAAAAACCTATTACGTAACATGCAAATCCAATGACGTAAGTGTACTATACATGTGCGCTATAGTATTGCACAGGCGCGTAATAACGTCTTGAGGGGCTAGTATCTCGAATAGTTTACCCCCTATGTGTCGGTTTAAAACTACTGAGGGGATACTACTACCAAGTTCAAGATTTTTGAAGATGAGATATCAGTAATTTCGAGGTCTTTATTTAGCCGAGCAAAAAATGTTGGCGGTGTAGGAAAAATTGGAGTACTTCGCGCCACGATTATACCTACTCATTTTTTTATGAGTTCCCAAACATTGAGTCCCCCCCTCCCCACATACATGACGACCCTGAGTATGAGTGCATATATATTCATGCTATTGAAGGGACATCAGAGGTTAAATTCATAAGGGAATATGGAATTTCACATTTTGTAGATGGTGGCGTTAGGCCTTTCAAACAAATTAAATTTCATTGGATAATATCCATCAAGATGGTACCCCCTTCTGGGGAAGTTTAGTTTATGTCTTTCAATTTTTCATGTGCTAATATCAATGATATTAAAACATGAAAAAGCATGATTTTTGATCCGAGGCTCTTTCAAACGTCGAGGAAGCTACAATTCCCTATTTAAACCCCCGTTTGGCTACTATTCTCTCCACCAAACCCTGTTTTTAAGGATCTAGGCGTTTACACTCCCCCCCCCCTGGGAAATTCCTTCACACGCAAAATTGAGCCACTAACGAGGAAGTACAAAATATGCACCTCAAGGTGTCGATCTGTCCTAAAGGGTAACAAAAGAGCCAGATATTAAAAACAGTTTTGGGACAGGGGCTGGTAGGTCTCCGATCACTTTCGACTTATAAACAAAGGACTAGAACTGTCGATTTCTGATCGAATGAGCATCCTCCGAAGTTTCTATGACCACGAGGCGGAGCTGGTGCTGAGGAAGGGGCAGCCCCTCCTATGAAAAAATTCTGCTTCTTTTGGGATTCACTGTTACTCCATACTTTCATAATAACAGCGTAGACCAGAAATATTCCCAGAAATCAAGAGAGATTAAATATCAATTTCTACCTCCCACTCTCCCATGCCCCTTCCTTAGAACTAGTTCTGTATTTACCTGAAGATTCAATAAGGGATGAAAATGTTTGTCCAACTTGTAAAAACGTCATGAAGTGCAAAAAAAACCTTTTTGATGTTTTTAAAAGTTTGTGTACCCCACCCCTTCAAAAGAAAGTCCTGGATACGGCCCTCAATCTCCACCCTCTCCTCGTCTCCTCCTTAGATCTAATTCTTTATTTCTCCAAATTGAATAAAACTTACAATAAGTTTCCCCCAGGGATGGTCGTGCGAAGGAGGGAAGGGGGTTTTACCCTTGCGACCACTCTAAAAAAGCTATTTACGACTTTTATCATTATTTCTTATATAAGATTTCTATTCTTCATATCCCCCCCCCCGATACGTTCCTACGGGTATACCTAGTATACAACTATCAGTTGCAAAAGTACAGTTAGCATCGGTGTTGACAAAATAGTTAAAATCTTGCCATCTTTCACTTTTACCCTTTATAGCATAGTGAAAGTTAACTCAAAGTCAATGCCCATGGTCAAGGATATCTTTAGCAAGTAGACTTCTGTAAAAGTACAAGACAATTTTGGCACCTATAATATTAATTGGCCTTGCGACAGTTCAAACGCCTTTTCTCACTGTTTAATAGTCAATTATGTTATTACTATTTGATTATGGAATATACACGCTTTTGACGAGCCCAATATAATTACAAGTCATGGATATTATTCAATTGATAACATAAGGACAGGGGTGTAACCAGAACCTGTATAATAAATGATGCCTTAAGATATAAGGAACCTGATATCTGAAACGATAAATCTGTCGGGGATATTTCAGTATGGGGATGATAAAATTGAATGAAAAGTATATAGAACCAAGATCGTTCAAAACAACCCTCACTTTAGATGAAACCGGGAAATATCCTCCCCCCTTTTTTTTGTTTCAGGGACACAAAATATAATATATATAGAGAACTATGAAACATTGCAAAGATTTTGATTGGAAGGAGACATGAACGTGCACTGGATTTTTTTTATGGCAAATTTTAGTAGGGGAGGGAGGTGAAACGCCAATTAATTCATAATAGAGAAAGATGCGTCAACACTGAAATGAATACGGATTCCTGGTACTAAATAAATCAAGCTTCATGAGGTGCAACGGATTTTCTAAGATTGCCTAAAGTCCAGTTCGTATCCATGGTTTGCCGGATATCAGTGTCTACGTATAACCGTAGACAGTTATAAATTCCTTTCTTTATAAATTAAATAAAAAAAACAAGTTTTTTCAACTGAAAGTAAGGAGTGACATCAAAACTTAAAACGCACAGAAATTACTTCGTATATGAAAGAGGCTTCTTCCTCATCAACGCCCCGCTCTTTACGCTAAAGTTTGACTCTTTTTCTCAATTCTTCTTTCTAAAACAGTAAAAAACTTTAGCGTAAAGAGCGGGGCGTTGATGAAGAAGAAGCCTCTTTCATATACGAAGTAATTTCTGTGCGTTTTAAGTTTTGATGTCACTCCTTACTTTCAGTTGAAAAAACTTGTTTTTTTTATTTAATTTCTGAACGTTTTTGAATCAATGCATGTTTTGATTTTGGCTCTCCGCAGAGGAATAATCAAAACGAAATTTGTATATTTTTTTTTTTTGGCTCAATGGCTTTCTCATAATTTTGATTGAATGATTTTGAGAAAAAAAGAGCGGGGGACGAAGCCTAGTTGCCCCCCGATTTTTTGGTTAATTAAAAAGGCAACTAGAACTTTTAATTTTTTACGAATCTTTTTATTGGTAAAAGATTTACGTAACTTATAAATCAGCTTACGTAAAGAACTTTTGTATTCTCATGTTTTTATTACATATATGAGGGGATTCGCCCCATCGTCAGTACCTCGCTCTTTACACTAAAGCTTAAATTTTATCCCAATTCATTAAGAATGACCCCCTGAATCACAAAAGCCGTAGAATAAGTAGTTGAAATTACCGAAAATACTTTAGCGTAAAGAGCGAGGTATTAGAAGGAGGTGAGCCCCTCATATGGGTAATAATTTCTGTTTGTTTTAAGTTTTATTGCTGTTCCTTACTTCCAGCTGAAAAAGCTTTTTCTCTTTTATTTTTTAATTGTTTTTTTTTTAAATAATGCTAGTAAATCCTGCTCTCCCTTCATGGAAATTTTCTTCTCCCATTACAAATTCTCGAAGGAAAGTTCCCCCAGCATATCCCCCTCTTCTCAACCCCTCCCCCAAACCAAAAAAATCCTCCTGAAAACGCCTGTATACTTCCCAATAACCATTACTATATGTAAGCACAGGTCAAAGTTTGTAACTTGTTGCCCCTCCCACGGGGACTGTGGGGGAGTAAGTTGTCCCCAAAGACATAGTTATAAGGTTTTTCGACTACGCTGAATAAAATGGCTATCTCAGAATTTTGATCCGTTGACTCTGGGAAAATAATTAGCGTGGGAGGGGGCCTAGGTGCCCTCCAATTTTTTTGGTCACTTAAAAAGGGCACTAGAACTTTTCATTTCCGTTAGAATGAGCCCTCTCGCAACATTCTAGGACAACTGGGTCGATACGATCACCCCTGGGAAAAAAAAAACAAAAAAAAAAACAAAAAACAAATAAACACGCATCCGTGATCTGCCTTCTGGCAAAAAATGCAAAATTCCACATTTTTGTAGATAGGAGCTCGAAACTTCTACAGTATGGTTCTCTGATACGCTGAATCTGATGGTGTGATTTTCGTTAAGATTCTATGACTTTTAGGGGGCGTTTCCCCCTATTTTCTAAAATAACGCAAATTTTCTCAGGCTCGTAACTTTTGATGGGTAAGACTAAACTTGATGAAACTTATATATTTAAAACCAGCATTAAAATGCGATTCTTTTGATGTAGCTATTGGTATCAAAATTCCATTTTTTAGAGTTTTGGTTACTATTGAGCCGGGTCGCTCCTTACTACAGTTCGTTACCACGAACTGTTTGAAAGCCCTGACCAAGTTTGATCTAAAGTAAGAACGGCTAGAAATCGAGCATCTCTGTGAACAGGGCTTTTACCTGGCCTTCGGTCAATCCTTGACGGGGTCCCCTTTCAACTCCCAGAGATCAGGGTGTCAAGTTTTGCAAATCCTTTTTGTTTGACTTATTCATGGGATAACTGCTAATTCCGCAATCCATTGAGAGGTTCACTTTCATTTGCTATAACCAACCAGTTCTGGGTGCGAGTTAAATGAAATTCCTTGAACACATGCATGTAATTTCAAGACTGACTATGATGCTTATCGGAAATGTTGAAAATCGATTGGGAGAAAGTCTCCTTATAAAATTTGATAAGAGAACAGAAATTGAAAACTAAACATCACCTTTATATATAAAAAATTGGATCGTCTTATAAAATTGGTTAGTAAATTAAAGCGAAAACTAGAAACAAAAATAGCTACAGGAGATATACGTAAACATAAGCCATAATGTTCGGTTACAGTTTGTGTACCCAAAACGAAAGGGCATGTATATATTTTCAAAATTTTGCAGCAATGGAGAGCCCCTCCCCCCTGTGTGGAGGGCATTTCCCTAAGATTTTTTTTTCTGACCTATATTTTGTAGGATACTTTTTTAGGTACTTGTCCATTATGCAGAACACACCCAGGAGTTTGGATCTGCATGATTTAACAAAAACCAGTTTAGATTTCTGTATTCGGAGACAATTAGCTTAGGCCCATTGAAAAAACTACGTTTAAGGTATATTCTAATTAAATATTTAATATATAGAGTGGGTGTTTTAGTTAGGTTACATTTTGCATGCAGCCCCTATATACTTAACATCCACCACCCACCCTCAATGTGCAAATATATAGTCTAATTATATAACGAAAAAAGAAATCACCAATGCAACAGCACAATATGTATATATATATATATATATATATATATATATATATATATATATATATATATATATATATATATATATATATATATATATATATATATATATATATATGGCACTTTCATTGAAAAAATACCTAATTTCTGGGAATTGATGCCACTGTTTAATAGAAGAGCACATAAGGTTTACAATTTGTTCAAGCATTTTTCCCAATCATGACTGGGACTCTCCCACGTTATACGAAGTGAATCCTCTCCCCTGCAGCCAGCGGGAAAATATTCAGTGGAATCTTCACTTATTTCTTATATGTATTTATACATAAAGAAATAACGACGTAAGTCACTGCAGCTTCCCCAAATAAATCGCGGATACATTTTGATGAACAACTGGTAAGACTAAAGGAATAAAAGAAGAATTAAAGTTATGAAGATAAAGGTGTCAACTTACTTTAAATTCACATTGGTATGACAAAAGCTCGGGGAAAGACGAGGTAATGCTAATATTGGCCAAGCAACAGTTTTACTTCGGGGTGGGGCCAAGCACGGGAATTATATTAGGAGGAGGGGGAGGGTAATTATACAGAATTATTTAACAAAACCTTTTTCACGTTCAATTTATCAATTAATATTAAAGGGAGCTCTTTGCACAGTTATTAGTTACAGTTCTTAAATATTAGATCCTTTAGCCCCAATATTCTGCTTATTACTAATTCTCCGGAGTTCCAGAAACCACAAAACCAACCATAGCAACAATAACGTCAATCTTACCGTTGTGGACAACAACAAAATCGTTTTCTTCTCCTGACCTGTGAGGGTGAGAATTGACTTCGCTGGGAACACCGTGTGTCGCCCAACGAGTATGTGCGATCCCCAAGTGGATATCTTCGGTTTTATCAAAAGCTAGGCCTTCACCATCTAGAGAAAAAAAAAATAATTAGCACATTTCACAAATTAATTAATAGTATTCCAGTTTGATTTTGTATCCAATCCAGAGATAACTAATCTTTTAGGAATGTACTCGATCAGGAATTTTCCGTACTAAACTTTCTTGAAAACCCATCCTAAAAAGAAAAAGTAAGAAACCAGTGCACACGCCAAGTGACAGCATGTCTGAGGTAGCAATTATTACTACAAATATTTTCCAAGTGGAAGTCATTCATCAAAACTTTTTAATGTGTGGATATGCTGAAATGTATAGAAGTTGCCGGCAAAGTTTAATACAGGTGTTTACCCTTATTGTCGGTACGATGAACAACTAAACAGTCCGAAGGCTATGCCTTTTTTAAATAGTAAATATAGAAAAAAAACTCATTTTCAAAATTAAACAAAAATAGAAAAGAAAAAATGTCGCAAATCCACGATTATAAGTGAAAACGAGAGGCACAAACCGGATTCGGTTTTAATTAACATAGATATCAGATTGATCTAAGTTACAAATGCATAAATGAAAAAACTCGGTGAGTTGAAGAAAACGAGTTTAAAAAATCAAATTATGTAAATCACAATGAGTTTTACGCCTTTCGTTTTCACTTATATTCATAAATTCTAAAGAAAAAATTATCTTCTAGTTTTTAGTCAATTTTGAAAAAGAATTAGAAAAAAAATTATTGTTCTTGACTTTTTAATCTTCTCTAAGATAAAAATTTGTCAATGATAAAATTTGCAAGTAATTGAACATTCCGAAGTTGTAAAAAATGGCTCACAAATTTATCAGTTTTTTGTGACTAAAGTACGAACATACAACTGTAAGTTGAGAAAAATGAGTTGAGAAAAATAGATTGTTAGCCTCCACATGCAACATTTCTTGCCAAAGTACCCAGAACTAGCCCAAGACTTTTCGTACATTTCCACTGTTCGGTTTTTCAAAACTTATATGTTTCTGCTTAACTCTCCTTTAGAAAAGGTGAAAAAAAATTTTGCTACCGAAACTTGACTTAACGGATTTGAGATAAATAAAGAAAACAACATCACTTTTTGGAACAATTGGTCATTAGCTAAAGTAATTTTTTTTTCTCCTACTAATTCACGTCTTGTATCTTAACAACTTTTGAATCACTATATCAGCGGTGTTGTTTATGCCTTCCCTGCCTTTATTATGTTTGTTTTTTTGTTGTTTTTTTTAAGACGGAGAGCTACATGGAGACATGAGAGAACCGATCACTAGTATACCGGCACATACACAAGGTTTTCTTTTCATGGAGGGGGGAGGGGCTAGTAATAAAAAACTCACTTTTCTATACCAGAGGTGTTTTTTATTTCTCAACTGCCCTTATTGTATTGTTGTTGTTGCTTTTGAAGAAGAGCTGCATGCAAAAGGATAGGGCCAAATAGCAGCATACATACATTTAGGCATTTTTTTCAGGGGGGGGGGAATAAAAAAAAATCAGTCGCAGAACCTAAAGTGCCCAGAAACTTCACTACCAATGGCCTCAATTCACGAAAACTTAAGAGAGGGGGTCAAAATGTATTTTTCAAAATCTAAAAAGGAGGGGGCAAATTTGTCGGTTTTGTCATTTTTAAATGAAAATATTGGAAAGGGTATTCTTCAATGAAAATACCCTATAAAAGGGTTTTTCAAAATCCGGCGGGGAAAAAATAATCTATGGGACACGAGCTCTCCTTAATTGACACAAACTGCACTGACTGTAGCTATTTTTGTCCTAAGTATATGTAATCCTGTGCCGTTTTCTAAGGATAGAAAATCTTTGCCTTCTCTCTGGAATTTACAGTTTTTGCGTGCAATGTTTAGGTTCAAGAGTTATAATAACTGAACTTGAAACCATATTTATAAGAAAGAGACAATTTTCCCAACGAAACTCTTCGAAAGGCTGAAAACTTTTTCGTATTTTGATGCAAAAAAAAGGAAAAAAATACCAATGAAGACTCAAATTTAGCATGTGTGAATTTAGTGATTTTTCTCTCAGCTATTCATTTTTTTACAATGTGTCTAGTATTTGTTCCCTAGCTACTTTTCGCTTTGTGTTTGCTTTTTTTTCCAAGAAAAATTAATTCCTGAGGATTTTTGTCCCTTTTCAATGCAATGTCGAAAGTCATAATAATATCACTTGAAATCACGCCAAAAATAATCACCTAAAGGAAAAAAACAAGAACTTACCTCAAGGAAACCCTTCAAAAGACTGAATATAGTTTTGTTATTTTGAAAAAAAAAAGAAAAAGAAAAAGATCCCAATTTAGCAGCTGAGGACTTAGGGATTTTTTTTTTCTCACAGCTTTTTATTTTGTGACAATGTGACTAGTTTTTTTTCAAGCCGGGGACGACCCCGACTTTTTGTTTTGATGTTTCTTTTTTAAGAAAATTTTTTAAGATTCCCTAAGCTTTCCATTCGGTTTCAACGGAGAGTCAAAAACCGTACTAACCGAGCTTGAAATCACTCCAAAAGGTAAAGAATGATTTTCTCAAAGAAACCCTCCTAAAGACTGAAAACATTTCGTCATTTTGACAAAAAAAAAGAAGATCCGAATGAAGATTTAGCAAAATTAACAGTTGTTCGTTTTGATGATCTTTTTCTAGGCTATTTATTTTCAGAGCATTCAGAGACAAATCTATTCATTTGTTTTCTGTTTGTTTGTTTTTTGGAGAGGACTGGTTCCCCAAGCTATCTTTGCGGCTTCAACACAACGTTAAAAGTCATACGAACAAGAGCTAAGAGCTCATATGGCACTTGTGACGAGGCAAGAAGAGCTAAGAGCCAAGAGCTCATATGGTATGAGCTCTAACAAAGTTCTAAGAATCAATAGATTGATTTAAAAGGAAAATCAGAGGCTTAATGCCGGTCATGATTTAAAATAAGAGCTCTGAGTCACGATGTCCTTCTAAATATCAAATTTCATTAAGATCTGGTCACCCTTTCGTAAGTTGCAAATACCTCATTTTTCCGAATTTGCCCCCCCCCCCATAGAGCGGATCCGTTCCAATTATGTCAATCACGTATCTAAGACTTCTGCTTATTTTTACCACCAAGTTTCATCCCGATCCCTGCAATCTAAGCGTTTTCCATGATTTTAGGTTCCCCCCCAAACTGCCCCCAATATCACCAGACCCGTCAGGATTTAAAATAAGAGCTTTGAGACACAGTATCTTTCTAAATGTCAAATTTCATTGAGATCCGATCACCCGTTGGTAAGTTAAAAATACCTCATTTCTTCTTATTTTTCAGAATTAACCGCCCCCCCCCCCAACTACCCCAAAGAGAGCGGATCCGTTCCGGTTATGTCAATCATGTATCTAGGACTTGTGCTTATTTTTCCCACCAAGTTTTATCCCGATCCCTCCACTTTAAGTGTTTTCCAAGATTTTAGGTTTCTCCCTCCCAACCCCCCCCCCTAATGTCACTAGATCCAGTCGGGATTTAAAATAACAGCTCTGAGACACGATATCCTTCCAAACATCAAATTTCATTAAGATCTGATTAACCGTTCATAAGTTAAAAATATTTCATTTTTTCTATTTTTTCAGAATTAACCGGCCCCCACTCCCCCCCAGACAGTCAAATCGGGAAAACGACTATTTCTAATTTAATCTGGTCCGGTCCTTGATAAGCCCGCAAATTTCATCGTCCTAGGTTACCTGGAAGTGCCTAAAGTAGCAAAACCGGGACCGACAGAACAACAGAATTTGCGATTGCTGTCACTTGGTTAATACCAAGTGTCATTAAAAAAAAGGGTTCAGAAGGGTTTTCAAGGAAACCCTTCTAAAGACTAAAAACACCTTCGTAATTTTGACAAAATAAAATTCCAAATAAAGATTCAGCAAACTTAATCGGTTTACATTTTAATCATTTTTTTTTCTCTCAGCTACTGAAATTCGAACAATATCTCTAGTACTCTTTTTTTTAGGTAGAGACAAGCCTTTTTTCAAATAATAGTAAACTTATTCATGAGGATTTCTGTTCGACTTTCAACGCAACGCCTGAGATGGCTAAGAGCTAAAAATATAGCATATCTATGTAATAAGGCGAAACAGAAAATAAGCTGCTTCATAGGTAAAAGACATACAGCCAACAAGGTCGGCCGGCGTCCCCCCTCCCCCTGAAATTATCCAAATAACAGCTTTGCTTTCATAATAACAGCGTAGACCAGAAATAACCCAGAAATCATAAGAGAGTGGATATCAATTTCACATTTTTGATGCGTTTTTAAAGTTTCTACAAGAACGGAGGGGGGAGGGGTACCCTCCTTACAAAAATTCTGGTTACAATCCAGGGGATTATACATCAATTTCTACCTCAACCCTCCCATAGTATCTCCCTTAGAACTAATTCTGTATCTATCTGATGGATCAATGAGAGCTGAGATGTTTTGGCATTAAAATGCACTCTTTGAGGCATTTCCCTCCCTCTCTATCTACAAAACAATCATAGAACCCCATTGCAGAATTTTAAATGCTTTCTTAAGTTTTTTAATTTGTTCATTGTTTACAGATAGTATTTTATTATTTGGAAACATTCAGACATCTTTCGCTGGGGAGTTTTCTGAAGGGGGGAGATTATCTGGGAGGAATTTTCAATAACGAGAAATGTTTGGGAATAATTTCCTTTTTAGTAGGGATGTATTTTCCACGGGGGGAAGGGGGTATTTTCCGCGGAAAGGTATTTTCCGGCGGGGAGGGGGAGGATGTAAACGCCTAGAACCTTGTAGCAAACTGATTATGTCAGTTTTATAGAGTATTTAATGAAACTGGTTCTATTTATGAATAAACAGTATTATTTTCATGTCATAAACTTTTCCACAAATTCTCGATTTGGCTGTCGTTTTTAAGAAGAAACATAAATCGCTTTAAAATGCTTGTAAATTCCAACTGATATTGAACCTTAATTAAATCGAATGCTATTGGAAGAAATCAAGTCATTTTCTTCAATTAACAGTCACATTGCGGAATCACAGGTAGCCTAATGTTATTTTCAAATTTTAGAGTACACCGAATTATGCTTCTTCTTAAAGATTAACGTAAATTTCAAAGACCTTCCAAAACTTGTGGAAAAATATATTAAACCGTAGAATCCAAAAACTTGACTTTTAAACCATATACTCTACAAGCAAAATTAGTTAACATACGAATCTAAGACAGAGTACCCTCGCGCTTGAATGCTTTTAATCTTATACATAAATTTAAATTAATCACCTAATTAGATACAGAATACAGTACATGTATGATAGAACCCCTACCAAATATTACTTTTGCATGTTTCTCTAACGCTCAATCCTAATGAAATATACCAAAATAAGATAAAAATATAATACTTTAAAAACAAATTTCGGCTATATATTTGCACATTAGGGTGGTGGTGGGGGTAAAGTATAGTGGGTCTGTGTGCCTAATGTGTTAGATACAATTTTTCAGCATATTATGCAGTAATCATTGTTTTCTAACTTTACACTGTCCAAATACTTTACCCCCCCCCCCCCTACCTAATGTGCAAATATATAGCCCAAGTTATATATTTTGTATCTAATTCTGTCACTTCTCTTTGTCTTGTCTCGCGTGAAGCTGAAAGAAACTAACAAAAAAAATGGTACTATTATGCGTCAATGGATGAATAACTTGGGCGGTAGGGGGATTAGCATACAAGTACCCAAAATACTTTATGTATTACCATTAGCCACATCAACCGACAAGAGCCTACTCATCTTAATTCAACTAGAGTGTGAGGAGACGTTGGCTATTGCTTATAATTGAGGAGGTTCTAAGGTAAGGTCAAACGAATTTGAATAGTCCCATATTTTAAACCTTGATTGGGTTGTATTTGAGAAAATTTAAACCAGTCAAAGGACCAAAACGTTTTGGATGGATGATTTTTAAAAGTGATTTCTGTGGTCATCTGTTATCTTCGTTTCTTCAATAGAAAGTTCTTTAAAAGTCCGCACAGAAAATATAGGAGGTTCCAAGGTTCAATAAATACATTAATAAATAGAATAATAAACATTAAGTTTTACTTTGAACTGGAATAAAATAAAAGAAATAATATAAGAAGATACAATCTAATAGTAAAGAATACTTACTGTCAAGAATCTCATTTTCAAGGGCCTGGACTTTCCCTCGTTTTTTGACAAGAACTATCCCCTTACCATCAGCTGAATCGATTCCAACTCCTAAAAAAATCAGTGTCATCAAACAATCTGCACCAAAAAAGATATTTAATGAAAATGACGACTAATTTATGCTTTTTTTCCCATTGGTCCCATTCTTAAAAACTTGGAGCTGACTACCTTTCCGAAAAGCTCTAAATCAAGCTTGACATTTTAGAAAAATAAACGAAAGTTGTATTGATGCCTCTAGAAATGACAATCATTAAAACAAGCTACGTACAAGAAAATTTTTAATTGTTGGTGATTTTTAAATTAATTAATTAAATTAATTTTGTTAATCATGTTATATAAATAAATAATAATTAATTAATCATAATTAATTGAATTAATCAAATGAATAATATTCTATTTAAATTCTGATGTTAAAATTTATAATTGTTTCTTTTGGTTAAACTAAATCCACCAACAGAAAGAAAAAAAAGGAAAAAGCTTTAAAAAAAATCTTACGGATTGGACAAAAAAAAATCAGGGGGAGGGTTCCAACCCGGTAATCCCCCATGGATACGATCAAAGCTAAAAGTCTAATATATCATAGGAAAAAGAAGATTTTATTATTACTCCATAGCTGAGATATAGTTTTATCCTTCTACCCAGTATTTTTAATTTGGTTTTCAGGGTCTTTAAGGGTTGAAAACTGGTAGAAAGTGATTGCAAAGAGGACAATTTTCCTATATTTTAGTCGGATTTACATCCTTCTCCAAGAAAAATTCTAAGTAAAACAGTAATTCTGGCTCAGTGAATGAATAAGTCTGAGACTAATGAATCCAATGAATTGATATCTTGTTCTTCTTCTGCAATTTATAGCATCTGTTTCGTCGCAAATTCGCTTGTTTCATAGAGAATTAAGTTCAAAGACATGGTTTTTGGACCTTTCAACTATGCTGAAAAAAAGGGTTATGTAAAAATTTTAATTGGAAGTATTTGGGAAAATGATGGGCGAGGGGGGGGGGTTGCCCTCCAATCACGTTTGATTATTAAAAAAGGCACTAGAACTTGCCTGAAGTCATGAACTACTTAAGATACGGTCTTCTATAGAAATTAGTCTCGTAACATTGCCAAATTGGTGACCAATGACCCGAACTGATGTTCAGGTGAAGATGTAGCTTTACAAGCAAATGCCTTTTGAACATTTTTGACCATACTTGGTTTTAGATCTTTTCTCTGCACCCCAATAGCTTCTGCATAGAGTTTAAAGATCTATGCATGCAAGGGTCATATATTTCGTATTTCGAAAAATAGCCTATGTAAATCCAGTATATAATTATTTTTTATTGCTAGTGTTTTCGGTTGGTTCCTAGGCTAAACATCTCGAGTTAAGTTGAAAAATGAATACTAAATATTTGAAGTACCAAATACATCAAAATGAAAACATTTTTTGCTTGCAGTCACCATCTTAGGTATTCATACCTGAAAACTGAAATTTCCTAAGATTTTTCTGTCGGTTTTAACATTTTTTTTTCGTTGCCTAAATTTTTTTACTGTACGACCACACTGAATCATAAACACTGTACGGCCACACTGAAATTCTTTTGCCCATTTCTGAATATACTTTTTTGCCCATTTTCTGCAGATTTTTCATACACGTTCCTCATATTCAAACTTGTTGCTCTTTCAGTTCAAACTGTATAACGGCCTACGAAGTGCTTTTTCGTACAAAATTAAGTTCCCAAGTTTTCGTATTTTTAAAAAACCTATACTGTTGTTTAGGTTTCCACTTAACCAATTCAAAGAATCAAATTTCATTTTAATTGCCCTTGGCACTTTAAAGTAAAATTTCTGGTAAACAAATTATTTATTAACAGCCGCAAGAACACAAATTGTTTTCATTATTGGAAATAAACAGCAACATTTTCAAAATCAACTGAGCATTCTTTTACTATTTTCAATCAAACTCAGGTTTACTCCTGTAATTTTCATTGTTTGAAAACCTTTTCACTGTCTCATCAACTCTGAATTTTTCCATTAAACACAACAAGATTTCTTCACTGCCTTTTGGAGGGAAAGGGGTGGGTAATTCAAAAGAATGTAGCTTATCATTTCTTATTTTAGGTCAGAAATCAAGTTAACAACATGTACAAAACCTGTATGACAAATTAATTTTTCTTCTCTTGTAAACTGTACAAAAAAAAAGGTTGTTTTCATCCACATTGTTGATCAACAAAACTTTTATTGGTTGCTAGAACACGATTTTTTATCAACAACGTCTCACCAGAACAGATTGTTCATCAACAATATTGCAAGAAAAGGCAATGTCACAAAAATGGTAACACTCAAATGTCAAAAAAAAGATGGCACATACCTGCTGAGTCATAACCTCTGTATTCAAGTCGTTGTAGTCCTTTAATTAATGTTTCTAGAACATCCTTTCGGGTTTTGGGAGTCAGGTAATTGAGATAGGCGAAGATTCCTGAAAAAAATCGCATATAAAATAGAGGTATAAGCCTAGAATTGGTCCTATTGAGGAGTAAACATGTTAGAAAATAATTCTTACTTCATAATATGCAAAAAACTTGTAGTTAATAAATTTCGAAAGTAATTACACTATACTTAATCCTCCCCCCTAATTTCCCACAATATATAGCCTAAATAGTACTTACCTGTTATAGCGCCAATTATAAGTTCTTCATCTAAGTAGAACCGGTTTCTCAGACACATCATAATGAAATATCATAAAAGATAATGAAAATATAGTAGCCTACTTTAGAAACAAATTTGGGCTATTTAGCCCAACCTGGTCTAGATACAAAATATGTTAGCTACAATTATTCTGCACATTATGAAGTAAAAATTGTTTCCTCACTTTATCTCCACCCCAACCCCTAATGTGCAAATATATAGACTGAATTAAATATTTCTCTTCTATTCTGTCACTGTGTCTTGATCCCATACTAAGCTGTGTCTTATCCCATACTAAGCTGAAATAAACTATAAAGAAACTGGTTCTGCAGTCTGGCAATGGATGAAGAACTTAACATAGGCACTATAACAGATAAGTACTGCATACCTATGCATTTTCCATGTAGTTTCCTGTGTCTTAATTTCGTCAGTGTTGGTTCAATTTATAAGTATACAGAGTAACGCATCGCAACATGCATGAGACATATTTAATTTGGGCTCTATATTTGCACATTAGCGAGGGGGTGAAGGTAAAGCATAATTCAATCACTTTCAAAAGTTGTTCCTACAATTTTTCTGCATATTAAGAAGCAAGAATTATTTTCTTAAAATGTTTCCTTCTCAATAGCCCAGATTCTAGATTTATACCAAAATAAAGAACATATTAAAATCCAAAATAAACATAACTTGTTTCACTTTATAAGCAGATGGCTTACATTAGCTCAAACTATTACCTTAAATTGCAGCTTGGAGCAATCTAAGGATTTCCTCCTTGTAGGCTCCGTGAAGAATTAAAGACGAGTTGAAGACTCATGGGCTGCCCAATCATACTTCCACCCTACATCACTCCATTCAGCATGCACTCTTGATTTGAAAGTTTCAAGACAAGTTGCAGAGATAGCATATTCTGACAGTCTATTCCAAAGGCTGGTGACTCTGTTTGAAAAGAACTGATTTCTCTGGTGGAGTCTGCATGACGTCTTAGACAGTTTCTTTGAGTGACATCTGGTAGAAGAGGTGGTGGCAAACGAAAATAAGTCAGGGACAATGTTTGTCGAGATAAGTTTGAAGGCAGTTATGACATCACCACGTTTGCGCCTATATGTTAGGCTTGGTAGTTTGAGGCAACAATGACACTCACAATAGTGAACTGTTTGGAATTTGCTAATCAATTTTGTTTCTCACCTTTGGACTGCTTCTAGGATGAATTTGTCATTTTTATAAAAAGGGGATGCAAGTGTAATGCCAACTTCAAGTTTTTGGTTGAACAAGAGCTTTGTATAGGGTTGTCATGACTCCTGGAGAGCAACTGCTGATGATTCTTTTTATTGTTCCTAGGGTCTGGTTAGCTGACGAAGCAGCAATAGCAGCATGAGAATCAAATTTAAGTTTCTCATCAATCAAGACATCCAGATCTCTATCCTTGGGAACAGCCTCAAGTGGTAGGTCGTTGAGAGTGTACCCAAAACGCAAGTTTTTTTTTCTCCAAATAAAGGACATGGCATTAGATGTGTTGAAGCTCAATAGCCAGGCATTTGCCCAATTATTAAGCTCATTTATATCACGTTGAAAAACATCTGCATCAAGCTGGTTTCCGATACCACCAATGAGTTTGGAATCATCTACATATAAAGTTAAATAATTGTGTGCTACACTAGGGGCATCATTGATAAAAATACTGAAGAGGGTAGGGCCAAGGATAGTACCTTGCAGCACACCACTCTTGACTGGTGATGGATTTGAATAAATAGGTATTCCAGCTGCTTTTGCTATTTGCATTTAGAAATAAAGAAAACAGCTTTCTAAACTACCCTAGTTAGTTCTAAACAATCATGTACTGGTTCAAGTAATACTAACAAAGAACGTAATACAAGAATAACAAACAAAAAGTAAGAGCAAACAATTCAAATGAGCTCATTTTCTCCCCTTCTAGTTCTGTACCAAGAATACAGATTCATCAAACTGTGGAATTCTGAAAGTTGGAAAGGAGATGAATGGGCTTTTAAAAGGCTTAATGTTGACATTTTGGCTATGGGAACTTTGAGTGTATTAAGTGGTGTTGATTGGGGAGTGTAGGGGGCCTATACATCCTCTAGATTCAACCCCCTTGCGTTTTTTTTCTTTTTTTAAATCTATACAATTTTTTAACAAGTGCAAACAGCCATTATACTAAGGCTGCAAATATGGCAATCATGGAAACCAGGGCCCCCCAGATTTTAAAAGCGCCTTTAAGGGGGATATTTTCGCTGAAAAATGTTTTATTTGGTATTTTCATTGAAAAAAAAATAACAAAAATAAACCCTCTGAAATACATTTTGCCCCACCCCTTTCTAAATTCTTATGAATTGATGCCACTGTGTATCTTCCCATTACCCAATTGTTGGTAAAGTAAAGAGCAGGATGATATTTGCAAAAGGGCATAACAAATTGATGAGAACCAACCCAACCTAATACAAATTCTGTAAAAAAGAAGAAATAAATAAAAAAACACAATGTCTAGACAAAGAGGCTTGAAAATGGCTCTCATTACCCAAAACAATCCATAGAAAATTCCCCTGGAAAATATCTAACAAATCCTCCACCTTCTTCCAGAGCACCAACATTTCGAAGCATACTTGACTGCTGGCATCACTGTAGCTTCTAACATTCCAATTTTGGTTTGCAAACTTATCATTCTATGCTGCTTTTAACATCTCCACTGTATCCACCATTTCTCCTAATAATACTACCGAGTTATCAACTTGATCAATCTTTCTTATTCCTTACATCACCTCTTTGTGTTCATTTATTCCTAGTCTCAGCAACTTAGTCTTCTTAAAATTATTTTTCTAGCCTTTTCCTGAACCCTGAACTTTCAAAATCTCCAAAAATATGTGATTTTGTTAATATTTTCATCTAGGACACTCAAAGAATCAGCATAGCCAAAGCCTGAGAGTTTTAATTTCATATTCCATTTCATGCTCTACCACAGCCTTTGCTATGGTCCTTAGGACAAAGTCCATCAAAATAATCCATAAAATGGAAACAGAACGCCATGGGTAGCCTCTTGTTCTGGTGGTACTACCTAACTGAAAGGAAGATTATCCAGAATTTAGAACCTTCTAGGCCATAATAATTTCCCTTTTTTCTGTCAGTAGCTGATGCAGATCTTTGTACAGACTGCAGAGCCGACTAGTCTGTCTTCTTGAGAGGGTTGACATGTAATTTTCATTGATTTGTGTGTGTGTATTATGTTGTCGGCATTGTCATAATTTCTTTTTAATATGTTTAGTGTGACAAGCTTGAAAGCTTACCGTATTTTGACTTGACTTAATGCTCCTGCTGAAAATGCTTCTGGCGTCGAGAGTGATGCTACATGGTGCCTCCATTTGGACCGGTCTCTTGCAAGGATGTGGACATCCTCCTGAATATTTGCCATGACTAAGAAGGCACCTGTCGTGTCCTTCCATCTGGTTGGGGGACGACCTCTTGGGCGTTTCCCACCGTGCAGCACGGGATCAAAGTCAAAAATCGTTTGTGCGGGAGTGTCAGGGGGCAAGCAAAGGAGATGTCCGTACCAGCGTAGTGTTCGTTGGGCGAGTTGGACTGAGAAGGGCGTTTGACCAGTTAACGCCAGGAGGTTCTTGTTGCTAACAAAATCGTGCCAACGTAGTCCTTCAGTGCGGCGAAGGTGTTTTGTTTGAGCTATATTTACAGTGCTAAGCACAGACCAAGTGGCTGGCCAAGTTTCGGCTCCTTAAAGAAGCACGGATCCCACCAAAGCATTGTATATGCGCATCTTGGTCCTATGGCTGATAGAAGGTTTCCTCCAAAGGGCGTTTAGTCTTCCCACTACTGCTGAGGCTTTGGCAATTCGGTGCATTAGATCTTTAAGGATTGATCCATCATTTGAGAGGATAGAGCCAAGGTATGTAAATTCCTCAACAATCTCAGCTGGTTTGTCACCAACCATTAGGACTGGCGGGGGACATGGCAAATTATGGGGTTCAACAAACATCACTTATGTCTTCTGCCAATTAATCGACAGCCCTATCTTTAAGGCTTCATCAGCAAAAATTTGTAGGGTTTCTGTGAGCTTTGATGGTGAATCGGAGACAAGAGCAAGGTCATCAGCATAGTCAGCGTCTGAAAGTACTCTATCACTGTAATGCAACCCAAACTGGAGGCGGTTTATGGTCCGAGTCATAATGTAGTCGATGACACAATTAAATAGTTCTGGGGCAGCAGCACAACCCTGACAGACTCCAGTACTGATTTCAAAAGATGAGCTGCATCTGCCATTGACTTGCACGCAGCTCTCAGTCCCTTTGTGGAGCCGCTCGAAAAGGTTGCAGTACTTTGCTGATAGTCCCGTTGTTTTCCATATGAGCCAGAGTGATTGCCGGTCAACAGAATCGAAAGCAGCCTTGAAATCCACAAAGGCAACATATGCTTTTTGTTGAAATTCTCGAGTCTTTTCTATCAGCTGCTGCATTGTGAATATTTGCTCCACAGTGGACCTTCCTGGCATGAAGCCAGCCTGTTGGATTCTTTGTTGGCTTCTGAGGAAAGTGGTACAGCGGTCCAGGAGGGTCATAACGAAGAGCTTCCCGGGCACAGATTTGGTATTAATAAATAAATAATACATGCCAAATATGAATTTGGGGTGGATTAAGGCTTTGAAAAGTTTCATTATTCTAGGGGGGTCAATGTCCTCCCTCTGACTGATTGCCCTGGAACAAGTCAGTTCCAAGTGCTTTCTACTAGCCTATTAAAAAAATTACTGAGATGCAAATTTAAGGAGCCCAGAAGTATGGTACACTGATGTCATCTACCTTGGGGCAATTTGAAATTTTCAAGTTCTTTATTGTGTGAGCTTTCAAATCACAGGTATTTCTTGGATTTAGTGGACAGTAAGCTAACCTGTTTTTAGCATCTGTGTACAGTTGGAGCATCCAAAAAGAAAACACTTTACAATTAAATCTAGTCTATTTTGAACAAAAGAATGGCATAATCAAGAAAGGAAAATGCATGGGGAATATTTTGGTTAATTTTCTGATTAACTCATTAATGAGAGAAAAAGACGTACCTTTAAAATCTGAATTTTGTGCTAAATCCCAATTTAACACTCCTTTGCATCAGAAATGAACTTTACCCTCATTTTTCCTATTTTGTAAAAATACACCCTGAACTGTGTAGATGCAGTGAATTTTCTATAATTTTGAAAAACTGTTAAATCAATTTGAAGGAAAGCAACTTGCAAAAATTTCAGTGCTGCATAGGACTACAACTCAGGGTATATATTTGCACATTAGAAGTGATAGGAGTAAAGCTCATTTCTAATATGAATGTGAATGAATGTTATATTTGGATTCAGGGTGAAATCCAGAACCTAGAGGTGTTTCCTTCTCAACTGCCCCAACTGTACACTGATATCCTATTTTTACTTAATTTCACCAACAAAATTGCAAGACTACCAGGTAACTGATTCATTAGCCTACCTTAGCTCATGGGCATAATTTGCTATACAGCAGGAAAAGCAACTGCCCCCTCCCTAGCTGAAATTTAGTTTCTTCAAGACACTTGTCAAAACTAAGATAGGCCTACATAATTCAAGCATCCATAGAAAGAGATCAGTTGACTTTAGTATATCTTTTTTGGCAATATGACTCTTTGACTTGGGAAAATTAGCTCCTCCTTCGCCCCCCCCCCCCAGAATTTGACAAAATGATGTCCTTGTCAACAAAATCTACATATTTTGTTGATTTTTTCCTTAAATTGTTTCTAAGGATTCCATTTTACAAGCCAATTTGCTGACAGAATCAGAAGTTTTGAATAAAGAGACTATCTGAGGTCTGGGTTAAGCCCAGGCCTAGTTTACCTCTATTTTTTAAGAAGGAAGGGGTGCAGATAGCCAAGGCTTACTTCAAAGGAAACTCACATGTTTACAACATGGGTAAATATTTAGTTTCATCACAAGCTGTCCAAACTGGAAACTATGCTGCAGAGCAGCATAGTTTCCATTTTAGAGCACTTAGAAATGCTAATTCTAGATGCACATCCATTTTTTAGCTTTCTAAAATCCCCCTTCAACAAAATAAAAATGCATAAAGTGGGCAGGGTTTTGAAGCCAAGGGAAATGTTTGGGCTGTACATTATGAATGAAATTATATTTTAAATACTATTTCCAGTCATCACTGATAATTTCTGTATACTAGGATGTCAAAAGATAATTAAAAAAACTTACACATCCATTAATGATAATTGTCTACTTTCACTTCCAAGTTGAAACTAGCCAGTGAACTGGTGAAAAAATAAATATTATGTTCCTGCTCTGTTGATTTGAAGAAATGCCTTCTAATGCAATGGAGATTATCTACAGTTTTTCAGTTTGAGATTGAATTTGTTTTAAAAGATTATTTGGCTATGGGAAGGCCTTGATGAAACAAATTTGGTTGAATAGTGATTCTTGCAAGTGGATATTACCTATAGAGCAAAGCAAATTAGTCCATGAGCCTTGTGGGCAGCAGGGTGAGTCTCTATTCTATATTTATTGAATAATTATTTTTCCTGAAGCCTGAAAGAGCAAACGAAAAGTAGGGTACAACAAAATTGTTTTCAGCTTCATAGCTTTGCTCAATCCCATTTTATAAGGTTTTAAAGATATGCAAATACATTTCCTAAATTTTGAAAAAAAATATAGATATGGGTCAGAATTCTACTCAAATAACATGAATTGCATTTTCAGAACTAAGGGCAGAGAAAAAGCAACTGGTAACTGAAGATTAAGGTAAAATATTGTTTTATCAAAATTTCAAGATACAGACCTGTCATGTAGGCAAATTTCAGGGCTCTCTAGAGGGAGAAGGAGTAGAGGTGGGTACTTTAAAATAGCCTACCTCCCAGGATATACTTTAGCCTGTAGACCCATCCCTGAAAGTTTCATTTTCCTAACCTAACCCCTTTCCAAGATAGCAAGAAGTCACTAAACTAAAATTTTACTGAACTTTCTTCTGTAGACCTACCCCTGAAAATTTCCGTTCCCTAACCCAACAATTTTCCAAGATAGCAAGCAGTCAATCAACTAGAATTTTACCCATACTTTAGCCTGTAGACCCATCCCTAAAAGTTTCAACTTCCTAACTTAACTCTTTTCTGAGATAGCAAGAAGTCAGTTAACTAGAATTTTACCAGGTCATAAAATATGAATGAACAATTCAACTAATCAGAATACAGACCTTGCCCCACTGTCTGCAGGGCTCATGGACTAATTTGCTTTGCTTAATAGGGAATATTCACCCACAAGAATCACTATTCAACAAAATTTGTTTCAACAAGGCCTTCCCATAGCCAAAGAATCTTTTAAAACAAATTTCCAAGTTTAGACAGCTTGTGACAAAACCAAACATATACCACAACATAAAGTCTGGATCCATCCCTGAAAGGCTCATTTGCCTAATTTAATTAGACTTGCTTACATTGCAAGTTAGCAAACTCTACAGAATTTCTAGGCTGACTTACCACACATTTTGGGTTAGGAATTAAAATTCAGTCCTCACGAATTCAAAGCTAGTAGGATACTGATCTGAATTTGAATGGACTGCCAACTAATATTAGTGGTTTATCAGCCTCCAGCTAAAATGCTTTTACAGTTTTGAATTATTCTATCCAGTTTGTTTGCAAACATCAAAGGATGCCGGTTATTGATACCACGCCTAAGATGCAGCATTGTCATTTGCAAAGAATTGCTCATATTCTTCATGTTTTCGGCTATCCAGCGATCACGTAAATGATTATCGAATTAAAAAGAAAACTGAATGTAACCATACTTAATTTAAATAAACCTTAACAATAACACAATAAAGGATTATGCGAAATATTTCACCCTAAGAAACTGTCTGCAAAGAAAGAAGCAAATCCTATTGAGAAAAATAAAACCCCCAGAGGGATGAGTCTTTTATGAATGAGCGAAAAAGTTGACTGCCACTCCAATGTTTTCCAACAGCTCTCGTTGCAAAATTTTGTATGTTGTGAGGGAGTGTGAATTGATATCCGAAATTTCTAGGGAACAAGATTGAAAGTTGCAATTAGAGTGATCAATTTTGGAAAGTATTTTAAAACCAAAAAAAACATTTATTAATTTACACTGCTTATTTCAGACAATACTTTATTTTAAGGACTATCAAAAAATATTGGTGTAGCAGCCAACTTTTTCACTTATTCACAGAAGGCTAATCCCTCTAGGTTTTTATCTTTCTCAATAGGATTTGCGATGCAAAACAAAAAAGAATCCTAAAGTAAATCATGAAAGCAAACAAACAGATAATCTATCGATTCAGGATATTTTTGATGGGGGGGGGGTTGGTATGAGCTAATTGTGCAATCATAATTGTGCTTCTCAATATTAGAAGCAGACGTGGGAAAAGAATTTTCCTTCTAGACTCCGGTATTTCCGAGGACCGAGGAATCAACATAAAACAAAGTACAAAAAATAAACAAATTCTACAGAAAATTGGGACTTCCAGAAAAAAAGGCCAAACAGCCCCTTTTCTGGATGTATGTCCGGTTTTAAAATGGAATTAAACCCATTGCAATTTTATAACATACCGTTGGCCAGGAACTAATTCGTCATAAAGTATGCTTTTTACAATTGCCTCTTTAGTCTAACAAATAATCCAAGTGTACATTTTTTACCAGTTTTTAAATAGACTTGGGACTACTCATTTTATGTATTAAAAATACCTCTACTGTTTGACTGGTGTTTTCAGAGCCAGTTAAACATTAAATTTTAGATCTTCTATTTCTCGTGTCTTCTGTATAAAAATAAATGAAACGTCTCAAACTCCAAAGTAATCTATTCCACAGAGTCTTATTTCAATCAGTGTTTTCGAAAAGGCTATAAGGCTAGAAAATAAACTATTCCAGAGAAATTCATAAAAAAAAAAATGTGTCATTAGTAAAAACCTTCTACCAACCATTTTTTTTTCTCCTATTATGCTAATTTTAAAATAATTTTGTTATTAGTTGAAAGTAACCTTCAATATTGAATAAGAATTAAAATATGTAGTAGGTACCTTACTACATCATTGGTATATTCAAACAAATAATAAGAACGACCTCTTTGGGTGTGTTCCAAAACTGAATTGTCAATAATGATCATTAATCGTCGGTCAACCCTATCTATGTATTTAAGACAAAATATGAGAAAATTTGGTTTCTTAATGCTTATGCTCCCTGTGCATGTTCTTTGTATGCTATGTCCTGCAGCCCTGAAATTTCGCTAATGGAACGTAACATGACATTTTTTTACCGTTCAATAGCTGAGATTCAGCTTTATCCATCTGCTAAATCACATTTTGAAATTTACTTTATTAGATTTTTAGATTAAAAATATGTTGAAAATTGGTTGAGAATCATCGAAAAAAAAAGTTTAAGAATTAATTTATAAACAAGCTTACATCAATCTTTATTAAAAAGTCTAAGTAATATTATAAAAAGCCTTAGTAAGGCCTATTCTTGAGTATTTCCCTAGCGTGTGGTATCCATCAAACCATTCTGACATAAATATATTCAGAACCATCCTTCGAACTATTAATTTGGACGCGAGTATATCCTTTACATTTCCGCATTACAGAGCTACTAGGTAACACCCTTACAAACCCCAGAAGTGAAATCTCCTGAAAGTGAAAAAAAGAATTGGCTCAAACAGTTTTGTTTCTCCCGTTTGTAATCGCTGGAACCACCTTTCAGACGATGTTGCGTAATTACAATTTTTTGACAGTTTCCGAGGTCAATACCAAAAAGTGATCTTTACCAGTGTCAATATGAGATGAGGATCCCAGGTTTAGTTCTGAAATATAAATTATTTATATTAGTTTCTCCATATGCTTTATTATACATTTGTATTTATACCCTACAAGTGAAAGCTTCCTGCGTATGGTCATAACAAATAAATAAAAATCATACTTCTGGTTTGGTGAATGAATAGACCTAAAATTAATAAACTCGTTGGCTTAAGCATCTTGCCGCGTTGGTGTAGGCTACGGTTGAAGGCTCGTTGAAAAATGGTATGTTTAAGGTTAAAAGCCTTAAAAATAGATTGGTGGATGATACCTTTACTAAGAAAATCAAATAGGTATAGTGTTTCGAATTTATGGTATTTTATTGAGATTTGGATCTAAAACTCTTAGCCATGAGCATCAGTTGTTATTTTTACTCGAAGTACAGGTGAGGAAAAAGAAAAATCAATAGCCCCTAGTGTCCTACTTATTCAAAAATTGTAAATGCTATACTTTTTAGGTGCTTTTACTCTTCGAGGGGGAGGAAGAGTATTTTTGTACTACATGTTTCTTGCTGTTTATGATGGAAAGGCAGGGGGGTCTTCATCAATAGAAGATTTACCTCTGTTATTCAAGACATATTGAAAAGTTGGCCCCATAAATTTTTGGATTTGAAAGACTTCCCTTTATGTGAAAGAGAAGTTTCAATTTATATGGAGTACAAATAAACTAAAGGCGTTGAGGATATTTAAGTTATTCTATGTACTCTTAGCCTTTGTATTTAAGTGTGAGGTCAGCATGTATTTGCACGATTCACTTTTGACAAACAGCACGATCACCAGCTCCATAAGAAAATTATATGCGACTAGGATATAACTTACAACCTATGCCCAGGGCTCTGGGAGCTGCGTCAATCCTGGAGGCATTGTTATATAACTTTGTACTAACGTCGTTATATAACTTTGGAATAACTTTGGACTAACGTCGGGGAGGGGGAGCTAGTTGCCTCTGAAAAGGAACTAAAACTTTCAATTTCCTATTAAATGAGCCTCCTTTAAATTTTATACGACCACTCAATCCAAAAAAACCTTATATGTCCCCGGAGCATAACTTACAGCCCTTCTCCCCAGGTTCTGAGGGGTTGTATCAACCCCGAAGGCCTTATTATATGACCTTTAGACTGTTTGAGAAAAGAGGAAACGGGAAGGGGCAAGCTGCCCTTCGATCATTTTTGACTCTTAAAACAACACTAGAACTTCTGATTTCCAATTCAATGAGCTCTCTCCGAACTTTATACGACCGCCCCTTCCATAAAAACCTTATATGTTGATAATGGACACCTATTACAGCTTATAGTCATCGCCTTGAGGGATGTGGGGGGGGGGCTGTCATCCTCAAGGATCTAATTACTAGACCTTTCAACTACTTTAAACAGAATGGCTATCTCAAAATTTTGATTATGTGTGTTTGGAAAAATGATGGGCTTGGAGAAGTGGCTGCCCTCCAATCACTTTCGTTTATTGAAAAGGAAGCTAAATCTTTCTATTTCGAATCGAATGAGCCCCTTTTGAAGTTTCTACGGCAACTACTTCGATACGAAGTGCCCTGGTCTAAGAAAACAGCAAAAATAAATAAATAAATAACACATTGTGTCACATCACTCTTTACTTAGGCAATGCTATTGCACTGCCTATTATAACAAAAATAGCATTTTTCAAGTTCTATGGGCTGGGGATCTGAACCTATGGTCTATCTTCACTTCTTGTGGAACCTTGTATGCACCCAGAGATCGGAACTGGCCCGCTCATGCTTTTCTCACTGTGGACCTAAGCCATAACTCAGTTTTGCGCAAATTTCGTCGAACAAGAAACGATAACTAACAAAAAACATGACCTAAGAGCTCATATTGCACGACGAGCATTTGTGAAGAGGGCGGAAGAGCGAAGAGCCAAGACCTCATATCATATGAGCTCTAACAAAATTCTACGAATCAATAGATTGCTTTAAAAGAAAAATCAGAGGCTTAATCCGGTCGGGATTTGAAATAGGAGCTCTGAGTCACGAGGTCCTTCTAAATATCAAAGTTCATTAAGATCTTATCACCCACTCATAGGTTAAAAATACCTCAATTTTTTTAATTTTTACCCTCTCTTCAACCCCCCCCCCCCCCCCCGATGGTCGAACCGGAGAAAACGATGAAGTCAATTTGTGCATCTCCCTGACAAGCCTACCAATTTTCATCGTCCTAGCACGTCCAGAAGTACCAAACTTGTCAAAGCACTGAACCCCACCCCCTAACTCCTTTAAAGAGAATGGGGATTCGGTCCGGTTACGTCAATCCCGTATCTACGACATTTATAAGCGTTTCCCAAAATTTCTGGTTTCCCCCCTCCAAATCCCCCTAATTTAAACAGATCTGGTCGGGATTTGAAAAAAAAGAGCTCTGAGATACGAGTTCCTTCTAAATATCAAATTTCATTAAGATCTGGTCACCCGTTCTGAAGTTAAAAATACCTCAATTTTTCAAATTTTTCCAAATTAACAAACTCGAGCTCCCCCAAAGAGAACAGGTCCGTTCTAATTATGTCAATCCCGTATCTATAACTTGTGCTTATTTTTCCCATCAAGTTTCATCCCGATCTCTCCACTCTAAGGCTTTTCAAGTTTTCCGGTTTCCAAGATTTCTATTTCCCCCTCCGACCCTATATGTCCCAGGATCTGATACGAATTAAAAATGGAGCATCTGAAACATAAGATTCTTCTATAGATCAATTTTCATTAAGATCCGGTCACCCATTCGTATGATACCTCGATTTTCACGTTTTCCAAGAATTCCAGTTTCCCCCTAAAACTCCACCTAATCACATTGGTACTGGTTGGGATTTAAAATTAGGGTTTTAAAGCACAAGATCCTCCTAAATATCAAATTTCATTAAGATTTGATCACCCGTTCGTAACTTAAAACTACCTCATTTTTTAATTTTTCCAAATCCCCCCCCACTCCACCAAAGAGAGCGGATCTGGTCCGGTTATGTTACTCATATATCTTGGACTTGTGCTTATTCTTCCCACCAAATTTCATCCTGATTTCTCCGCTTTTAGTGTTTTCCAAGATCCCCCCCCCCCAATGACACTAGATCTGGTCGGGATTTAAAATAAGAGATCTGAGTTACGAGGTCCTTCTAAATATGAAATTTCATTAAGATCCGATCACTCCTTCGTAAGTTAAAAATACCTCGTTTATTCTAATTTTTTTAGAATTAACCCTTCCCCCCAACTCCCCCAAAGAGAGCGGATCCGTTCCAGTTACGTCAATCACGTATCTAGGACTTGTGTTTATTTTTGCCACCAAGTTTCATCCCGATCCCTCCACTCTAATTGTTTTCCAAGATTTTAATTCTCCCCAACTCCCCCCAATGTCACCGGATCCGGCCGGGATTTAAGATAAGAGCTCTGAGACACGATATCCTTCCAAACGTCAAATTTTATTAAGATCCGATCACTCCTTCGTAAGTTAAAAACACCTCAGGTTCTCTAATTTTTCAGAATCATCCCCCCAACTCCCCCAAAGGGAGCAGATCCGTTCCAGTTATGTCAATAACGTATCTAGGACTTTTGATTATTTTCCCACCCAGTTTCATCCCGATACCTCCACACTAAGCGTTTTGCAAGATTTTAGGTTCCCCCTAAATTCCCCCAATGTCATCAGATCCGGCCGAGATTTAAAATAAGAGCTCTAAGACGCAACATCCTTCCAAAAATAAAATTTCATTAAGATCCGATCACTCCTTCGAAAGTTAAAATACCTCATTTTTTCTAATTTTTCAGAATGAACCCCCCCCCCCCCATTCGACTCCCCCAAAAATAGCGCATCCGTTCCGGCTATGTCAATCACATATGTAGGACTTGTGATTATTTTTCCCACCAATTTTCATCCCGATCCCTCCGCTCTAAGCGTTTTCCAAAATTTTAGGTCCCCCCCCACAACTCCCCCCAATGTCACCAAATCCGGTCGAGATTTAAAACAAGAGCTTTGAGACACGATATCCTTCCAAACATCAAATTTCATTAACATCTGATTACTCCTTCGTAAGTTAAAAATACCTCATTTTTTCTAATTTTTCAGAATTAACCCTCCCCCCTAACTCTCCCAGAGAGAGTGGATCTGTTCTGGTTATGTCAATCACGTATATAGGACTTGTGCTTATTTTTCGCACCAAGTTTCATCCCGATCCCTCCACTCTAAGCGTTTTCCAAGATTTTATATCCCCCCCAACTTCCCCCCATGTCTTTGGATCCGGTCAGGATTTAAAATAAGAGCTCTTAGACACGATATCCTTCCAAAAATAAAATTTCATTAAGATCCGACCACCCGTTCGTAAGTTCATAAGTAATTTTTTCTAACTTTTCCGACTTAACCGTCCCCCCAATCCCCCCAGATGGTGGAATCGGGAAAACAACGACTTCTATTTTAATCTGGTCTGGTTCCTGATACGTCTGCCGAATTTCATTGTCCTAGCTTACCTTGAAGTGCCTGAAGTAGCAAAACCGGGACAGACAGATAGACCGACAAACAGACAGACAGATCGACCGACCGACAGAATTTGCGATCGCTATATGTCACTTGGTAGATACCAAGTGCCATAAAAAAGGAAAACGACATCGGGCGTTTTGAATATCCTTTTGTGAGCTGTCTCTTTACCCATTTAAGTAAGTCTTTGGAAGCAGTAAAACTGAATGTCTGCTAAATTCAAAGTAGCTTATCGGGTAAACTTATGAATGGGGGATAGCCTCCTAATGTGCCATCGTTTGAGGAAACCAGGCCTTAACGTCAGATTCTGAACTACAAAACTTGAATTTCGGCCAAAAGTTGCCTCACCAGGATTCCTTTAATATTCAAAAAACATTTTATTATGACTACTATTTACTTTAGCCTTAGATAAGCATCGAACGGGTATCTGAAAACTACTTCTAAACTAATTATCAATTTATTTCAGTTACAGAGTTTGAAATTTTTGCTTATCTCTGTCTTAGCTAAGCATGTATTAACTAAGCTGGCATTTTCAAAAGGTTATTTGAAAAAAAGTATTTAATACGATATTCAAATTCCTCATCAAAAAATTTCGTCAGGTGAAAACTGACGTTTATCTTACTACAGCCCTGCAATAAAACAGGGTAACTTTAACCCCACCCCCTAACAAGTTTTGGATGGCTCGTCTCTTAGGAAGAATTGCAGAAAAATTCATGGGTAAAAGTCTAACCTTTTGATTCACTTTTGACAAACAACACGATCATGCATTCCTTAAAAACGGTATATCCGGCTAGAACATAACTTACAACCTTCGCCCAGGGCTCTGGCGGCTGCGTCAATCCTGGAGGCATTGTTATATAACTTTGGACTATTTTGAAAAAAAATGGCCATTTCACAACTTTGATTAGATGCGATTGAGGAAAAGAGGGCGTCGGGGAGGGGGGCCTAGTTGCCTCTGAAAAGGAACTAAAACTTTCAATTTCCTATTAAATGAGCCTCCTTTAAAGTTTATACGACCACTCAATCCATACAAACCTTATATGCCCCTCGAGCATAACTTGCAGCCCTTGTCCCCAGATTCTGAGGGGTTGTATCAACCCCGAAGGCCTTGTTATATGACCTTTAGACTGTTTTGAACAAAATGTATGATTCAAAAGTTATATTGGACGCATTTGGAGAAAAGAGGAAACGAGGAGGGGCAAACTTCCCTTCGATCACTTTTGACTCTTAAAAACAACACTAGAACTTCTGATTTCAAATTCAATGAGCTTATACTCTTCGAACTTTATACTACCGCCCCTTCCATAAAAACCTTATAGCCTATGTTGATAATGGACACCTATTATAGCTTATAGTCATCGCCTTGAGGGCTATGGGGGGGGCTGTCATGCCCAAAAAAATAATTACTAGACCTTTTAGCTACTTTAAACAGAATGGATTTATAAAATTTTTGACTATATGTGTTTGGGGAAATGATGGGCGCGGGGGAGTGGTTGCCCTCCAATTACTTTTGTGTACTAAAAAGGAAGCCAAATCTTTCAATTTCGAGTCGAATGAGCCCCTTTTGAAGTTTCTACGCCAACTCCTTCGATACGAAGTGCCCTGGTCTAAGAAAACAGCAAAATCTAAATAAAAAACACATTGTGGCCACATCGCTCTTTACTGAGGCAATGCTATTACACTGCCTATGATAGCAAAAATAGTATTTTTCAAGTTCTAAGGGCTGGTATTCTAAGCCTGTGGTCTATCTTCACTTCTTGTGGAACCTTGTATGTGCCCAGAGATCGGAACTGGCCCGCTCATGCTTTTCTGACTGGGGAACTAATATGCGCAAATTTCGTCGAACAAGAAATGATAACTAACAAAAAAAGAAAAAAAAAAACCGTGCGCTTTGAATATCTTTTTGTGAGCTGTCTCTTTACCAATGTCAGTGAGTCTTTGGAAGTAGTAAACTGAATGTCTGCTAAATTTAAAGTAACTTATCGGGTAAAATCATGAAGGGGGATAGCCTCCTAATGTGTTGTCGCTTGAGGAAACCAGGCCTTAACGTAAGATTATGAACTACAAAACTTGAATTTCGGCCAAAAGCTGTTTCACCAGGATTCTTTTAACGTTCAAAGAAAACATATCATTACGACTACTATTTACTTTAGCCTTAGGTAAGCATCGAACGGGCATGTGAAAACTACGTCTAAACTATTTATCATTTTATTTCAGTTACAGAGTCTGAAATTTTTGCTTATCTCTGTGCTATTTTTGCTTATCTCTGTGCTATTTTTGCTTATCTCTGTGTTAGCTAAGCATGTATTAGCTAAGCTTGCATTTTCAAAAGGTTATTTGAAAAAAAAGTATTTAATACGATATACAAATTCCTTATTAAAAAATTTCTTCGGGTGAAAACTGACGTTTATCTTATTACAGTCCTGCAATAAAACAGGGTAACTTTAACCCCACTCCCTAACAAGTTTTGGATGACTCGTCTCTTAGGAAGAATTGTAAAGAAAATCATGGGTAAAAGTCTAACCTCTCAAACACTTTTTCTAGTTTTTTCTATAGCTTAACCTTAACTAAAAGAAGTGAGGCATCACTAGTTTTAACTATATCCCTATCCCTGGTTTTAATAGCGTCCTTATCCCTGCTTTTAACAACATCCCCATCCCTGGTTTTAACAACATCCATATCCCTAGTTTTAACAACATCCATATTCCTGGTTTTAACAACATCCCTATCTCTATCCCATCTTTGAAAAATATCCCTATCCCTGCTTTTAACAACATTCCTATCCCTGCTTTTAACATCCCTGTCCTTGCTTTAACAACATCTCTATCCCTACTTTTAATAGCATTCCTATCCCGCCATTCCACTACATTCCCATCTCTAGAACCCACGAAAGCCCTATCCTTTTGTTTTAAACAGAACCCTAGTTTTAATCACATCCCTATCCCGTCATTCCAACGACAGCCAGCACATGCATGTTATGTCATAGGGAAGGTTAGCTTTAGCTTTGTTACATCATAGAAAATGTTTTCTATGAGATGCATGTTTCATAATATGGGATTGTTTGCCTACGTTGAGGATGACGTAATATTGCGTGAATTGATGGATTTATTGGGAGTGACGCAATCTAGGATGACTTCCTATACTTTGGACCCGTGGCAAACCCCCGCATGTAACAGAGCACGGCTCACACGTGAGTGTTACGTAATGGCCGTGCATATACGAGTGTCAAGTAATGGCGGTGCACACGTGAGAATGTCACGTAATGGTAGCAAACACGTGGGGTGTTACGTACTGACAATACGAACGGGGGATGTGACTTGTTCTCAAGCGTGGGTGTTATATAATGACGGGGGCACACCTGGGTGTTATGTAATGACACCGCATACGTGGGATTTCGCATAATGGCGGAACACACATCGGTGAAACATAATACTTTAAGAGATTTAAGAGTTTTTTCTTCGGCATTTCTTTTTCTTTCATACTTTTTTTTCTCAGGGAACCTTTATATTCTAATGATTTATGTACCCATTAGGATTCCAAAGGGCCATTTCTATCCAATGGAACTGCGCCCTAGACAGCTGAACCAGCAATCTATTTATAATATTATAATTCAAGAAATAGTTCCTACGAAATAGCCAATTTCACACGTGGTGGATTTCCATGTCCCGCTTACTAGAATGATTAAGCTATTGATTATGTGTTTCCTATGACTGCAATAATTGAGATACGGGGGGAGGAATCGATTACTAGAGTTTGGTTATATTTTAAATGTACTTGCTTACTAGGTAATGCTTTAGAAGGGTATTGTAAACTCAGCGATAGACACAGCGATTCTTCACTTCTTAGCGATATGATCCTAGCTTTTTGGAGGGTCCCTCTTAGAGAGTTTCTAGAGATTTTCTCTTAGAGAATTATATAATTTTTTCAAAATATATGATCCTTCTTAGAGAATGTTTAGAGATATTTTCTTAGAGAATGATCAAACTTTGATCAAAATATAGAAGAATTGAGGCACAAGATATGTGACTTGATTCTTTATTTTGTTCCTTTTTCCTTGGTATTATTTTCTCTCAATTCCTATGCCTTTACAATTAATAGCTTACAAACGATACACTCTAGAAAGAACTATCACACATATGACATTTTTCGGGCATTTTTATGAGCAATATTTGTTTATACAAGAATCAATCGTTTAAACTTAATGAGAAAATCCCCACTAGTGTTTCTTCTAATGACTCCTAGCAGTTGAGGTCAGCTTGGCAATATATACCGCTCCCGATGACACCCTTCTGGTGCAAATTATCATGTATGGTTCTTTTTTCAAGCTTTAACCATCAAAATAAATTAGCAAATTAAAAAATGGCCATTATTTTTTAATGACCATTATTGTGCAAAACAGAATATTGTTTTTGAAAAATATTCTTTTAAACAAGAATCGATCGCTTAAACTTAATGAATAAATCCCTATTAGCGTTTCTTCTCATGACTCCTAGCAGTTGAGGCCAGACTGGCACAATGTATTACTCCTGATGACACCCTTCTGGCACAAATGTTCAAACCTAAGGGGTTTTTCACGCTTTTACCCTCAGAATAAATTTATAAACTTAAAAATTACCATTGTTGTTTACTTGAATAGCGGAAACCCACCATTTCATTGCTAGATTGTAATTTTCCATGGTAATTCCAAACCAGTGACACTCAATGGCTGACAACTAGCAAGCATTATAAAGCATATGACATTTTTTGAGCATTTTAACGGAAAAATATTCGTCTACACAAGAATCGATCGTTTAACCCTGATAAAAAATCCCCACTATCGATTCTTTTGATGACTCCTATATATTGAGATGAGCGTGGGACAACGTACCACTCTCAATGACACCCTTTTGGGGCATGAATTATCCCACCTCCCTTTACCCTCAAAATTAATTTATAAACTAAAAGACCATTGTTGTTACTTCAACAGCAGAAAATTGCCATTTCATTGCTAGATTAAGATGTTGCATGGCAATTTTATAAAACTTTATAAACTTTATGATAATATAAAAAATATATGAACTTTATAAACTATATGAACTTTATAAAAAAAAATCCCCAATAACGTTTCATCTAAAAAAACCTAGCATTCGAGGCCAGTATGGCACAATGTACAACCCCCCGATGTCATTCTTCTGGCACATATTATCATACCTAAGGGTTTTTTCAGGCACTTTTCCTCAAAAATGAGTTTATAAACTAAAAAATGACCGTCGTTTTTATTTGAACAGCAAAAACTTACCATTTCACTGCTAGATTGCGATGCTTCATGACAGTTCCCCAGCCCAAAATACTCAATGGTTGACAAACACCACCTTCTAGCAAGCATTATCACAAGTATGGTAAGTTTCCGAGTATTTTCGTGCAAAACCATTCGTTTACACAAGAATCGATCGTTTAAACTTAATAAAATGAAACTTAATAATTGTTTTTAATTGAACTTTTTGCGTGCAGAAATCAATGTTTCTCTTCGAGAAACATTGATTTTTCTCGTTAAACAGAATTTGTTCGTGGATTTTGTGCTTGTAGCAAGCTGATTTTTATTTGTGAACCTTGTTGCATGTTGATTTTGTTTGTTGGTGAAACTTCTACATTGATTTTTCTCCTCGTGAAACTGGTTTTCTTCATGGAGCTTATTGGGTGCTGAATTTGTTCGTGAAACTTTTTGCATGCTGATCTTTGTTCGTGAAACTTGTTGCATGTTCATTTTTCTGTTCGTGAAACTTGTACATTGATTTTTCTCCTTTTGAAACTGATTTTGTTCTTGGAGCTGCTTTTTCATGCTGATTTTGTTCCTGGAACTTGTTACGTGCTGATTATTGTTTGTGAAACTTTTTGATCATTCTCTTCCTGAAACGTGAACATTGATTTTTCTCTTAGTGAAACTGATTTTGTTCATGGAACTTGTTGTGTGCATATTTTTGTTCTTGGAACTTTTTGCAGGCTGATTTTTGTTCGTGAAACTCGTACATTGATTTTTTTCCTCGTGAAGCTGTTTTTTGTTTCTGGAACTTGTCGTGTTCTGATTTTTTTCGTGTCACCTGTTGCATCTTGATTTTTCTCTTCGTAATACTTATACATTGATTTTTCTGCTCGTGAAGCTGATTTTGATCATTAAACTTGTTACGTGCTAGTTTTTGTTCGTGGAGCTTGTTGTTTGCCGATCCTTGTTTGTAAAACTTGTTGCATGTTGATTTATCTCTTCGTGAAACTTGTAAATTGATTTTTTTTCTTTTTGCTTGCTGATTTTTGTCCATGAAATTTGCTGCGTTCTGATTTTGTTGATGTAACCCGTTGCATGCTGATTTTGTCTGGTTCGTAAAACCTACCGCGTGCTGAGTTTTTTTGCTCGCGGAACCAACTGCGTGCAGATTCTTGTTCTTGAACATTGTTCGACTGTTATTTTTCTGTTTTTGAAACTTGTGCACTAATTTTCTCCTCATGAAACGGATTTTATTCATAGAACTCGTTGCACGCTGATTTTCATTCGTGAACAAAAAAATAGGTCCTCAATTAGTTCCAGGAACAAAAATCAACACGGAAGGTGCTCCATGAATAAAATCAGTTTCTTGAAGAGGATACATCGATGTACAAGTTAAATGAAGCATATTGTTTTTTCTCTTTTTGATAATTGTGCTGATTTTTTCTCCTCGTGAAACTGATTTTATAAATAGAACTTGTTGCTTGCTTGGTTTTGTTCGTGGAACCTGTTGCGGGCTGATTTTTGTTCATGAAACTTGTTGCTTACTGATTGTTGTTCAAGGAACTTGTTGTGTTCTAATTTTTGTTCGTGAAACTTCTTGCTTGTTGATTTTTCTCTTCTTGAAACTTGTACGTTTCTCCTTGCGAAACTGATTCTGATTATTGAACTTGTTGCGTGATGATTTTTACTTGTGAAACTTTGACAAGGCCTTTGCTCCTCGTGAATCTGTTTTTTTCATCTAATTAGTTGCCTGTTGATTTTTTTCATGGAACTTATTGTATGGTACTTTTTTGCTCGTGAACCTTGTTGCATATTGATTTTCTCTTCATGTAACTTGCACATTGATTTTTTCTCCTCAATAACCTGATTTTGTTCATGGAACTCTATGCGAGTTAATTTTTGTTCCTTGAACTTATTGCGGGCGGATTATTTTTTGTTCGTGAAACTTCATGCATGTTGATTTTTCTCTTTTTGAAAATTGTGCACTGATTTTTTTCTCCTGGTGAAACTGCTTTTATTCATAGAACTTGTTGCTTGCTTATTTTTGTTCGAGGAACCTGTTTTGGGCTGATTTTTATTCATGAAACTAGTTGCATACTGATTTTTCCTGTCGTGAAGCTAGTACATTTATTTTCTATCTTCGTGAAACTGTTTTAGTTCATTGAAGTTGTGCCATGTTGATTTTTCTCTTTCTGGAAATTGTGTTCTGAGTTTTTCCCCTCGCGAAACTAATCAAATTCATATAACCTGTTGCTTGCTTATTTTTGTTCTTGGAACCTGTTGCGGGCTATTTTTGTTCATGAAACTTGTTGTAAGCTGATTTTTTTCTTCTTGAAACTAGTACATTGATTTTCACTCCTCATAAAACTGATTTCGTTCTTTGAACTTGTTGCGTGTTGATTATTGCTCGTGGAACCTGTTGGATGCTGACTTTGGTTCATGATTTTTCTCGTTGTGAAACTTGTAAACTGATTTTTCTCCTCATGAAACTGTTTTGTTCATGGAACTTTTTGTGTGTTGATTCCGTTCATGGAACTTGTTGTGTGCTTATTTTTGTTTGCCAAACTTTTCGCATGTTGTTTTTTTATTCGTGAAACTTGTTGATTTATTTTTCTCCTCTTGAAACCAACATTGTAAATGGAACTTGTATCGTGGTGATTTTTGCTCGTGGAACTTGTTTCGTGCTAATTTGTGCTTGCATAACTTGTTGCATGTTGAGGTTTCTCTTCGTGAATTTTGTATACTAATTTTTCTTCTTTTGAAATTGATTTTTTTAGGGACATTGTTGCTTGCTGATTTTTGTTCGTGAAAATTTTAGCATGTTGATTTTTCTCTTCGTGAAGGTTGTACCCAGATTTTTCTCCTCGCGAAACTGATTTTGTTCATGGAACTTGTTGAGTGCTAATTTTTCCCTTTGTGAAGCTTGTACGTTGATTTTTCTCCTCCTGAAACTGATTTTGTTTATTGAACTTCTTTTGTGATGATTATTGCTCGTTAAAGCTGTTGTATGTTTTTATTCGTGAAGCTCGTTGTAGCTGTTGACTTTTTTTATTCGTGAAACTTGTTGATTGATTCTTCTTCTCGTGAAACCAAGCTTGTTAATGAAACTTGTTTTGTGCAGATTCTTGATCGTGGAACTCGTTTCTTGCTGACTTTTTGCTCGCAAAATTTGTTGCATATTGATTTTTCTCATCGTGAATTTTGTACATTGATTTTTCTCCTTGTGAAGTATATATATATATATATTTATAAATAATGAAAAAATAAATAACCAATGCAACAGCATAGACACATACATAAATATACACCATAAAAAAAGAGGACAGAAGGAGAAACGGAAGACTGTTTTCCTACTTTAGTAATTAATGTAGATCAGTACTTAAATGAGGCATTAACCCTACTCATCCATCCAATTACATAAGTCAAACAGCATAGCCGTACACAATCAGCCATAAAGAATAATCCATGGGCAGGCGGTCGACTGTTAAGTAAGCATAAGTCGTCATTTACCACATGAGGCCCACATGGTACAATGTATCAGCCCCTGATGACACCCTTCTGGTGTAAATTACCACATCTAAGGATTTTTTTCAAATTCATTCCTTCAAAAACCATTCATAAACTTAAAAAAGGCCATTGTTTTTATTAGAGCTTGTCGCGTGCTGATGTTTGTTCGCGAAACTTGTTGCATATTGAGTTTTCTCTTTGTGAAACTGATTTTGTTCATGGAACTTATTGCATTCTGATTCTGTTTATGGAAATTGCTGCGTGTTGTTTTTTTGTTCATGAAACTTGTTGTATGTTGATTTTCTTCGTAATACTTGTGCATTAATTTTTCTCCTCGTGAAAATAATCATGTTCATGAAACTTGTTGCATCCAGTTTTTGTTCGTAAAACTTGTTGAATGCCAATTTTTGTTCCTGAAATCAGCACGCAACAAGCTCCATGAGCAAAATCAACACACACAAAATCCTTGAACAAAATCAGTTTCATAGGGAGAATTATCAAAGGACAAGTTTCACAAAGAGAAAAATCAACAGGCAAAAAGTTTCACGAACAAAAAAAGCAAGTGACAAGTTCCATGAACAAAATAAGTTTTACGATGAGAAAAATCATCCTACAAGTTTCAAGAAGAGAAAAATTAATATTCAACAAGTGTCGCTAACGAAAATCAGCGCGCAACAAGTTCCAAGAACAAAATTACCGAGCAAAAAAGTTCATGAACTAAAACAGTTTCACGAGGAGAGAAATTAACTTAAAAGTTTCACGAAGAGAAAATGAACCTGAAACATTTTTCACAATGGAAAATCCGCACGCAACAGGCTTCACGAGCAATAATAAGACACAACAAGTTTAATGAACATAAATGAACATAAACAGTTTCATGAGGAGGGAAAATCAACTTACAAGTTTCACAAAGGAAAAATCAACATGCAATAGTTTTTACGAACAAAAAGTTCCAAGAACAAAAATAAGTACACAACAAGTTCCATGAACAAAATACGTTTCACGACGAGAAAAATTAATGTTCATGTTTCAGAAAGAGAAAAACAACATCCAAAAAGTTTCACAAGCAATAATCAGCCCGCAACAGGTTCCACGAACAAAGATCGACACGCAGCAAGTTCAATGGCACTCAAATCAGTTTCAAGAGGGAAAAAACAGTGAATAAAATTCAACAAAAATCAGCCCGTAACAGGTTCCACAAACAAAAATAAGCAAGAAACAGTCAGTTTACAATTTTCAAAAAGAGAAAAAAAATATGCAACAAGTTTCACAGAAATAAAAAATCCGCCCATAATAAGTTTCAGGAACCAAAATTAACATGCAACGAGTTCTATGAACAAAATCAGTTGCTTGAGAAGAAAAAATCAATTTATCAGTTACATGAAGAGAAAAGCAACATGCAACAAGTTTCAAGAACAAAATTAGCAAGTTCCACGAACAAAAATCAGCAAGCAACATGTTCCATGAACAAAATCAATTTTATAAGGAGAAAAATCAATGTACAAAATTCGCAAATAGAAAAATCAACATGCAACAAGTTTTGCGAGCAAAATTCAGCAAGAAACAGGATCCACGATCAAGAATCGGCACGCAACAAGTTCTATTAACAAAGTTGGTTTCACGAGGAGAAAACTCAATCAACAAGTTTTACAAATAAAATTAGAAAGTTCCACGGACAAACATCATCAAGCAACATGTTCCATGAACAAAATCAATTTTACAAGGAGAAAAATCAATATACAAAATTCACGAATAGAAAAATCAACATGCAACAAATTTTGCGAGGAAAAATCAACAAAAAACAAGTTCCACGATCAAGAAACATCACGCAACAAGTTCTATTAACAAAGTTGGTTTCACGAGGAGAAAAATCAATCAACAAGTTTCACGAATAAAAAAAAATCAACATGCAAAAAGTTTTGCGAATAAAAATCAGCATTCAACAAGTTCCATGAACGACATAGCATGCAAAAAGGTCCATGAACTGAAACATTCTCATGAGAAGAAAAATTAGGGTACAAATTTCACAAATAGATATATCATGACCAAAAATCAGGACGCAACAGCTTTAACCAGCAATAATCATCACGTAAAAAAATCAATTAACAAAATCAGTTTCATGAGGAGAGAAAATCAATGTACAAGCTTCACAAAGGGAAAAATCAGCATGCAAAAAGTTTCATGAAAAAAGTTAGCCCGCAACAGGTTTCACGAACAAAAATAAGAAAGCAACAAGTTCTATGAATAAAATCGGTTTCACGAGGAGTAAAGTCAGTGCAAAATTTTCGAAAGAGAAAAATCAACATGCAACAAGATTCACATACAAAAAAAATCAGCCCCCAATAGGTTACAGGGACAAAAATCGACATGCAAGGAGTTCCAAGAACAAAATCAGATTTACGAGCAGAAAAATCCATGTACAACTTTCACGAAGATAAAAATCAGCAAGCCAAAAGTTTTACGAACAAAAATCAGAACGCAACATGTTCCATGGTCAAAATCAGTTTCGCGAGGAGAAAAATCAGTATACAGGTTTCACGAAGAGAAAAATCAACATGCAACAAGTTTCACGAACAAAAATCAGCAAGCAACGATTTTCCTAAGCAAAATCAGTTTCACGAGGAGAGAAATCAATATACAAAATTCATAAAGAGAAAACTCATCATGCAACAAGTTATACGAACAAAAATCAGCACGAAACAAGTTCCACGAGCAAAAATCAGCACGTAGCAAGTTCCATTAACAAAGTTGGCTTCACGAGGAGAAAAATAAATCAAGAAGTTTCACGAATACAAAAACAAATGCAAAATGCAAATGCAAAAATCAGCCCCCAACAATTTCTGTGAACGAAATCAACACGCAAAAAGTTCCATGAACTAAAACAGTTTCACGAGGAGAAAAATCAGTTTACAAGTTTCACAAAGAGAACAATCATGTACAAAAGTCCGCGCGCAACAGGTTCCACGAGATATAATCAACACGCAACAAGTTCAAAGAACAAAATCAGTTTCAAGAGGAAAGAAAATCAATGTACAAGTTTCACGAAGAGAAAAATCAGCATGCAACAAGTTTCAAGAACAAAAATCAGCCCAAAACAGGCTCCACGAACAAAAATAAGCAAGCAACGGGTTATATGAATTTAATTAGTTTCGCGAGGAGAATTAATCAGTGCCTAATTTTCAAAAAGAGAAAAATCAACATCTAACAGCTTCAATTAACAAAATAAGTTTCACGAAGAGAGAAAATCAATGCACTAGTTTCACAAAAAGAAAAATCAGCATGCAACAAGTTTCATGAACAAAAATCAGCCCGCATCAGGTTCCACGAACAAAAATAAGCAAGCAACAGGTTATATGAATTTAATTAGTTTCGCGAGGAGAAAAAATCAGAGCACAATTTTCAGAAAGAGAAAAATCAAAATGCAACAATTTCAATGAAAAAAATAGTTTCACGAAGAGAGAAAATCAATGTACTAGCTTCACGACAGTAACAAGTTCTGTACAGTAACAAGTAACAAGTTCTATTAATAAAAACAGTTTCACGAGGAGAGAAAATCAGTGCACAATTTTCAAAAATCAACAAACAAGAAGTTTCACGAACAAAAAGTAATCTGCCCACAATAAGTTCAAGATCAAAAATACACACACAAGGGGTTCCGTGGACAAAATCAGGTTTTAAAGGCGATCGAAGAGAAAAGAAAACGAAGAGAAAATCAACATGCAACAAGGCTTACGAACAAAAAATCACCACACAACAAGTCCCATAAACAAAAAATCAACATGCAAGTAATTCTATGAAAAAAATAAGATTCACGAGGAGAAAAATCCATGTCAAAGTTTCACGAATAAAAAGAGCACGCAACAAGTTCCATGACTAAAATCAGTTTTGCGGAGAGAAATGTACAAGTTTCAAGAAGAGAAAAATCAACAATAAAAAAAGACTCACGAACAGAAAGTAGCACCCAACAAGTTCCTCGAACAAAAATCAGCAAGCAACAAGTTTTATGAACATTAATCAGCCCGTAACTGGTTCCACGAACAAAAACTAAGCAAGAAACAAGCTCGACGAATAAATTCAGTTTCACGAGGAGAAAAAATCAGTGCACAATTTTCAAAAAGAAAAAAATCAATATGCCTTTTGTAACTTGTACATCGATATTTTCTCTTCAATAAACTGATTTTGTTCATGAAACTCTTTGTGTGTTGATTTTGTTCCTGGAAGTTATTGAAGGCTGATTTTCTGTTCACGAATGAAAATCAGCGTGCAACAAGTTCCATGAATAAAATATGTTTAATGAGGAGAAAATTAGTGTATAAGTTGCAAAAAGAGAAAAATAGCAATCCAGCTAGTTTCACGAACAAGAATCTGCACGCAGTTGGTTCCGCGAACAAAAAAATCAGCACCCAGTATGTTTTGCGAACCAGAGAAAATCAGCACGCAACGGGTTCCATCAACAAAATTAAGACACAGCAATTTTCATGAACAAAAATCAGCAAGCAAAATTTTTCATGAAAAAATCGGTTTCACAAGGAAAAAGAATCAATGTACAAGTTTTACGAAGAGAAAAATCAACATGCAACAATTTTTACGAACAAATATATGCACACTACATGTTCCACGAACAAAAATCAGCATTTAACAAGTTTCATGAGAAAAATCAATGTACAAGTATCACGAAGATAAAAATCAAGATGCAACAGACTACACAAAAAAAAAATCAGAACAGGTTCCATGAACAAAATTCAGCACGCAATAAGTTCCATGAACAAAATAAGTTTCACGAGGAAAAAAAATCAGTGGACAAGTTTCAAGAATATAAAAATCAACATTCAACAAGATTCACGAAGAAATTTCAGCACACAACTAGTTCCATGAACAAAATCAGTTTCACGAGGAGAAAAATCAATGTTCAAGTTTGAGGAAGAGAAAAATCAACATGCAAAAACTTTCACAAACAATAATCGGTACGCAACAGGTTGCAGGAACAAAACCAGCACATACCAGCAGCTCCAAGAACAAAAATCAATGTACAAGTTTCACGAACAGAAAAATGAACATGCAACAAGATTCAAGAACAAAAAGCAGCATGCAACAGGTTCTGCGAAAAAAAATCTGTTTCACGAGAAAAAAAAATCAACGTACAAGTTTCACAAAGAGAAAATACAACTTGCAACAGCTTTCAGGAGAAAATTCTGAACGCAACAAGTTCCATGGGTAAAATCAGTTTCACGTAGAGAAAAATCAATCTACAAACTTTACGAACAGAAAAATCAAGATGCAACAAGTTTTACGAACAAAAATCAGCAAACGACAGATTCCAAGAACAAAAATCAGCACGCAGCAAGTTCCATGAACAAAATCAGTTTCATAAGGAGAAAAATCAAAGTGTAAGTTTCACGGTGAGAAACTATGATATGTAAAAAATTGCACGAACAAAAATAAATCAACGTGCAAAAGTTCCATGGTCAGTTTCGTAAGGCGAAAAAACCAACGTACAAGTTTCGCAAAGAGAAAAATTAACATACAACAAGTTTCACGAACAAAAAATCAACATGCAAATTAAATGAACTAAATCAGTTTCACGAGGAAAAAATCAATGTACAAGTTTCATGAAGCGAAAAATCAACATGCAATAAGTTGCACGAACAAGAATCAGCAGAAAACAAGTTTCACGAGCAAAAATCATCGCAAAACAAGTTCCAATATCAAAGTCTGTTCACAAGGAAAAAATCAATATAAAATTATAACGGAGAGAAAAAATCAAGACGCAACAAGTTTCACGAACAAAATCAGCACGCGATAAGTCCCATGAACAAAATCAGTTTCACGAGGAGAAAGATCAATGTACAAGCCTCACAAACAAAAAAATGAACACCAAACAAGATTCACGAACAGAAATCAATATGCAACAAGTTTCACGAACAAAAATCAGCAAACAACAAATTCCACCAACAAAAATAAGCATGCAATAAGCTCCCTGAACAAAATAAGTTTCACAAGGAGAAAAATCAATGTTCAAGTTTCAGGAAGAGAAAAATCAACATGCAACAAGTTTCACAAACAATAATCAGTATGCAACGAGTTCCACGAATAAGATCAACACTTACTAAGCTCCAAGAACAAAATCAGTTTCACAAGGAGAAAAATCAATGTAAAAGTTTTACGAACAGAAAGATGAACATGCAACAAGTTTCACGAACAAAATCAGCATGCAACAGGTTTCGCGAAAAAAAAAAACAACTTCACGAGAGAAAAAATCAATGTACAAGTTTCACAAAGAGAAATAACAAGTTGTAACAACTTTCAAGAAAAAAACAGCACGCAACAAGCTCCATGAGCAAAATCAGTTTCACTAGGAGAAAAATCAAGGCACAAATTTTACGAAAAGAAAAATCAAGATACAGCAACTTTCACGAACAAAAATCAGCAAACAACAAATTCCAAGAACAAAAATCAGCACGCAACAAATTCCATGAGCAAAATCAGTTTCACGAGGAGAAAAATCAAAGCATAAGTTTCACGGTAAGAAAAATTAATATGCAAGAAGGTTCGCGAACAAAAAAAAAATCAGCGCGCAAAAGTTCCTTGATCAGTTTCGTAAGGAGAAAAGATCTACAAGTTTCATGAAGATGGAATTCAACTTGCAATAAGTTTCACGAACAAAAAATCACCACGTAACAAGTTCCGTAAACAAAGAGTCAATACGCAAATTCCATGAATGAAATCACTTTCACGAGGAGAAAAATCAATGAACAAGTTTTACGAAGAGAAAAATAAACAATGCAACAAGTGCCATGAACAAAAACAAGCACGCAACAAGTTCCATGCACTAAATTAGTTTCACGTGGAAAAAATCAATATACAAGTTTCATGAAGAAAAAATCAACATGAAACAAGTTCCACGAGCAAGAATCAGCACACAACAAGGTTCACGAGCAAAAATCATCACAAAACAAGTTCCAAGAGATAAATCAGTTTCACGAGAAAAAAATCAACGTAAAAGTATAACGGAGAGAAAAATCAATATGCAACAAGTTTTACGAACAAAAATCAGCACGCAATAAGTCCAATGAACAAAATTAGTTTCACAAGGAGACAAATCGATATTCAAGTTTCAGTTAGAGAAAAATCTACATTCACGAAGTTGCACAAACAATAATCAGTACACAACAAGTTTCACGAACAAAATCAGCACCCAGTAAGCTCCATGAAGAAAATCAGTTTCACGAGGAGCAAAATCGATGTAGAAGTTTCACAAACAAAAAAATGAACATGCAACAAGATTCACGAAGAAAAATCAGCTTGCAACAAGCACAAAACCAAGAAAAAGCGTTTGATCTTATACCAATATGCGATAGTTTACAGAGAAGAATCCGATGAGTCAAGGAATCAAAAGCTTTACGTACGTCCAAAAATAAGGCTGCCAGGATATGATCAGAATCTATTGCCGAATGAATGAAACTCGAGAAAGCTGTGCAAGCCTGCTCCGTAGAGTGACTCACTCGGAATCCAAACTGGAGATCATGCAAAAATTATTTTGCATCCCGAAAACTAAGAGGCCCAGATAGTATAGCCTTCTCAAAAATTTTGCTGAAAACAGATAGGAGAGAAATTGGCATAATTAGCAGGATCACTCCGAGAACCACCTTTATACAGCAATATAACTTAGCTCGAATGAGAGATTCAGGGAAAATTTCTTTCTCGAAAGACAGATTGACAAGCTTAGTTAATGGTGACAGAATAGCAGGTAGAAAGACACGGATAACCTTTATAGGAATTTTGTCTGGTCCTGAAGAGGATGATCCTTTAAGAGCATTAACGATACGAGCTACCTTAAACTCAGAAACAGAATTCAAGATCGTCGACTTTAAACATGATGGTCCATGATAGGCTCTGAAATCGCAACGAGAAATTGCAGAGCTTGCAGAGGAAGCAGTTGCCTTCCCTATATTAGCAAAATAAGAGGCAAGCTCTAGCTGAACATCTGCATCTCCTTTGACTTTTTTACCATCAAGTATCAGGATTGATGGAACTGAAGGCAGAGGAGGAGTAGGTCAAAGAACTGAATTAATTAAATGCCATGTCTTCCTAACATATGTCCCAACTTCAGAAATTTCCTATGATAATACTGAGACTTTGCCTTCCGACACAGAGAATTAAATATATTCCTAAAGGCCTTGAATCGTCCGAGATGAGCTACAGATGATGAAGCCATGTAAAGCTTCCACAAATAACTTTTCCATTTCCAGCGTTTATGGAGACCTGAAGTCATTGATTCAGTAGTGCTATCCTTTTCGAAGTATGGGGCGCTGGACCCTGATTGAAAATTTCCAGGATTCCTTCTTTTACTAAATAATAAAAGGAATCACAAGAGCGGTTAAAATCTGAATCAGAAACCAAACTATTCCATATGGGAGATTAGATGGTGATGCTATACACTGCGCTTGATCAGCACTCTTTATATCGGGAAATAGTGGGGAAATGATAGAAATATCAGTAACTAGCACCAAATTATCTAAGACATCTAGAGACGAAAAAATATTATCAACAAGAGACACATGCGTGTCAGTAACTCGGGTTGGTATACAAACTGAAGGTAGAGTACCCGAAGAGAGAATCATCGACAAAAAATTAATAGCTGAAGCAGAATTTTGATCCAGCAGGTTGAGGTTAAAATCACCCATAAGGATTAGTTCATAGGAATGTTTTTGAACTGAGTCCAAAACTTCTTCAAGAATTGTCATAAGCGAAGGAATAGACCCACTGGGGGACCTATAAACCAAAACCACAGCTAAATACTTTCGCATTGATTTAATCTCAATAAAAAGGGATTCAAAGATTCCTTCCTCATTTCTGCTGAAATCACTTCTAACATTATATGCATGACGATCAGCAATACAAAGGACAAAGTCACCTCTCGCCGTCTGTTTCCTATTCAGCCTCACTATCCTATATCCTGGAATATCTAAAAGGATATCCTTTTTTGAATCCAGGAAAGTTTCACATAACCCTGTAACATCAGAAGTTTAAAGACTAACGATAATTTTCAGCTCATTCAAATACGAGCAAAGTCCCTGAATTTTAAGAAGAAACACAGCGAAAATATCATCTCGTTTAAAGGAGGTAGAACCATTTAATTGCGAAACATATTTACTTTTATAAGCCGAATTTGAATCATTATTCTTCTGATTTCTACTTCCAATTGAATTATTAATTATATTTTCAGAATAAAAAGGATTATTTTGTAATTCGATTAAACGTTCCCCCAAGGAGTTGATAGCAACCTGGCCACTAATAGAAATCGTCGATTTACTCATGGTGGATGGCAGTTCCGCTCCATGACCAAACCCACCAGACCACAGGCATGAGGGAAAAATATAAGGAAAAATAATATAATCAAGGTAAGGATAAATAAGAAAAAGCAGGAAAATAGAAGGAAAATGAAACAAGAAAAAACTAAAAAATAAACAAATAATCAGCACGGGTAATTTAAACGGGGAATAACCATATATATCACTAAAAGACATGAAACTTTCTAATAGGGACATTTTATTGACAGCACCACCATTAAGGTTCAAAGATAGCAAGTTGAGAGTGGAAGCATTCATTTCAGTAGTTGCTTCTGTGCTTCAGGACATTTAAAACTGTAGCGTAAGTGATTCGGAGACCCAGAGAGGGTGCATTTTATAGCATTCTAGCAAGGGGTGGTTTTGGTACTCAAGTGAGCACCGGCACATCTTAAACATTTCGCAGGGTTTCTGCACGACTTAGCTCCATAGCCAAAGGACTGACATTTATAGCAACGTATAGGTAGGAACTTGTACTCCGACAATGACAGTTTTTCATAACCGAAACAGGGAGGTGACTGAATTGCTTCATTGTGTTGCGAGAGCAACACTTTGGTTTTGTCGTGTTTTTTTTTTTTTTTTTGTTCCTAGCACCCCGATTTCAGCTTATTGCTAGAAAGTGGTAAGGGTCTAACCTCTGCGGTTTTTACGGAAAGTGTGGACCTTAGGCCGGATTGATGAATATGACTTTACATTTTGGAAAGCTTCGTAGAACTCTTGCCTGGGGCCAAAAAGGATGGTTTTTGCTTGTCCTTGAGCCAGAGCCTATAGTGTGTGAAGTGAAGAGGAGTTGTATAGCCAATGTCAGAGAGGACTATCTGAAGTTATGCAGCCAAGCTTTCGTTTCATCAAACCATGTTTCTGCTTTCGAGTGGAAAGCTCCGTTCTAGCAGGCAAGCAGGCAGGCACCAGTTTCAAATTGAAGATGGACTAAAATCTATAAGTGTTAAATATATGCGACAGTTAACCTGCCCCACAGCCAATATATCTTCTTTGAGTGATAAATAGAAAAATTTAGAGAAGCAAAAAAGCGGCATTTTCCCACGGGTCCGAAAGTGCTGCCGTGATTTCGGCTGAGTTTATCATTCGGTTTTTCGCACTTCGGATTGCGGTAGAGAAATGGTATCAGATGTGCCTCTTAAACTTTAAAAGTTCTCTCATTGCTAAAGAAATTAGAGTTTATCCTTTGCTCCTTTCTAAGTGATGACGTTAGAAAGTTGGCCTACGGCAAAAAAGTCAACTTTTGAACTAAGACAGATAGATTTTTTTTTCGACGGCAGTCGATAGCTTTTGATGAGCTGATTAAAGTATATGTCATCCATTTTTTTGTACAAAAATTCCTTCATGAGATATACCAGTTTGAAAGTTTAAAGGGGTTGACAACTTCAGTAGTAAGGTACACACTGAAACCAAAAATAGGCCGATACCAATTGTGAGACATATAGGGGAATTGTAAGCAACAGTCGGCTGTTAGCTCATAATCATCCTCGGCAATGAGGGGTTCGCAACTCTTACTAGTTGGTGTATCTATTATTTGTTTCCGTTGTATTTGATGGTAAGACCAATTTGGTTCCAGTGGTAAGACATGTAGGGGACTTGTAAGTAATAATCGGCTGTAAGGCTACAATCATCTTTAGCAATGAGGAGTTTGCAACTTTTGTGAGTTGGTGTACCTAGTATGTATTTTAGCATCCTTACAGATTAACAACTTCAGCGTTTAGTCGCAGCGAGGAAACAAAACCAAAGTGTTGCTCTCGCAACACTTTACTCGGCGAAGCCGAGCAAAGGTTGCCGCAACACCTCACGTTGCCCATGCAACGTAAATCTAGTTAGACTTTGCTTTGACTCAAACTCTAACTTAAATGACCGAGTTGGTCCTATACGGGACGCTGCTAGACAACCTGTAACCATATTACGGACCTCTTCTTCAGTAGTCTCGGCAGGGACGTGGCGTACAATCCCAGAGAATGAAGGGCATTTCACGGAGGCTTCGACAGGTTGATCATTATTTCTTATAGCCTGAACAAGTGAGTTTGCAGTATGCTTATCATTAAACACTACTTTTCAATTATTCTTTTGGGGCTTTAATTCAAGTATACTAGACGCATAGCTACCACAGACGCTATCAAGGAAAACCTTGCGGGCTGAAGCGTACTGCAATTCCTTAGGAGGGTTTTTCAGGATAACCACATAAGAAGGTCTCGTAGTCTGGGGTCTATGAAAAGCAACTTCCCTTTCACTGATGGGATTTGATCGGCGATCAGAAGCGACAAAGTTATCAAACTTGGCACAAAGCTCATCAACCTTTCTAGATAGAGGCGCTGTTATTTCCTCTGATTTTCTTCTGATTATTTATTACTGATTCCCTATTGATTATCACTGATGCCGACTGATCATTCCACGTTCTCTAGTTTAATTTATGTTACATATTGGGCTCTTAGTGAAATGTAATATAATGATAGGAGATAAAAAAGTACTTTCAGAGTCCAGCTGCTTTTGATATGATTCATTTCTTCTGTGGATACCATCAAGGGGCTATTGTCTCCATATCTGGTCGATACGGTGGTGATACCTGTCCAAAGAGCCAGTCGGAGCAGGTGGTGTGCGTATGCACGAAAACACTGTCTAATAACTACTACCCTCCACGAAAAGCGCCCAAAATGGTGAAAAAGCAAGTAAATGGAGGACTGCAAAAGTATTGCACACGGAAGCTAGGTTACGACGGCCCAATTTAAATTTTATAGAAACTTGCTGCCCATAAGCTTTTGTAGTCCTCCTTAGAACTTTGTCGTCTTTATATATTCTTAGAAAACGAAAATAACATTTTCTACATTACTGGAAAATAGGTAAAGTAAAATAAATCTCCTCGCTTGAAATATTTTTAGCTTTACTCTATGGAAAATTTATGAACAATCAAACAGCTTATAGTGGAGCTGTAATTAAAACGCAAACCGAACTAATATCTGAAAATCTAAAAACGAAAAATCAAAGAATCAATTCCTACATCAAAAGGATTAAATTTGATGTTGATTAAATTTAAAACTGTCTCTCAAAAGCTATAGGTCTGAGAAAATTTGTCTAATTTGAAAAAAATGGATTAAAACATCCCTTAAAATAAAAGTGATATTGGTAAAAATTTCACCACCAAATCCAGCATATCAGAGAATCTTATTGGAGACGTTCCAAACCCGCTATCTGTAAAAATGCAAAATTCTGTGTCTTTTCCGGGAGAGATGGTCACGGATGCGTGGTTTTGAATAAGAAAAACTAGCTTCAGGCATGTTTCCATCATCCTAGCAAAAAATCGTCCGTAAAAACTTTGCAAATTGTGTTTCAGCTAACGAACGGAAAATAGTTACTACTAATTGTATTTCTGATATACTTTACCTGTTTAAAATATTATTCCAAAAAATTGTAATGGGGCCATTTGAGGAAGTAAAGCTTATAAGGCGTGGGGCCTCAATAAGATGTTTTCAATCACATAGAATTCTAATTGTGATTGTACTCTATTATTCACATGGCATAAATTGGCCATTCTATTTATGTGATTCTATAGATCCTCTATTTGTGTGGTGTATTCGTGTAGCTTAGGACCCTTGGCTCTGGGACTGGGGCATTATTTCCCACTCTAAGAAAACTTGAGCTGACTTTTAACCATTTTTGACTAAACAGCTAATTTGAAATATTGTTCAAATGACGTGAGAGTCTATGAGTGAGCTCAGGGCTGAAGAGGCGTTGAAGGAGCGTAAACTTTTCGTCCAGTCTTTATTAGTTTTTAAAAAGAAAGCGGAACTTTAATTATAATGAATTAATTTTACTAACATCCGTTAGATATGACGAGCATGGGAAAGAAAGCAATATGACGTGCATTTATTATGGTCGCTTTTTCACAACATCTTGGGTCCCAAATTAATATTTTCCATTTTACTAACATTTCATTCTAACAAACAAAATCTAAAGTGAAATTCTTGGATTAATTACAAAAACTTTTGCCAGTGACTTTGGTTTGCGGGAGTTTTGACTCGCATTGCATTACCTATTACGCTGATTATTGAATATTTTATTACTTTGTACTTGTGGCGGGAGTCAGGCATTTCCGCCTCGCCCGGTATCCAATATCCTTATGACCTCTTTGGACCATGTTTCACGATCTGCTGCCAGTTTCTCTGTGAACTGGAACCACTGGGTCGACCATTCATGTCCAAATTTCTTAAAGCCACCAATGGGATCCAGTTAAGACTTGATCAGGGTCCACCAGTTCTTCTTTTGCCCTCCTTGATGCCTCATCCAAGAATCGTAGGGCTCAACTAGAAGGATTTGACGGGGCAGGTATTCTAGTGGTCTTCGGAGGACGTGACCCAGCCATTCTAAGTGACGCCTTTTAACGGTGGTAGCGACATCTCTTCTAATCTTGCAGAGTTGGTGAATATCGGAGTTAGATATACGATCTTGCCGGCGAATTCTAAGTCTTTGGCGTAAGCATCCATGTTCGAAAGCAGCTAGTGCTCTCTCGTGTTGAAGCTTCAAGGACCAAGTTTCTTCCTTTTCTCCTTCTGTCTCTCTCTCTCTTTTTTTTTTTTGTGTGTGTTTGTGCTGTTGCATTGGTGATTTCTCTTTTCATGATATATATATATAAATAAGTTGTCTGTGTGTGTGTGTGTGTATAAAAATAAATAAGTAGAACTAATTAGTTAAATTTGACAACACTTTTTGTTCAAAAACTTTCAAAATTAACTTTATAATATGTTCATTTTCCAATATTAATTTTTTTTCATTGGAGTCAGAGTTGGAGTCAGTATATTGAAAATGTCTGGATTCGCAGTTGGTGTCGTTTATCTATATATATAAAAATAAGTTGTTTGTTTGTGTTTCTGTCGACTGACGTCATTATAAGGATTGAGCTGTATGTCGTCATGAAGTTAGTTGTCGTCATGTTTGTTATGACGATGCTTAGTATATGACGTCATTATAAGTATTTAAGAAGATCGTTCAAAGAGAAATTTTTAATTGTAAATGACTGAAGAACCTACAATGGCAACAGCCGAGGAAGCTGCTCAAAGAGTCAATGCCAAAAGACTTGCGGCTGATGGAGAAAGTAAGAAAAGAAAGCGTGCCGAGGAATCACAAGAACAGCATGAAAACAGGCTTGCGGCTGATAGAGAAGGTAAGAAAAGAAAGTGTGCCGAGAGATCACAAGAACAGCATGAAAACAGGCTTGCGGCTAATAGAGAAAGTATGAAAAGAAAGCGTGCCGAGGAACCACAACAACAGTGTGAAAACAGGCTTGCATCTCAAAGAGAAATCACCAAAAGAAAGCGTGCCGAGGAATCACAAGAGCAACCTGAAAATATTTGCCTGGCATTCAGGTACAGCCCAGTCAATGATTATAGCTTGAGTAGATGTGTTCAAATCGGGACTATGTCTAAAAATTTGTCCCTATTGCAAGGCCTTGAAATTTAATGGTGAAACAATGGGAATGTGTTGCGCCTCAGGAAAAGTTAAATTTCCTCTCCTGGCTGCACCACCAGAGCCATTGAAGACTTTTCTTACTGGAACTACGTCAGAATTTAAGCGTTTTTTTTATCACACATCAGAAGATATAACTCATATTTCCAAATGACGTCGTTTGGTGCCCAAATCGAAAATCCAGATCAATTTATGCCTACTTTCAAAGTAAAAGGGCAAATTTATCATAGAGCAGGGTCCCTTCTACCATTCTCAGGCGAGAATCATAAATTTTTACAACTGTACTTCATCAGTGATATAAATTCTGAATTGAATGCACGTTGCGAAATTTCTCCCGACGTTGAAAGGACTATCTTTTTCCCAATTGCAACATCTTTTCCACGAAAATAATAATTTAGTGCGTCTGTTCAAAACAGCCATCGATTTGATGCCTACTGATACGCATAAAATTGTTATTTCCGCTGACAAAACGCCTTTGCATTGTATCTATCTATCTATCTATCTATATAAAAATGAGTTGTATGTATGCATGTTTGTTTGTTTGTAAAAAGAGCGTTTGCATATGACGTCATTATAAGTATATAAGGCTTTGTATATGCACAGACAATGGGAAAGCCAAGAATATTGTATATTCGCAAGTTTTACGTAGTTAAATATATATATATATATATATATATATATATATATATATATATATATATATATATCTATATTCACAGGTGGGACACAGGGACACAACTACAATGGCGCGTAACTAATATGGCGCGTAATGACTTACGCGTGCGGGGGGGGGCTTTAAGGGGGGGGGGGGGGTGCGAAGCGCCCCCACCAACTAGGTGTTGGGCTGGCACGAAGCACCGCTCCAACAGCTAGTATATATATATATATATATATATATATATATATATATATATATATATATATATATATATATATATATATATATATATATATATATATATATATATATATACATATATATATATATATATGTATATATATATATATATATATATATATATATATATATATATATATATATATATATATATAAATATATAAATAAGTTGTTTGTTTGTCTGTCTGTCGACTGACGTCATGTTTTGTTGACTAAATCATTATGAGGATTGAGCATTATTCCGTCATGAAGTGGTTTGTCGACTGACGTCATGTTTGTCGACTGACGAAATTACAGACCGAGACACCGGGACACAAATGACGACCGGGACACAGGAAATATAAATGACGACCGGGACACAGGGACACAACTACAATGGGGACGATGGGGGCATAGGGGGGATATATAAATGACGACGGGGACACAGGGAATGTTCGATTAGCAATCACCATCAACAAAGCTCAAGGGCAATCATTAGAAAAATTAGGTATAGATCTGAATACGGATTGTTTTTCCCATGGACAATTATATGTTGCATGTTCAAGAGTCGGTAAACCTGACAATCTATTTATAGGCACAGACAATGGGACAGCGAAGAATGTTGTATATTCGCAAGTTTTACGTAATTAAAAACATATATATATATCTATCTATATTCACAGGTGGGACACAGGGACACAACTACAATGGCGCGCAACTAATATGGCACGTAACGACTTACGCACGCGGGGGGGGGGGGCTTGGGGAGCGCGAAGCGCCCCCACCATTATAAATCTAGTTAAACGAACTAGAAATCTAGTTAAACGAAGATTTGAAACAGGGCTGTGGAGTCAGAGTCTTGGAGTCAGAATTTTGGCAAGTTTTCATGAATGGAGTCGGATTCGGTACATTGGAAATGTGTAGAGTCCGAGTTGGATTTGGGGTTAGTTATACCTTATAAAATCTAGCTAAATGAAGCTTTAACAAAGGGTAGTGGAGTCAGAGTTTCAGTAAATTTTTGCTGAATGGAGTCGGAGTTGGAATTGGTATATTGAAAATGGAGTTGAAGTTAGAGTTGGTTATGATATATAACTGACTCCACAGCCCAGATCCAAATGACATTTACACCTTCAAAATAAAGCTGTCTTCATAAGCTGTTAAGTGCCTTATGATTTTAGCTTAACTTTGTTGATTTTTCCACCCATGCTTCTTTTTTCAGATATGGAGCCTGATATTGCTAAAAACTATAAAGGTCTATTTGACGGCCTATTGCATAAGAATTAGAATCTCCTGTTTTTCCCAATTTTTAAGATACTGTTGTGCAAGTTTCTCTTGACCAGTTCAAACAATCAAATTTCCCCTTCACTGTCCTTGGTATTTTAAGAAAGAAAAACACTACCAACAAAGATGTTTTAAGTTCTAAAATAAAACCTCTTCAATGTAAGTGGTATGTTAAAAATACCACTATGGAATAAGTAAAATGGTCAGATTGGTTTAATAATATTTTTCTGGGCAAACATTTTCCATTTTTATATTTAGCTGTAACGTTACAAAACTTGCACCAAACTAAATATTTCTTGTATTTAGCTATTATTTCCTAGAGGATCACACAAACTATCCAGTCAAGTCACACTATAAGCACACCTACCGTAAAAGCGAATGCCTTATCTCTTTTTCACACTTGTGGGAAATTCCTGCGAAAACGATAAAACTACTTAGGTTTTACACGGGATCCATACAGTAAGGTCATAAGCTAATATAAAAATTTCCCCCTTTTGACCTCACAGCAAGTTTTTTGACTTTTATAACAAGTTTTGCAGCAGCTTAATTGACTCTCCTCAAAAAAAAAAAAATAAAAATAAAAAAAAAACAATAAAACCTGACTACAATAAAGTAAAATCATACAAGTAGTACAGTAGTAAAATAATGCGAGGAAATAGGCTTTTACTAGCTCTGCGGACGCCGTAGGAGTCCTGTAATACTTTAGAGAAGCTGAAAATTCAAATGGTAAGAACTTGGCTTAAAGATCCTTCCACTGGTTTAGGTTTCACAAAGGTTACATAAGCCTAATCCTCTAGTTTACAAAAGTTCTGTAATCAAGGGCGTATCCAGGATAACTATTTCGTGGGGGGGGAAACTTAATCAGCATCTATCATTTGTTTATATTCACTTTGTTACGTTTTTAAGAGTCGGATAAAATTTTAGGGTTGGGGATTCAAACCACATAGCCCCCTGCCCCGCTCTTGATACAGTCTTGTCTGTAACAGTCTTGTTTTGTAAAAACAAAAAAATTGGAGGATTTAAGAAAATATTTTGACAGACGATTCACCTAAGTCTATTCGTGACGTTCGCAAGAAATTGCTTAATGTGAAATTTAAATTGCGCGATTTTGGAATTGACTCTTGGCTGTCCAAAGGTCTACCCCCTTGCCTAATCATCAAACGGCAAGATGGTTCAAACGAAAAACTAACAATCAGTGAAGAATTCAGTTTAATTACTAATCTTGAAAAGAAACATGATGGTGAAATCGCAAAAATGATTAAAATAATTAATCATTAATAATTAATAGTTAAAATAATTAATTTTATATGATCTCATAAAATTAATTATGCTTGCATGATAATAGATCAGTTTGTTTGATAGTGCTGTATTTATATGTATGACTAGTTTATTTGATAGTATGAGTGTTTGTTATGTATTTAAGGTGAATAAACTACTGTAGTGGGTCCTATGCGGTCTGATGTGTCTGGGTGATATTATTATTATGATTATGAAAGAATGGTTTATATTACCAGTGCTGATTATTCGTTTATATCTTAGTTTTTCCTTGTTTCTTTTTTCTCCTCTTTCCCTGCTTTTTCTTATTTATCCTTACCTTGATTATATTATTCTTATTTATCCTTATCTTATTACATTGTTTTTTACTTTTTTTTCCTTATATTTTTTCCTTATACCTGTGGTCTGGTGGGTTTGGTCGTGGAGCGGAACTACCATCCACCATGAGTAATTTGACGGTTTCTATTAGTGGCCAGGTTGGTATCAACTCTTTGGGGGAACATTTACTTGAATTGCAAAATACTCCTTTAGATATTGGAAATATACTTAGTAATTCAATTGGAAGTAGAAATCAGAAGAATAATGATTCTAATTCGGCTTATAAAATTAAGTATGTTTCACAATTAAATGGTTCTGCCTCCTCTAAGCGAGATGATATTTTCTCTGTGTTTAATCTTAACATTCAGGGACTTTGCTCGTCTTTTGATGGGCTGAAACGGATCGTCAGTGGTGGAATTCCTGATGCTATAGGATTATGTGAAATTTTCCTGGATTCAAAAAAGGATATCCTTTTAGATATTCCAGGATATAGGATGGAGAGGCTGAATCGGAAACAGATGGCAAGAGGTGGCCTTGTCCTTTATATGCTGATTTGAGCAGAAATGAGGAAGGAATCTTTGAATCCCTTTTTATTGGGATTAAATCAAAGCGAAAGTATTTAGCTGTGGGTTTGGTTTAAAGGCCCCCCAGTGGGTCTATTCCTTCGTTTATGAAAATTCTTGAAGAAGTTTTGGACTCAGTCCAAAAAAATCCCTTTGAACTAATCCATATGGGTGATTTTAAGCTCAACCTGCTGGATCAAAATTCTGCTTCAGCTATTGATTTTTTGTCGATGATTCTCTCTTCGGGTACTCTACGTTCAGTTTGTATACCAACCCGAGTTACTGACACGCATGCGTCTCTTATTGATAATATTTTTTCGTCACTAGATGTCTTAGATAATTTGGTGCTGGTTAGTTATATTTCTGATCATTTTCCCGCTATTTCCCGACATAAGAGTGCTGATCAAGTGCAGCGTATAGCATCACCATCTAATCTCCAATTTTTTGTTATGGTGATACCGAGCTAAGTCTACTTAATTCATGTCTGGCTGATCTACCATGGGATAGTTTGGTTTCTAATTCAAATTTTAACCACTCTTTTGATTCCTTTTATGATTCAGGAAAAGAAGGAATCCTGGAAATTTGCAATCAGGGTCCAGCACCCCATACTTCGAAAAGGATAGCACCACTGAATCAATGACTTCAGGTCTCCATAAAAGCTGGAAAAGGAAAAATTATTTGTGGAAGATTTACAAGGCTTCATCATCTGTAGCTCATCTCGAACGATTCAAGGCCTATAAGAGTATATTTAATTATCTGTGTCAGAAGGCAAAGTCTCAGTATTATCATAGGAAATTTTCTGAATGTTGGAAGGATGTTAGAAAGACATGGTATTTAATTAATTCAGTTCTTAGACCTACTTCTCCTCTGCCTTCAGTTCCATCAATGCTGATACTCGATGGTAAAACCGTCCAAGGAGATGCAGATGTCCAGCTAGAGCTTACCTTTTATTTTGCTAATATAGGGAAGGCAAATGCTTCCTCTGTAAGCTCTGCAACTTTTCTTTGCGATTTTAGAGCCTATCTTGGACCCTCATGTTTAAAGTCGATGGTCTTGAATTCTGTTTCTGAATTTGAGGTCGCTCGTATCGTGAATGCTCTTAAAGGATCATCCTCTTCAGGACGAACAAAATTCCTATAAGGGTTATCCGTGCCTTTCTACCTGCTGTTCTGTCCCCATGGTCTTCATGGTCCCCATGGTCTCTGTCCACTTGGTCTTGAATGTTGGTAAGTCGCATTTTCTAATTTTTTCTCGAATCGGTATAGCTTTCGCTCAGCTTACACACCTTCAGGTGTCACAAGGCTCCTTGTGTAGACCAGAGAATCGGTTGGTCCGGTTTTTTGGTATCCTACTTGATGAGAATCTTTGCTTCCCTCGTTACAATCCCCTCATTACTTGTCAAAAGGTCTGGAATTCACTACCTTCTTCAGTACAGAGAGGCCATTCGTTTGGGACTTTTAAAAGGCTTCTTAAGGATCATTTAATAAAGAATAAAATAGAATAATTTTATTTTCCTCTGAGGAGTTGATTTCCCCTGTGTTCTGTTCGTGGTGTGTGGTTGTCTTCTCTGCGCTTGACTCCCAGGCCTCAGGTACGTTCTCTATGTTTTTTTTTCTAGTTGTTGCTTATATTGTATTTACCTTATATGTAGTGCTTATATTGTAGTTGTTGCTTGTATTTTTTTTAATCCCCCTTGTATAAGGCCATGGAACCTTTCGAGGGAAATTAAGTGTATTGTAATAAGTGTATTGTAATTCAATTTTGAAATGTACTTTGTAATGTCTAGTATTTAATAATAAACTTCTCTCTCTCTCTCTCTCTCTCTCTCTCTCTCTCTCTCTCTCTCTCTCTCTCTCTCTCTCTCTCTCTCTCTCTCTCTCTCTCTCTCTCTCTCTCTCTCTCTCTCTCTCTCTCTCTCTCTCTCTCTCTCTCTCTCTCTCTCTCTCTGTGTCAATTTCCTTGGAAGGTCACCCCAGGAAACTTCCATCTCAATTGAAAATTCCTCCCGCAAAAAATGCATCCGGAAAAAATACCCCTGAAAGTGTCCCTGTACTTCCCAATAACAAATTCTATATGTGAACAATGGGCAAATTTCATAACTTGTGGTCCTTCCCTAGGAGCTGGTGGGTTCAAGTCATCCCAAAAGATATAGTTATTGTACCTTTAAACTTTACTGAACGAAATAGCTGACATTAATTTTAATCAGATTCTGGGGGAAAAGCGTGAATCAGCGAGGGGGGGGAGTCTAGTTGACCACCAGTTTTTAGTCACTTAAAAATTGCACTAAAACTTTGATTTTTCGTTATAATAGGCCCTATCCTAATATTTTTTAGGTCGTTGGTTTGATATGATCACCCCCATAGGAAAAAAATACAAACAAATAAAAACATGCATCCATGATGTTTCCTCCGACAAAAAAAAAACAAAAAAAGCAGAATTCAATATCGTTAAAGATGGGAGCTTAAAAACTTTACAATACGGTTTCCTTATACGCTGAGTCTGAAGGCACACTTCTCACTAAGATTTTTTTTTTACTTTTTGGGGATGTTTCCTCCTTTTACAAAAATCAAAAAAAAAATAGGCTCGTAGGAATGATGGGTAACATTAAACATAATAATTCTTATGTATTTGGAATCACCTTAAATGGCCATTTCTTTTAATTTATTTATTGTTATCAATCTTATGTCTTTTAGAGTTTCGGAAACTATTGGGCCGAATCGCTCCTTGCTTACAGTTCGTTATCACGAACTGTTTGATTATCTCTTTCACGTTTTGGGAAAAACCATGCAATGTAATACTTGAAATCTTTTTTTTTCTTTTAAAATGTGTAAAAAACTGAACGATTCCTTATTCTATGTTCGTTATTTCCCGTTCTATAGTTTACTTTGTTTTACATGTTTGACTTTCAGAGTCGAGCTACTTTTGATGTGTTTCATTTCTTCTGTGGACAGCATTAAGGGGGTTATTTACTCCACTTCTTGTTGATGTGGTGGTGTACTAGTCGAAAGAAGCAGCCAGAATAGGGACTTTGCAAAGGTATAAAAACATTTCCTAATAACTGCTTTATCACCCTTCGTGAAAGGAGGCCAGCAAACAAACACGGGACTGCAAAAGCATTGTTTACGGAAGCTAGGATACGGTGGCTAAATTAAAATATCATAGAAACTTACCACACATAAACTTTTCTAGTCTTATTCGCGTCACTCCGGAAAAATTCCATCTTGGAGAATTTGAGAAAATGAAAGTGAAATTGTATACCTCACTGACAAAAAAATAAAGTCAAATAAGTCTTCTTACTTGAACAATTTTTTAGCTTTACTTTTTAAGAAATTTGTGAACAATCAAATACTTTATAGTGGAGCCATAAGTAAAGAGCAACCTGTACTAATTACCACTAAATATCTAAAAAGAATAACCAAAGAATCAATTTATACATCAAGAGGATTGACTTTGATGGTGATTTCAAATATGTAAATTTTATTAAATTTAAATTTGTCCCTCAAAAGTTATCTCAATCATATCAGAGAATCTCTTTGGAGGTGTTCCACGGTCCTATAAATACGAAATGTTGTATTGTTTTCGGCAAGGCTGGTCATGGATGCGTGTTTTTGAATAGGTTAAACTAGGTTGGGGCATGTTTTCATCATTCTAACAAAAAAATTACTCGTAAAAATTTTACAAATTGTGTATCAAGGAACTAACTGAAAACAGTTACTAGTAATTGTCAACTTTTGAGGTCCTCCAACTGCTACTACTGCTACTACTAACAACTCACCGCAACACCAAGTCACCTGAAGCCGACACAGCTACACACGCTCCTCCTCCATCCCAGTCTATTCAAAGCTTCCCTCTTTACACCCTCCCAGTAAGTTCCCATCTCCTTTAAATCTTTCTTTATGACATCCTCCCACCCCAGACGAGGGCCACCTGCTTTCCGTCAAGCCCTAGACGGCTGGGCAAAAGCACAATCTTCGGCAATCTGTTATCCTTCATACGCAGAACATGCCCTACCCATCCCAATGTTTCTTTTATTATAGCCCTGAAAAGCAGGATCGAGCCACATTTTTTGTAAGGCCTACTGTTTGAAATACGGTCAGTCAGCCGGGTACCCAACAATTTGCAGACAATTTCTCTAGAAAACGTCAAGCAAATCTTCATCCACTTTTCGGAGTGCCCATGCTTCAGAGCCATATTTGACCACTATCATCACTGTAACTTCCAGTATTCTAACCTTGGTTTGAAGACTTATATTCCTATTCTTCCAAACTGTTTTTAACTTTGAAAAAACACCCTTAGCCGTAGCTATTCTACTTTAACATCTTCACTGCTCCCACCGTCCTTACTAATAATACTAACAAGGTAAGTGAAGCTGTCCACCTGATCAATCTTTTTGTTACCTAACGTTATCTTTTCATCTTCACTTCTTCCTGGCCTTAGTGACTTAGTCTTTTTAATATTAATTTTCAGACCTATTCTAGCACCCTAAACTCTCAAAACCTCTAAAAGTTCTTTCATTTAGCTTACACTTTCGTCTAGGATGCTTAAATCATCAGCATAATCAAAGTTTAGGAAAGTCCCCCCCACCCATCTGATTCCTTGGTCTCCCATTGCCTTTCCTATACCCCTTAAGACAAATTCCTTCAAAATGATCAATATAAGGAGGGATAGAACACAACCTTGCTTTGCTCATGATTTAATGCAAAACCAGCTGCTAACCTCATTTCCTACCTTAACTGCAGCAATGTTATTCTTGTACATAGCACAGGTCACTCGAATGTATTTGTCTTGTATATCATACAAGGATAAGACCTTTGCTAAGCTCATCTATCAACAGAATCGAACACTTGTTTATAATCTATAAAACTGAGGACCAAAGGTGTTTGACAACTAAGGCACTTCTCAGCTATTAACCTAAGAGTGAAAGTTTGGTCGAAACATCCTCTACATTTTCCAAAACCGCACTGTTCTTCTCTCAAACTTTGTCAACAGCATCTCTCAATCTAAAAAGCATCATATTACTAAGTAGTTTGCTACCTACAGAGATCAGACTAGTGCCTCGATAAGTACCACACTCAATCCTATCACCTTTCTTATACAGTGGTCTAATTAAGGTTTTCCTTAAAGCGTTAGGTACTTCCCCCTTTTCAAAAATCATATTTATAATCTTCATTAACTTATTTCCAACCTCAGAGTCACCATATTTAAGAAACTCATTTACCACATTATCAGCACCTGCAGCCTTATTTTTTTTTAATGCTTTTAGTACTGTCGCTAATTCTTCCTCACAAAACAAAACCAACGCTACTTGAAAATTTTAATTTTACCCTGCACTGTTCCTGAGATAATGAAGATGCACTTTGTTGATATCTTTAGTTTGTATGGTTGCTTTTTGTCTACATCCTAAATAACTGGGGTTAGATTCTAGTTAAACAGGGGTTAATAGTGTCTAAAAGTTTAAATAGTCTGGAGGCAAAAATAATGAGGCCCTTCTCCTCTGGTCCCTCCAAGTCAATATTTGATGTTTACTCCCCCTTCCCCACTCACCCTGGAAGTTTTAACTTCTTCCCTTAGGTCATTCCCAAGATAGTATATATATATATATATATATATATATATATATATATATATATATATATATATATATATATATATATATATATATATATATATATATATTATTTGAACAATCCGGCAAAACATAGTGTTTTTAATCGACCACACTACTTAACTGTGAAATAAGGAGTTAAGCAGGGTTGTGTTCTATTCCCTTTTTTATATATTGATAGTATTTGTCCTAAGAAACATGGAAAAACCCATGGGAGAGAAGGAAACCAAATGCAAAAGTATAATTATCGTAGACTTAGATTATTCTTAGGGTTTAGATTTTACGCTTAAAAAAGCAGGGCTCGTTTGATGTTGGACACGTGATGGATGGAAACTCTCAAGGATCTTTCTCTAGGTCAGAAGAATAACAGATTCTATAGTTGGAGAGAGGGCAATGGTGCATAGAAATGGGCCGAAAAAGTTTTTGTCCCTAGTCAGTCTGAAGCTTAGAGCCGTATATCATTAGGCCAAGAGGAGTGTAATGTCCAAAAAATTCAAAAAGACATTGGTTCCCCCCCAAAAGGGCAAGAGCAAAGGGCCAAAAACTTTTTAAGGGCCGAGAGTGATTTGGGAGCATCCATCTCTCTTCCATGCCCTTTTCTGCCACCCGTTCACCCCTAACCCGTATAATGTTGGATCAATATTTTGAGATAGTCACTTGATTCGGTAGTATCAAAAGGTCTAACATAAATGCCAGTGTGGTTGACATCTTCCCACAGCCCCAGGGGCAATAACTATAAACTGTGTAAAATACCCAAAGTTCATATATGTTTTAGTAGAGAAGGTAACAGTGTTATATTACCTGAGTTTCTAAGGATATACTCTAAAAATTAAAAATCGTCTGCGCCATCTTAGGAATTGAACGTCGATTTGAAACTATGTTAGAGTAATGTGGAGGGGGAGGGGGTTAACTGGATCTCAAATTTGATTTTGGAGAGGGGGATAGGTTGATCAAAGAACACTGTGTGCATCTAGGTCATTAAAATAGCAAGTTGCAACATCTCAGGGAGTGTAGAACTAAAAAAAGGCACTGTGTGCATCGAAGTTATCCATCTACCATATCTGAAATATCTAGGGAAAGGCTGGAGAGATGGATTTGAAACTTTCAGATAGTGAAAAAAAAGGCACTGTGTGCATCGAAGTTATCCATCTACCATATCTGAAATATCTAGGGAAAGGCTGGAGAGATGGATTTGAAACTTTCAGATAGTGAAAAAAAAGGCAGAGGGGTAAAGAGTCTTCAAATCTTGTGTCGGAGTGGGGGAGGAAACGGTTAAAGCGCTATGTCACTGATCCAGCTGAAGGTGTGAGTTAAAATCCATGTGGGAATTAGAATTCATTCACGTTTCAGTGGCGACAATAATCAAAAGATGCTTATAGTTCCCGGATTATCAGAATAGTGGACATTCAATACCTAGGGAAAGGCTTGGGAAATATTGTTGAATTTTAGGGAGTTATATTCAGAAGAGGTGTCCGGGACTAGAATTTTAAAGCAGGAGAGGGGACTGAGAAGGCTAACGTATTATGTCTCAAATATGCTTAAAAGTTTCGGCCCTTTAAGCCCTGTTGGACTAAAATTATCAAAAAAAAAGTATCTTCATCCAAATCATCAAAAAGGAGTATCTGTAATATCTCAGGAACGGGTAGGGGTGTTAACTTAAAACTTTCTGGGGTACTACTACTAATACTACTGCAGCTGCAAATACGATTGGTTGTGATTGCAATTATGACTACTAAAACGAAATTTTCACATTATTTGTTTTTGGTTAAATGGCTTTCTCATAGTTTTAATCGGAAGATTGTGAGAAAAAAGGAGTGGAGAGGAGGCCTAGTTGCCCTACAATTTTTTGATTACTTAAAAAGGCAACTAGAACTTTTTATTTTTTACGAACGTTTTCATTAGTAAAAATATACGTAACTTACGAATTAACTTACGTAACTAACTTCTATAATTGTATGTTTTTATTACGTATATGAGGGGGTTCACCCCCTCGTCAATTCCTCGCTCTTTACACTAAAACTTGAATTTTGTCCCTATTCCTGAAGAATAACCCCTGAATCACAAAGGCTGAAGAATAAATAATTGAAATTACTAAAAATACTTTAGCGTAAAGAGCAAGGTATTACGAGGAGGTGAACCCCTCATATTCGTAATAATTTCTGTTCGTTCTAAGTTTTAATGCTGCTCCTTACTTTCAGTTGAAATAGACTTTTCATATTTATTTTTGCATTGTTTTTTTTTAATAATGTGAGAAAGTTCTGCGCCCCCTTCATTGAAATTCTCTTCCCCATGACAAATTCCTTCATGGAAAGATCCTCCCACGTACGGAGTAAGTCGTTCCTAAAGACATAGTTATTAGGTTTTTCGACTAGGGTGAATAAAATGGCTATCTCAGAACTTGGATCTGGTGACTTTGGGGAAAAATGAGCATGGGAGGGGGCCTAGGTGCCCTCCAGTTTTTTGATCACTTAAAAAGGGCACTAGAACTTTTTATTTCCGTTAAAATGAGCCCTTTCGCGACATTGTAGGACCACTGGGTCGATACGATCACCCCTGAAAAAAAAAAAAAAAAAAAAAAAAAAAAAAAAAAAAAAAAAAAAAAAAAAAAAAAAACACGCATCCGTGATCTGTCTTCTGGGAGAAAATGCATAATTCTACATTTTTGTAGATAGGAGCTTGAAACTTCTACAATAAGGTTCTCTTATATGCTGAATCTGATGGTGTGATTTTTGTTAAGATTGTATTACTTTTAGGGGGTATTTCCTCCTATTTTCTAAAATAATGCAAATTTTCTCAGGCTCGTAACTTTTAATGGGTAAGACTAAACTTGATGAAACTTATATATTTAAAATCAGCATTAAAATGCTATTCTTTTGTTGTAACTATTGGTGTCAAAATTCCGTTTTTTAAAGTTCCGGTTACTATTGAGAGTTACTATCCTTACTACAGTTTGTTACCACGAACCGTTTGAAAATACGAAATTCCACATTTTTGTAGATGGGAGCTTGAAACTTCTAAAGTAGGGTTCTCTGATACAGTGAATGCTATGGTGTAATTTTCGTTAAGACTATGACTTTTAGGGAGTGTTTTACCCTATTTTCCAAAATAAGGCAAATTTTCTCAGGCTCGTAACTTTTGATGGGTAAGACTAAATTTGATTGAACTTATATATCTAAAATCATCATAAAAATCCAATTCTTTTGATGTATCTATCAGTATCAACATTCCGTTTTTTACAGTTTTGTTTGCTATTGAGCCGGGTCGCTCCTTACTACAGTTTGTTACCACGAACTGTTTGAAAATAAATCTCCCAAAATTCGATCGGAACCATTTGCAAAAAATATTTTTGGTAGGGTGGGAGCTAGCTGTCATCGAATTACCTTTGACTCTCAAAAAGGTAACTAGCACTTTCAGTTTCTAGTCATTTGAATCCCCTCCGAAGTCTACCTCTTCCAAAGGAACCTTATATACTCCCGAGGCATAAGATACAACCCTAGCCCCGGGCTCTTTCGGGGGTCATGGTGACCCAAAAGTTTTTGTTATCCGATCATTGGACTATTTCAAACAAAATGACTATATTAAATATTTTATTGAATACATTTCGGGAGAAAAAGGTATTTGTGAGAGTTGGGGAGGGGTCGGATGCCCTCCGATCACTTTCGACTCTTAAAAAGGTAACTAAATCTCAATTTTTAGTCAAACGACCCACCTCTGAAAATCATACGACCACCCTTTACATTAAAACCTTATTTGCCCCCGGGACATAGCTTGAAACACTTGTCTCCGGGCTCTGGGGGGCTTTGTTAACTTCGGAGTTTTTATTCAATCTTTAAAGGGTTTCAAATAAAATAGCTATCTCAAAATTGTTATTGGATACATTTGGAAAAAGGGGGTGTGTGCTTGGGGGGGGAGGGGAGGGGTAGGTGCCTTCCAATCACTTTTGACTCTTGAAAGGTAACTATAAGTTTTAATTTCCAATTGAATGAGCCCTCTCCGAAGGTTATACGACCATACCTTCCGTAAAAAGTGCCTCTGGAAAAAAAATAACAAAACATTGGAACTTTATGGTCTTAGGGTTGGTGGGGGGGGAGGCTAGTTGTCATCGGATCACTTTTGAATCATAGGAAGGGAACTAGAAATTTTTATTTCTAATCATTTAAGTCATCTCCAGAGCTTATAAGACCATCTCTTCCACAAAAACCTTTTATATCCCCGGGGCATAAGTAACTCTGGTGGGGTTATGTTGACCAAAGAGTTTTTGTCATCTGATCGTTGGACTATTTCAAACAAAATGGCTATCCCGAGATTTTGGTCGGATGCGTTTGAGTAAAAGAGAGTATCTGTGTGTGTGTGTGTGTGTGTGGGAAGGGGGGAAGAGTTAAATACTCTCCGATCACTTTTGATGACTCTTAGAAAGGTAGGAGTTTTTTTTACTTGATGTTTAGGCTATTTTAAACAAAATAGTTATCTCAAAATTTTGATTGGATTTATTTGGGGGAAAAGGAGGGCTAACCTTGGGAAGGAGGGCTAGCTGCCCTTTGATCCTTTTTTCCCTTAAAAAGGCAGCAGAAATTCTCATTGACCATCCCTTCCATAAAACCTTATATGCCCCAAGGGCACAATTTACAGCACTTGCCTCCAGGCTCGGGGGGGGGGCTGTACTATCCCTGGAGTTTTTGTCATATGATCTTGGGTCAATTTTGAACAAAATGACTATATACAAAATTCGATTGGACACATATGCGAAAAAAGGGCTGGAAGGGGTGGCTAGTTGCCATTGGATCACTTTGACTCTTAAAAAGGGAGTTAGAACTGACAATTTCTAATCATTTGAGTACCTTCCAAAGTTTACACGACCACCTCTCACAAGAACCTTATATGCCCACAGATGATAAGCTACAACCCTTCCCTATGCTCTGGGGGGGGGTATCTTGACCCTGAAATTGTTAGGATCTGATCGTTGGACCATTTCAAACCAATTGGCTTTCTCAATATTTCCATCAGATACATTTGGAAAAAGAGGGCGTGTGTGTGAGGGGAGGGGTCTAGATGCCCTCCAACAACTTTTAAATCATAAAAAGGTAATCAGAACTTTCAATTTCCAATCAAATGATTTAGCTCTAAAATTTATACATCCACCCTTTACATAAAAATCTTAAATGCCCCTGGATACAACTTACATCACTTGGTCCCAGGCTCTAGGGGGCTCTGACAACACTGGATGTTTGATCTATTTTTAAGAAAATGCTAATCTCAAAATTTTTATCGGATTTTTGTCGGGAGAAGCTAGTTGCCTAATCATCTCTTTTCATTCCTAGAAAGTGAACTAGAACTTTAAATTTCCAATCAAATGAGTCCCCTATGAAGTCATTACGAGCATCGCTTCCATAAGATCCACATATACCCCCAGGCTATAACTTGTAGCTCCTGCCTCCGGGGCCTGGGGGGTGTGTCGACCCCGTATTTTTTGTCATTTATTTTTGAATTATATTAGAAAAATAGCAATCTCAAAATTTTATATGATACACGTGGGGGGAAAAGGGTATGGGGGGCGCTGTTGCCCACTGATCACTTTAATCTCTTAAAACGGTACTAAAACTTCTAACTTCCAATCGAATGAGCCTCCTTCAAAATTTATACGGCAATACCTTCCATATGAAGTGCCTCTGTGGAAAAAATAAATAAATGATAAAACATTGGAGCCCTAAGACCATTACTGTAGGCAATGCTATTGCGTTGCCTCTGATAAATAATCAAAAATATACTCCTTATTGTACTTCAGACGTCAAAACCTTCTGATTTACGCTTAATGGACGCATTCCTGATCGCAGTGATTGAACTGGTGATTAGCTCTGTACACTTATATTATAAGGCAACCATTTTTAGGTTACCCCATAATTCCAGATTTTTAAATTATTTCCTTTAATCTTTACCTGATCTTGTAATAAGTAAACACCTGAAAACATACAAAAAACGAAAAATTAAAAGAACAAACGAGAAATTAGAATAAAATACATAAGCAATTGAAGCAATTGCTTATGTATTTTGTAGCTTAACCGTTGAAGATTTGATATTGGCCCGAAGAATGCTAAATCCATATAACATATCCTTTATAAGAGATTATATCTAAAAACTTTAGAAAACGATTCAGATACCAACGAAATTGAAGATAATGTAAATGATCCTGATTATAGACTGAAAAAAAGCGAAGTAGTTTAAAGGGGCATAAATCCTTTGCAACGATATGGCTAAAAAAAGAAATGCTCTTGACAATTGACAATGTAATTCTTCCCCAGCAATCACTTTTCCCCAGCAATCACTAAGGAAATAAACGGTACTCAATTTTTTCAGTTTAATTTGTTTTTTTAGGTTTTGAACCTTCCCAATTTTAATGCCCTAAATAACAGTTTCAGCGAACAAACAGAGAATTGACAGTGGCAGTTTGAATGACGGAAACAATTTTTTGTCATTGACCGGCACTATCGCGAATTTAAATTTTTTTTAGCACGTGCCAAGGGATGGAAGAACAACAAGTGAAAGAACTTCAAGTTCGTCTTGCTACTAAGCAAAAACAGTGAGATATCGTTTTCTTGTTGTTTTACTTAAATTTATAAATGTTCTTTTCAAGGCTAAACCAGAGGAGAATGGACTCTTAGGCTGAGATGAGCCTTGACCTGATCTTTTCACATCAACATCTCTTACTCTGTAATGGTTTTGGTCATCAGTAAAATTGAGGGGTGGGGTCAAGGTATTCTAAAACTATGACATTTTAAAGTCAATGAAGTACCTTAATATGGGCTGTAGACACAGTCACAACCCTGTTCTTTTATATTTTTTGTAAAATGTTTTAACTACCGTCTCATCAACAGATCCAACATTAGACATTACTTCTCTTGGAAGTGCAAATTAAGGTAATTATTAAGAGGGTAAAAATTATAAAATAATAAATTTGGGTAAGCTAATGTTTGTATTAATGGACTATTCAGGTAGCTAAGAAACAAACTTACCTCTAGTCAAAATGGTACAGATGTACAAGCAGTTCACCACATAAGGAGACATGCTAAGAAAACAATTCTTACTTCATAATATGCACAATAATCCTAGTTAAAGTATTGTGCAGCAGGATAACTTTTCTCTTCAGTTCTTTCCTTATTTTTCAAGTTTTTCTAAGATATTCATGAATTTCTTAGAACCTATAGGCCTATATTAGCAGAGCATTTACCCTCACTCCCCTAATATGCAAATATATACCAAGAATGACATTCTAAACCTAAATAGGCTATATTCCTCATTTGCATCACAAATGAACCTTATCCCCATCCATAAATATATCCAAATCATGGTATATAGGCTACTTGCATAGCATGGGATTAGGGGTAAAATTCATTTGTGATTCAAAAAAAGGTTATATTTAGATTCAGAATGCAATTCTAGTAGCCTATATGTTAGCACATTATGGGGGGGGGGGTATACACTCTCTTAATAATATATAGCTTACAAGAAACTCATGAATTTCTTAGGAAAACTGGAAGAACAAGGAAAGAAGTGAAGATAAAAGGTTTCATGCTGCAAAATATATTAACTAAAATTATTATGCATATTGTGAAGTAGCCTAAAAATTGTTTTCTTAACATGTCTCCTTATGTGATAGACTGCTCATACATCTGTACCATCAGAATTGCATCCTGAATCCATATTTAACTTTCATTTGCATCAGAAACAAACTTTACCCTCCACCCCTGTATATACTAATTCAGGGTATATATTTGCACATTAGGGGGGTTGGGGGTAAAGTTCAAACTTGCCTATAGTCAGAACTGCATCCTGAATACAAATTTTAACATTCATAATATGAAAAAAACTTTGTTTTCTTAAAGAGTTAAAGAGGCTGCATCCCAAAGTTGAACCTTAAAACGTACAGGAATTAGAAGAGGCAGTTGGGGGGATGCTGCCCCCCCCTCTTTTTGAAGACTCTTTTGTACAGGTTTTTTGTTGTGGGGGGACTTCATTGTTACTAATTACTAGTTTCGGCGCAATGGTTCTCCTGTCCTCTTGTGTTTAACATTTGTCAAAGTTATTCCATTATTCATTCATTTCAATTTTTTGTTAATTAAAAGAGGGCCTTTCCGAAGCCAAGAGTGGGGGTTGGGGGGGTGGCAGCCCCCCACAACAAAAAACCTGTACAAAAGAGTCTTTAAAAGCAGGGGGTTTGGGGGGCGGCAGCCCCCCCCAACTTCCTCTCCTAATTCCTGTATGTTTTAAGGTTCAACTTTGGGATGCAGCCTCTTTAACTCTTTAAGAAAACGAAGTTTTTTTCCATATTATTTCTGTACGTTTTTCTACAATCCATGGTGGATGTAATTTAATAATTCCTGTACTCCTCGTACAGGAATTAGGACTGCCTCTCCTCTCCTAATTCCTGTACGTTTTAAGGTTCGACTTTGGGATGCAGCCTCTTTAACTCTTTAAGAAAACAAAGTTTTTTTTCATATTTTGTGAAAAAAAACCGCCCAATAAGGGACTTGAACCCTTGACCTTAGGATTAAAAGTTCCACACTCTACTGACTGAGCTAACAGGGCATGTTTGAAGTCAAAATACCTGCATGTGTATAAATATAACTTTTAAAATTTCAAAAATTAACATGGAGAAAAAAAATTAACATGGAGAAATGGGTTTTTCTAAGCTAGAAAATCGGGGGGTTAAGATTTTCCAACGAAACTTTCCAGGAAAATTACTCGGAGAATTCTGCATCGAATGAGTCTTTGTACACCCAGATCCAATGTCGGCTGTGACCTGTAGGCGTGGCAGAAAAAACAAAAGGAGAACATGAACAATAAGTGGCTATGAGTGGCTTCTGGAAAACAGGGAAGGAGTTATCAGATCGAGCTGAAATTTTGCGGATAAGCTCCTGGGCCCTAGGGGACCTTAACTTGTGAATTTCAGCCCGATCAGACAACGTTAAAGAGGGGGGGTTTGGGGTGTTGAAACTTTTGGCCAGATTTTCCCCATGAAGGAAAAGTTGGAGGGGGATGAAATTTGGCAGGTTTCTTAGTTGGAGCTCGGGCTACGAAATGCATCCCTCCCCATCCCTCTGCAACCACTGGATCCAAAGATCGCTTAACATTGTCGTGGTTCACCTCTTTAAAGAGGCACAAGTGTGCCTCCTTGATTTATGTTGGAAGTGAACTTTTTCACCATCACCCCACCACTAATGTGCAAATATTACCCTAAATTGGTATAGGCTATATAATGGTGAAGTAAAGTTCATTTCCAGTATAAATGAATGTTAAATTTGGATTCACAATGCAATTCTGACTATAGAGATAAGTTTTTTTCTTAGCTACCTGAATAGTCAGTAAATATAAACATTACCAAGGAATATAGTGTCAGAAAAACTGAGGGGGGGGGGGGGGGCAGCTGCTTCCTTTGCCTTGGCCCAAAACCACCACTGCTTTTAAAATGTGGGGTTTATTGTTGAAAGTTGACCAAGGCTGACTGTTCTTGGATTTAGTTTGCAATTTGGGATATTGAGAAACAAACATGTTAGGAAAACAATTCTTACTTCATAATATGCAGAAGAATTATAGTGAACATATTTGAAGGTGCTTCCACTATAATTCATTCACACCCCCACTCTGATATGTAAATATGTAGTTTGATCTACCAAATCTATTTTGTAGTTTTCTTAGAACTCAACCAGATTGTATGAAAAAAGTGATCCCGCTGAAGCCCCATTTTGACCGGAGGTGCCCCCAACCCGGGGCACCTTTGGTCGGGCTTGGGGCACCTTCGGTCAGCCTTGCAATTATATGAATTACCTCCGTTATCCTGTCTTTAGATGGCTAAATATACAAAGCTTACTTATGTCTTCGTTTATTGTTTGTAAAAATAAGCCAAAGTAACAAAATCACATCATTTATTACTGTCGGAAGGAAATTTTCGACATCACTTTTGATACAGAGGCAGAGATGGTTGAGTTCAGCGACTTCACTTTTCAGCAGAGACTTGGAAAAAGTGAAAAATCGACGTCGCTGAACTCAATCATCTCTGCGACATGTGCCGTACCCCCACTTCTGCTAGGAATGGGCAATTTCATCTTAACATCCGCCAAATTGACATAGCTTTCATCCACTACTTGTGGGAAAAAAAACTTGCTAGAATCACTGTCCTTTCTGCAAAGGAAACTTACGAAAACTTCACTGCTATCTTTTTCTTTGATGAATCCAACGTAGTGCAGTGAACTGTTCTTGCCTTCAAACTCCACCAACACATAGTCGCCAATACTAAGGGTCCCCAGTGCAAGTGGCTCATTTAGCTCGTCATCACTGATATGTAGACTATCATCCGTGTCATCATCCAGATGAACTGAAACAACAGATTCTTCATCAATCGACTGATCGCACAAAGACGTTTGCTGCTTCCTCTTCTGACCCTTGCTTTTCGTTTGACTTGTTGGCTTCTTCATATTTTTTTTCAGCAATCTTGCTTTTGCTTTTGCATCTTTCTCATCTTGCTTTGCTTTCTTAGCCATCATAGCAGCTTCAATTTTATCTTTCTCTGGTGTGTCTGTCAAAACTCTCGATGCACCCTTTTTCCTTCCGCCCCTATTGCTCTGTTTCCTTAGCAATGCCTTTGGATATGGTCGGACATCTTCGGGGGTCAAAGCATTAGAGTAACGAATCTCTGCAGCTGGTGTTGCCGGTGCAGTTGACGGTGATGGGCAAGGATCTAGTAGATCCGATACTGGTGGGTTTCTCTCTGTTGCTGATGGGCACGGTTCTGCCTTAGGACGGTCGCTGACAGACGCAGCATAAAAATCCTCATCAGAAAAAGCATTGCGGTTGAAGGGCCAAATGCCAGGCTTCGAAAACCCAGAAATGATGTTGTTCATGGTCAGTGCATTTGGATAAGCATTTCCTACAAGCTGGGCAATATGGGTGATCTGGATCCTCTGAAACGAATTTGAAGTCATCCAATCATGAAATGCTCTTTTCAAAGCAGACTTCAGTGGTCCATAGATAGTAATATCTAGAGGCTGAAGACGATGACTGCAGTGGGGTGGGAAGGATAGTAAAACAATGCCATTTGCACGGGCGTACATGATAACGTCAAGACCGATGTGGCTCTCATGGTTATCGAGCAATAAGAGGACCGGGCTGTCCTTGGAACATCGAACTTGTTTCTTGAAATGCTGTATCGCCTCGTAAAACAATGTTGCAGTCATCCAACCAGTTGTTTGGGCTAGGCCGAGACTTCCTGCAGGGGCCCCAAACATCATATGATCCTTGAACTTTGCTCTGGGGAATACAAAGACTGGTGGCACGGTTCCACCAATAGCATTGACAAAGCAACAAACAGTAACAAGTTCACCCCTTTCAGCTGTGGTAACCTGACCAACCTGCTTGGTACCGGTTTGTGCTATCACCTTGGGGCTGTCAAGTACAGTTGTGACCCCCGTTTCGTCACAGTTCCAAATGTTTTCTCCTGTGAATTTGTATTTGTGCATGACAGCCTCCAAGTTGTCAAGGAATCTGTCAACATTAGCACGATTGAAGCTCGAGCTGCGAGCTAAGCTAGTTTTCTCTGGCTTTCTGAGAGACAAATCACCTTGCCTTATCATAAAGCCCTTCATCCAGTCTGGCCCAGCCATCTGTGCTTCTTCCCAGTTGTGAGGAACTTTCTTATCTAGTCTTTTTGCATAATCATATGCAAACTTTCGTGTTTGCATCAGGGTCATACCATAATGGACTTTCGAACAATGTTTCAAATAAACAGCAAGCTGGCCCTCTTCATTGGCCGTGAAAACTTTTGCAGTTGACAGTCTCTCTTTTCTTGTCGGAAGAAAAGCACTATTGAATGTGCCACCACTAGAGGTTCCAGAATTAGAGACCCCAGCTTGAATAGGCACTGGTATGCCCCCTTGCTCTTGCTCGCGTAGTTCTTTTGCTCGGCGAACGTTGTCGATAAGGGTTGATTTCGGTATTCCGAAAGCTGTTGCAGTACTACGAATTGAAGCTTTGTCCATCAAAACTTTGGAAACAGCAATGTTCATAGCCTCATCTGACACACCCTTCGGGCGTTTTGGAACTCTGTTCCGAACCATAACCAATGATCTGGAAGAAACAATGAAATTAAGACTTACCGAATTTGGCAGTGTAAAAATGACCTACAGTAAAAGAGAAGACACAAACGAACTTATTTCCGGCGTAATAAGTTCGTGGAACTTAATAGCACGACCCAACAAGCGTCAAAGAAAATGCACTGTGGCCCGAGCGCGTCATTTACAGGCTTCATTTCTTTTGGACACACTCGCTGATGCAGCGGAATATCACTGCCCTTCTCTCGTTCTGAAAGTAACAAACTCTTTTGGTACACCTTACTTTAGTTCTATGCTGGGAGCATCAATGTTAACCACAATTGAATTGTAGAGAGACCTATCTTTAACTTAAAACTGGTAAGGTTACGTTATTCATCAGGTTGGGGTGCCTCCGGTCAGCGACCGAAGGTGCCCTGTCGTGGACTGACCGAAGGTGCCCCAGCCGCCATTTTGTCAAACTTATTTTCTGACCCGAAAACAGAGAAAGATTTCCCCTTAGAAATACCACTATCTTCTAGTCCTATCATTTCTATGTGTATACAAATTTAATCATCGAAATCCATGCCAAACAGAAGGGGAAGGCTAGGTTCAAACAGAAGTAGAGAAACTTACTTTTCGCAAAAAAAATGGTACGAAACTCTCTCCAGCTAAACTGGCTGAAGCTAACTGAGGGAAATTTTCTTCGGACATCCGCCTTGGATAAACAACCTCCCCAGTGCCATCTAGCATAAAAATACGTAAACTCAAAATGAGTTATTGGGGGTGACCGGAGGCACCCCGTGACCGAAGGCGCCCCGGTCTCCCCTACCCTTAATTTGAGATATTATGCCTCCTGTGTATTTTGCCAAGTGTTTCTTTTGTTTCAACCTGTGTAGGCCTACCCATAAATTTGATCAATGCTGACAAGATAAGAGGGTACTTGTATGATGTACCTCCTACCTAATATTCTTCATCAAATTAGGACCTTGTATTTTCTATAATTCTGGGATAAAAATATGATGACTATATAATTTTTTTTACAAAATTATGGAAAATCCAAGTGTCTAATTAGATAAAGAATATTAGGAAGGGGGTATTCATACAAGTACAAATAAAAAAGATAATTGCCATATGGCACTTTAAAAGTACTATCTGGGTGTCGTTTTGAGAAAGGAAAGGCTGGGAGAGGTGCTGGGATAACATACAGAGCTGTTTAAGAGTTCATTTGAAAGTTTGGGTTTATATCTATAGATTTCTTATAAATTTGACTTAATGATATCATCATATGGTATCTTAAAATTGCATTATGGGTGTTGTGCAAAGGATACTATTATCTTACCTTAAATTGTACTTGCTAGTGACAGGATGAATTCTATTTCCACCAGATAGTCCCTATGGTTTAAAACCTTAATCCATCATTTACAATCCCCTTCTCTAGTATTCCCTCTGCCAGTCTCCTTGATATTATTCATAAACTATCTACTGACTAAAGTGGAATACTAATACAACATGATAGGGAGCTCTTTAAGAGCTTATTTTAAAGGTATTTTTTTTTTTATCAATTCTTATAAAGTTGACCTGATAGAACCATTATAAACATTGCATGTTGTTAAAAATTTGGCCATAAAAATGTTTGCAGCTGATGTGAAATTTTATAGGTCAGTCATCAATGAACATGAAATTTCTTTACTTCAAGAGGATTGTGATGCTCTGTGCTGGTGGTGTACTGCAGACCCCATGTTCATTACCAAAACCAAGTGCAATGCTGTGCACTATTTCTGTAGACTCCCTCAACATTAGCATTACTTCGTTGATGGTAAATACACTGTTAAGCATGGAGTATGTTTGAGACCTTGGGGTGTGCTTTGATTCACGACTAAAATTTGATAAACATGTATCAGATATCACCCATAGGGCAAATTACCAATTCTTATGTATAACATGTACATTCTCTAAAGTTTTTTCTATCCACTGTACATTCAATACTTGAGTATTGCTCATCAGTATGATATCCCCTTAATAAGAGAAACCGAGACAGAGTTTGAGAAAGTGCAACATAGGGCTACCAAACTCATACCTTACCTGAGACATTTGCCATACCACCAGATAATGCAGAGACTACAGTCACCTAGTCTTTAGTTCTTACATGATAGAGCTTACCTAACAAATACATTTGGCATTGTTTGGAAGATTGATAATACCACTCCAACTCACTTCTTCACCTTTACAGAATACAGTTCTACCAGTCAACACCAACACAAAATATACCCATCATGTCCACTGAAAAGATTAGGCCAAAACTCTTTATCTAGCCAAGTGTAGAAGACTTGGAATGCACTTCCATCAAAAATAATTGCAACTATTATGGTCTAGTCTTTCAAAAGTAGTTTAGCCTCTATGGATTTCCATACTAGGTCTTATTACAATCTGTTTTAAGATTTTTTTTTTTTTGTACTAGTTGTTTTTGTAACCTGTATGTTTTCATAGAGTGTGTTTCAGCTTTGTCATAAATTGTTATAACATTTAGTGTGACAAGGTTGGTGGAACTTACCATATTTCAGAACTAATCTATCTATATATATAAAAATAAGTTGTCTGTGTGTGGATCTGTGGATGGATCAGGTGACGTCATGTTTGTCCGCATATGACGTCTGAATTATTTCACACTAATACAAAAGAAGAAAAAAACTAAAAAAGGTAAAAACTACAAAAAAAACTAAAAAGAAAAAAAAACTAAAAAAGCTAAAAAACTAAAAAAAAAACTAAAAAAAAGGTAAAAATCTAATAACTAAAAAAAAACTGAAAAAAATAAAAAAAGGCAAAAACTACAAAAAAAATAAAAACTAATAAAAAAACTAAAAAAGCTAAAAAAATAAAAAAACTAAAAAAAAACTAAAAAAAGGTAAAAAACTAAAAAAAAACTAAAAACTAAAAAAGAAAAAAACTAAAAAAAAGGAAAAAACTGAAAAATAAAAGAGAAAAAGAAAACTAAAAAAATATGAATAAATATATATAAAAATAAGTTGTTTGTGGGTTATGTCTGTCTGTCTGTCTGTCTGTCTGTCGAGTGACGTCGTGTTTGTCCGCATATGACGTCTGAATTATTTCACACTAATACAAAAGAAGAAAAAAAACTAAAAAAGGTAAAAACTACAAAAAAAACTAAAAAGAAAAAAAACTAAAAAAGCTAAAAAACTAAAAAAAAACTAAAAAAAGGTAAAAAACTAAAAACTAAAAAAAACTGAAAAAACTAAAAAAAGGCAAAAACTAAAAAAAAACTAAAAACTAATAAAAAAAACTAAAAAAACTAAAAAACTAAAAAAACTAAAAAAACTAAAAAAAGGTAAAAAACAAAAAAAAACTAAAAACTAAAAAAGAAAAAAATAAAAAAAAGGAAAAAACTGAAAAATAAGAGAAAAAGAAAACTAAAAAAATATTAATAAATATAAAAAAATATAAATATAAATATAATATAAATTATCAATCAACAAAGCACCGAGACACAAATGACGACCGGGACACAGGGAGTATAAATGACGACCAGGACATAAGTAAAAAAAAAAAAACTAAAAAAACTAAAAAAATGGTAAAAACTACAAAAAAACTAAAAACTAATAAAAAAACTAAAAAATCTAAAAATCTAAATAAACTAAAAAAGAAAAAAAAGAAAAAAGGAAAAAAATAAAGGAGAAAAACAAAACTAAAAAACGAATGTATATACAGACCGGGACACCGGGATACAAATGACGACCGGGACACAGGGAATATAAATGACGACCGGGACACAGGGACACAACTACAATGGGGACGCCGGGGGGCACAGGGGGATATAAATGACGACCGGGACACCGGGACACAAGGAATATAAATGACGCCCGGGACACTCAAAGAGAAATCACAGACTGGAACACCGGGACACAAATGACGACCGGGACACAGGGAATATAAATGACGACCGGGACACAGGGACATAACTACAAAGGGGACGCCGGGGTGCACAGGGGGATATATAAATGACGATGGCGACTCAGGGAATGGTCGATTAGCAATCACCATCAACAAAGCTCAAGGGCAATCATTAGAATCATGAGGTATAGATCTGAATACGGATTGTTTTCCCATGGACCATTATATGTTGCATGTTCAAGAGTCGGTAAACCTGACAATCTATTTATATGCACAGACAATGGGACAGCAAAGAATGTTGTATATTCGCAAGTTTTACGTAGTTAAAAACATATATATATATATATATATATATATATATATATATATATATATATATATATATATATATATATATATATATATATATATATATATATATCTATATTCACAGGTGGGACATAGGGACACAACTACAATGGCGCGTAACTAATATGGCGCGTAACGACTTACGCGCGCAGGGGGGCTTGGGGGGGGCGCGAAGCGCCCCCACCAACTAGGTGTTGGGGTGGCGCGAAGCGCCACCCCAACAGCTAGTAAATAAATAAAGTGCCATATGACACCAAAATACACTTCAAGTTTTAACTTTTGTAATGGACATACTGGGAAAATTGTTTTTCAATTGAAAGGCTCCATAAAAGGTGTTTCTAAAAATCTAGGCTGAGGCAAAACTAGGGGGAATAGGGCCCCTCTCAATTGCCACCTATAGAACTAGCACACAGGTAACATTGTAGAGAAAACTTCAAAAGCTTAATGCAAAGGTATTTACCATTGCACCATGCTTTTTGTAGATTGAAAGTGGAATAGAGCATTAAAAAGCTACATTAAGGGGTAAAAAAAATTTTGAATTCTATGTTACTTTACCTTATTGCTTTAAATTATTACCATACCATAAATCCATGATTTGAAAAAGCAAGTAGTATAAAGACCTATATAAGGTGATTTGGTGTAATTGGTTCTGTGTTGTGGTTTTGTTACCAGAAGTTTGAATCTTGGACAAAATATATTTTTTTTTTATGTGTGTTCTCTTTGAAGTGTCAGTGCTGATTCATTTCCAATGATCGCTCCTGCCAAAATGTTGAAGTCAAAGTAGCAGAAATAATGAAAGTACAAATTTTTGTGAAATGTTTTAACTGCACATCTCATTCTTTTTAGTAATTTCACAAATCTGATAATTGATTTTTTATTTTTTTATTTGCAGCTTCTCTTCAGATTTTTCAAGGCAAAGTTTAACAGATACACAATGCTAAACCTATATCTTATGCCCTATTTTAACAAAGACTCGTGTTGTTTTCATTAGCTTCTTTGCCAAACTTAGAAAAAATCATTTGTGAGGTTTATTGTCAAAATTTTTAAAATGTAAAAAAATACACAAGAGTTAATTTCAGCAAAATAAAGTTTTTCTGATGAAAAAAAGAGCAAAGTCGAAACTTACAAGAAATAAAAATTTCTAGTTCCAAAATTTGTATACTTTGCAGTTTGTGCAATAAATTTTTGAAAAACTGTTTCAAACAAACTGGCTTGTGATATTTCCTTATGTTTGTAGAATTATATGAAGCTAGTGCTATACTGAAAACTAAGCTTTCTTGAGTTTTTAAAGGGTTAAAATTGTGTCATAAAAGCTATTGATTTCATGGCTGGTAAAAGACTATTGAGAGCTTTATGACTTAGTCTTTTATTTTCTACAGGCTACTTAAGGGTTTGCTGTTTCTATTATTGTTTTGTTGTATTGGTTTTGTGTTTTAGTTAAATTAGTATTGATTTCTCTAGGTATGTTTACTTCTATTGAATTTTGTTGAAGGAAGGCATTTCTAATTTGTTGCTTTTCTACATCCTCCTCCATTTACTTTTGCAATTTTAGCTTAAAGCATAGCACTAAAAAAAAATAATTAAAATGTTTGATAAAATGGCAGGATTACAAGATCTGTAAATTTTTAGGTTTATAGATTTAATTGTAATAAATCCATGCACATTGATATAAAGGCTAAAAATGGAATAGCTTTGGAATTTTTTAGGAATGGAATAATTAGTAAATTGTTTATTTGGAATAAGGATGGAAAGGTATGTCAGATGATATGTACATTTTCTAGATATAAAATTAATTGAAATTTTTTTTCAATTATCTTGCCATGTATTTTGTACATGAATTATCCTATTGGGTGATTTTTAAAAGCAACAACTATAGTTTTAAAAATTGTGAGTTCCTTTTATATTAATTTTTGAATAGCATTTGTTTTTTACATCTTTTTATGTGTGTGTTAATTTATACTTATATATTTTTTTCCCTATTGTTAAATGCTTCTGTATAAGAAGTAAAAATACTCACACCTTCTCAAGTTTTTAACTTTTTTCTTTCAAGCACTTTCTTATTAAAAGTTTTACCCCTTCTCAATATATTTTTTAATTTTGATTGTAGTGACATCCATGGGACAGGCTCATAATTTATTATATTTGATTACCTTAAATTGCACTTGCTAGCAATATGGACGAATCCAGCATATGCCAGTTAGTGATGATGGGGTCGCGGGACATCTGCTGCATCCTATTGAGTGAGCCAGTTTTGTCGCCCAGTCCTTGTTGAGATTCGATCGTTCTCTCGCTTAGGCTGTTCCACATTCCTATGATTCGATTGTAGAAGAAATTATTTCTTTTTCTTGTCCTGGCATGCTTGCCAAACAGCTTTGCTGAATGACCTCTGGTACTTGATGACCAGGCAGGTTCAAACATATCTTTGTTTTCAGACTGGAGCAACTTATAGGTCATTATCATATTGCTGCTGTATTGACGGTATGTCAGAGTCGGTAGCTTCAGGCTCTGCAGTCGACATCTATGCTCTTTATCTTTGAGACCCTTTATGCATTTCATTGCCCATCTTTGTACAGATTTGAGAGTCATCAAACTCAAGTCTCCATATATTTGCCCATTTGCAAAAGTAATCCAGGTCTGACATTATTGAGGCTACACCCTACTGTGTGTAAGCAGGGCCAATAAGGTTCGAGTCATCAGCATATAGGCTAAGTTTATTAATCTCGGTTTTTTGGAGCATCGTTAATGTAGATATTGGAAAAGTGTAGGTCCCAAAATAGTTCCTGGAGGCATCCCACTTGAGACCTCTGTGATTTCAGAATAGAAAGCTGCACCGCCTTCAACAAAAACTCTGACCCTCTGCTTTCTTCCCTTCAAGAAAGACATGATCCTAGTCTACCACACCCTCTTCAATACTAATTGCCTTCAGTTTCTACTGGAGCCTTTGAAGACAGACTTTATTGAAGGCTTTAGCAAAGTCTAGCAGAGCAATATCAACTGAGAGACTTTGGTCAAGGAGCTGGGTTATATAATTATATGGGTCAGTCAAATTTGTTTCTACTGATCTACCTGGTTAGAATCCGTGTTGCTGTTTTGATAGAAGGTTGTTCGTGGCCAAATGTTTCAGAACAGGAGCATTTACAATGCCTTCTAGTATTTTCCCAATAGCAGAGGTAATACTGATTGGCCAATAATTAGGAGCTTTGGTCCTGTCTCCTCTTATATGTATTAGCGAGATATGGGCAACTTTCCAGTCCAATGGTATGATTTTGGTGTCAATAGACTTTTGGAAGAGCCTTGAGAGTGGTAGTAACAATTGGGCAGGAGCTCTCTTTTAAGAGTCATGAATGAATGCCATCTGGCCCAACAGACTTATTTGGATTAAGCTTCTTAATCCAAGATTCCAGCCCAGCCTTATCAACTATTATTGGAGACACCTGAGTATTAATTATGTAGTGTGGTGAGGTTTGGAAGGGGTAGTGTCTGCAGGTGTGAATACTAATGTAAACTGGTGATTCAAGGCATCAGAGTTTTTGGGGGGTTATTTGACTGGATTCCATTACAAATCAACTGAGTAGCCATGTGCCTACCAGGTTTATGTGCAGAGGTGTATTTACAGAACTTCTTGGGGTTGGTTTTTGAGGTTGCCAGAATGGCCCCCTTTTAATTCCCTCTCAATTTTTTGGACAGTGCTTGAACTTTGTTCCTTGTAGCTTTGAACTTAATTAGGGAGCCAGCCCTATTTGGGTTCTGGCTTACGAGCTTTGACATTTTTTTTCTTGTTCCTAGCAATATTTATTTCTCTGATCATAAAGGGGAGAGTTCTTGGTTTGCGTCTCCATATGATAGTTGTATTTTTATTGACGGTGTCCAACAACACATTTTTCATTATCTCCCACGTGTCTTCTACTTCCATAAATTTGACGAATGACCAATCACACTGGCGTTCATGTCTATAGTGCATGTCTGTAGGTACTGTCAAAATTTGCATTTTATTGCAATCTGGTCACTATTTCCGAACGGGGGTTGCGATTATATGTTAATAAGTGACTCAGGATCATTTATTAAAACGAGATCAAGAAGTGAAAGATTGTCCTTCTCGAAATCTTGGTGGAAATGTCACCACCTAGAATAGCAAGTGTTCCTCTAAGCAGTCCAGAAAATACTATGTTACCATATTGCTTGTGTGGCCGTATCCTTCCACTCATTCAATTGCAGGTAAGTTAAAGTCGCCAAGTATGAATAAACTTCTATGTTTTTAAGCAACAATATCAATAGAGCAATGTATAGCCAAGAGTGAGTCCTCTATACTTGTTGAAGTAGGACAACTGTAAAGACGACTGAGTGCAATGGGACCTCATGTAGGTTGTAGATAGCATGTAGATATCTAAATTTTTTTTACCCATGGCTTATGATATAACTTAATATAAATTATGCCTACCTGAATCTCATCGTGTACATATATGGCCTAGTAAATACATTTAGCCCTAGTAATCCCCTGGGTAATCTTTGAAAAGGGGAAGGTCTATAAGGAATCATACTTTTTTGTAGAACAATGCAATTTTACCTCCCCCTCCACCCTTGTGTAGAAGTTAGACTTATTTTCAAAAGCATCAAGGATCTCAGTTAGCTTTTTACACGTTTATTTAGCCCAAACTATGCTCTTTTTCAGATACTCAGTACCAGAGACACCTCTATCTGTTCCATCATCAATTGAAGTCAGAGATCTTAATAGTCTAGTAAATGGACTCATTCAAGGTTTGTTTTTAATGATTTAAGTTCCAAGTTGTAGGGGCTTTGACGAAAATTTATCTAAAAGAAACGAAAATGGAAAAGCATCAATAAATGAATTGGTGGTTTTATTTTTATTTGATTTTGACTGGTGATTTTATTAGCTGAGGAAAAGACAAAAAGGAAAGAAATGCTTCCTTAATAGAAATCACAACCAACATATACTTGAATTGGAGTGCACACTTAAACGTCTGTGTAATGTCAAAGGAAAATGCCTAAATCAATGCATTACTTGTAGAAGGGGCATGGAAATGTCAAGTTATATTGAGAAAGTGTAAATGAGAAATTAACAAAGAAAAACGTGATAACATGACACTCAGTTTTTTTTCTCATTATCCTATTTTGGTAAATTTTCTTTTCAATAGACTTCATTAGTATATCCAATGTATATATTCAATTCTGTAATTATGACATTCTGTGACTGATATACCAGTTATTGAAAAATATAAGCAAAAACCACTCAGATGGGTTATCGCTAATTTCAGCAGAAATTACTGCAAAACCACTCAGATGGGTTATCACTAATCTCAGCAGAAATTACTGCAGTAATTGAAGCCCTGATGGATAGCATACAGACCAATCTGAGTCCCTTGCCTTAAAGGCAATAAAGATGATCCCTTTGACTCAGAAAAGACCCACCACACTTATAGTCTGTATGAGTGAAGACTTACAAAACCAGTAAAGTCCTCCCAGCCCCAGTTTCATAAAATGCAAAATTAGCCCTTGCAGCATAGACTTGTTTGGCAAGCAGTTTCCAAACAAAGTGTAGAATTTGAAATGGGCAGTACCCGTTCTCCGAGGTGTTAGCTATGTTGCACTGTAGATGAATCTCTGCAACATCTCTTGTTTGTGTTTAAGGCAACTCAACAAAAAGCAAGTATCCTTAGAGAAGATCTAAATAAGATTATTACATCTTGATATTTTCAGTCAATAAAATTCATGGTTGTATCAATAGAAAAAGAGAGAAAAATTGTTGAGCAGATGATGAGTATGTTGCAATCATTAGACATCAGCTAAAGTAGTGATGCCCCAATATAAGGAATCCAGTGGGGAAACTAATGTTTCCCCACTAATAATTCTTGATTGGACCATCGTTTTCAAGAAGAGTAATAAATTATCGCAAAATAGAGCTAGAAAATGCTTGAAAAATTTCATTTGACATCAGATTTCAATTAAGTTGAATTTTATTCAGAGAGATTTAATCATTTTTTAAAGATCAGTTGTCACATCGTTGGATTACAATGTATGTTGCTAGCTTAACAGGATTTTCACATTTTAAAGCACGACAAGTTACGATTCTTTTCAAATACTGTCATAAGTTTCATAAGCTCTGCAGGATTTGTGGAAAGGTTTGTTGTTTTGAGTTTCTAAATTTGCAAGCGTTTGACTCATCTTCCTTACCATTTCTATTTCAAGCTACTTAACAAATTAAACTAGAGCTTACCATTCTGATTGAGAGTACATGGCCTGCGAGGTTGGTGAGAGTCGCATGGCTAGCGGCATAAATAACTGGAAGGAAACTACAAAATAATTAAAAAAAATTTCATTATCGAAGGGTTTATGCTAGTTTTTGCCTTTATTCTGGTGAATTGAATCAAAATCTGCTGAGCTAAAAGTAAAAGCCACCATAGGTATTACTTACTTACTATGCATTACTTATGATGGCTACTGAATAGCCATTCCATCCTTCAAGCGTTTCAATTATAATTTACTATTCTCCTTCTGAGCTTCGAAATTTGTAAGCATTTGACTCCACCTTTTTTTTACTATTTTCGTTCCAACTCACTTACCATAGTCCACTACTGCTTATCATAGTCACTGAGCATTGGAAGTAACTACATGTAGATTGTAACTACTAATATATGTACAAAATTTGAAAAGAACCTGCAGAACAACTTTCAATACGTGTTGTTTTGAAGGATTTTCATTTGTTTACGCAGGTAGTCTGGTGAGTTCTATTAAAATCTGGTGAGATCAAATTAAGAGCTGCCATAAGCGTTCCAACTGCTTAGTAGTTCTTGACGTCACTTACCATGGCAACCAATATTGCCACAGTGAAAGATTAAAACAACCCCTAAAATTCCTATGATGAAGGATTAGAACAGTTTCTATATTCTACTTAACTAAGAAACAACTAATATCTTTTGTCCGAAAAATAAATTACCTTAACTTCATTGTAGGGGGTAAAGAGGGAGGCTTTGAACAGATTGTGGTGGAGGAGGAGCTATGAACACACGTAGTTGGTTAACTTTTTGCAAGAGTAGATATTGTGCTCTATTTGGATAAGAGCCTATACTTGTACACTGTTGTTGCACACTCCCTATGTAACCTCCATGGTATCCCTTCAAGCAATTGTCTATTGATAATGTACCTGGACTGTTGATCATTGGTCACCTCTTGAGAGAAGAAGTTGTTTTTCTTGGTAGGCCTATATCAATTACCCTGACAATGGCATTTATATATACGTGTAGGAATTTTCAGTTTTAGAGTGTCAAGGTAGAGTGACTGGTGAGTTTAAGTTAGAGATCTTGTTGGTCGTGTTTGATCGACTTCTAGCAACTTTGTATCACTCGTGTAATATTGTCCAGTTAGGTAAGTTCCAAGGATGGGTCTTAGTAAGGCTCTATACACTTTTGGTCCCAAGAAGCTTTGGGACTATAAGGCTGTGAAACACGAATGTCTCCTGATGCCTTCACTCTTGTTGATCCTAAATAGGAGAAAATACGACAGAGTTCCATATATATTGTCTTAGATTCAATGCGGGGGAATACCTGATCTATTTAAATAAAAATTTTGTGAACTATCCTTCTCAATTTGTTTTTACTTTAAATCTAGTCATTTGATTAGGGCTTACTCAGCCTTTCTGCACTGGCGAAAGCCAAATTGATTGACTTTTAAGAAAAAACACAAATTCTAGTATTAAAGCTCTTGAAAACCTTTCAAATTTTCTCAAAAGAAAAGTCTCAGAAAATAGCCCTAAATAACATTCATTTTGGGGGATAAAAAACCTCCCAAAATGACAAGAGAAAATAAGAATGGGTGTTTCTGACACTTCTTCATATATTTGCGGGGTCTGAGGATCCAGTAGGAGGTTTATCCACCCGTTTGAAATCAATGGATGCTTTCACTGACTATTGGATGATTCTAACTGTATTCCAAAAAATATCTGCCAGTTGATAACTATCCGCGTGCTGTTAGTAATAATGGCATCTTTTTAGGGTCATTATCATCAATCTGTAAATTGTGGTCTCCAAATCATATGAAAGGGAGCAAATTATAAGAGCATCAGATTATATAGAAATTTGCAATTGATGGCAGTAATTTCTCAGTCTCTTAGAATCTTGATCTATTGTCTTGCATTCAAAGAGAAAATGTTGAGCGTTTTCCAAACTCTGGTGGCAATTTCTACATAGAGGATTTTTATGGATTCCCCATTTAAAAAGATTAACATTGAGTAAAATAGTTTCAGCTTTTAGCTTATAATAGAACATATTAAAATTCTTAGGGTTGAAAGGAGGATGCACGAAAACCTGGAACGCAATTTTCGTTCAAGCTCTAACAGCCTCTCTAAAATTCATGGTCCTTGCATTTCTTGGAGGAGGGATATCTGCTACCTTATTTACAAAACTTATTTTCTAGGCTCCATATTTAAATTTATTGACATTCCACTTGAGAAAAAAAACTCAAGGTTTTTTTCAGTAGAGCATTGGTACTTTTAGGGAAGTAGCTAGCTTCTTCGTGACCTTTCTCTGGAATTTAGGCTAATTTTATGGAAATAACTAATTGTACTAGTGAACACCTAAACTATTTAAAACCCATTTGAATCTTTTTTTTCTTCACTAAGTCTACTGTTTCATGTATTTAAAGAATCAACATCTGATTGGAACGCTGTCGATTTCGACTTCTTGGTCAATGGTGAATTTTTGCGATTGAGTCTGTTGGAGCATTTGATCAACTACTCTATCCCTACTGAGGCAGTTGTTGATATTGAATATGTTGAACGCTTTCCCCCGCCAGAACCTCAGGACAGCTTAAATCACGATGATTGGGTTTCTGCAGTTGTCTGCTCCGACAAGTGGTAAGTGCCTTCTCTTTATCCGCTCAACCGCCCTTAGTGCAAAATTAGGAATAAAAAAAAGTAAAAAATACAAATTAAAGTCTACTATAATAAAAAGACAAATGTTAAAAAGAGATACTAGATGAAAGAGGCTATATCCAAGCAACGGTGGAAGGGTAAACTGATAAAAAACCAATACTGAATGGCTATTCAGACTTTTAAATGACTTTCAAAAGTGTGGCATTATCAGAGATACTGTTATTTTGCGAAAGATGATTTTACGCAAAAATACGAAAGATCAGAATCCAAGCCCCATTTATGCTAAACTTATTAATTATAATCTTTCGCTTTTTTTACGAATTCATCTTACGTAGGCTGATAGGATCTCTTGATAAACGGTTAGCGCTCAAAAAAGCTCTATATAAAATGAATATCCATTTGAAAATCTGAAGAGATGTTCAGTATTACATTTTTTATTCAGTTACCCTTCCACTCTTGCTCGCAAAAGACTAATTTTACTTAGCATTTTTTTAAGTTTGGTCTTTCTATATTGTCCTGTGAACCGATTTTGTCATAGTATTCTTCTTTTTCTCACTGGATCTGGTTATCCTGGATATGATTAACTTTTTGTATTTTTGGTAAACCGTATGTTTTTGGAAGAGACAACATTTTTGGAAAGACCTATGGTATAACTGTGGTGTAATGTTTAATTGGTTCTTAAGCTCTGCAAAATCTTTTTTAGCGGATTTTTTCTGAGAAATTATTTATTTTATTGGGTAACTTCTGTTGTTTTTATGTCGTGCTAGAAAAAATCTAAATATTAGGGGGGCTACATTAAATATAAGTAAAATAAAAATCGCAGAGCTCAAATATTTAAAAATCAACTTTTTCCAATGAATCGTGAGCCCAGTGTCTTTCATGGCTTGCTTTGTATTATATAAAAAGGCCCACTTTAAAGACAATATTTCTTTTTTTGGAGGGGAGAGTGGTAATTGAATTTATGACCCGTTCCCCTGAACCACATCTAACGCTGGAGATAAATCCTCACCTTCGTATGTTTGAAGGACCTCCTATGGAACCTTTGAAATTTGGGTCTAAAAATGAATTTACTGGCTCTTCAGTTGCACTCCCGGTCATCTAAAATAATAATTATTAAAATATTACAATAATGATCATAATCCAATGACCCTACCCTAATAGTCATAACACAACTATTCAGTAATGTGTATTAGTCATTATCTGCAGTCATTATCATGACTGCAGCAGTAGGTGCAACTAGTGAAGAACGAACAACGACTCATAGAAACCAAAAATTAAAAAAAAATGCGTTGAAAAAAAGGCTAGTGAGAAAAAAAATACCATTTATTTTTGTTGCGGAAAGAAATTTATGGGAATTTCAAAAATGGCATGAAACTCCGGGAAAATGGCGTTGGATTGAAGCGGAAATTATTACTAAATAAATTGTCTAGATTCACTTCCACTTGGAAAGAGTGTATATAGTTTTAGAGACAAATACGCTACCGTGTGGCAGTATAACTTCTGAAACTTTAAAATTAGCTCACGATAGTTCTGAGCCCATTCGCTATCTCTGGATTATTGTTTAATGCTATTTTGACCTTATTTGGCCTTATTTTGACCTGGGGCCAAAATTGTCGTTTGTAGCCCAGAATACCATAAATAGGCACTGAGCTGCCGCGTGATCTCTTGTTACTTTAAAACATATTTAAAACTTTAAACTTTCAGGAAAGCAACTTCCCTTTTGCTAATAAACCCTTAAGTAGGCTGAATGAACGTGGCTGTATGACCACTGAAACTGGGTGACCATGCATAGATAGATAGATAGATAGATTTATTCACAAGAAAAGCCCTATTGGGCCATGGTGACATACACAAAACAAGTGAAAAAGATAAGCAACAAATATAGACTGAAAAGACATTAAACTAATTATTTAAGAAAACATCACGATACCTCATACCTACCCGGACGAACTTTCCAATATTATTTATACTTAAGTAACACCTACCTCTCAAAGTTTCCAAAATCCAATCTCTCCCCTCAGCCTCCCTACCAAATACTTACAGTGCAACTCCCTACAATTCCCTAAAAAATGTTGCAAAGACTCATCCATCTCTCCACACATAGGACAACTGTAAGGACCATCCCTCAATCTATTTTTCTCCCTAAATATTTTCTACGTTTTCCAAGAGGCATAAAATTACCCCTTACATACATTACCCATTTCAAATCATCCAGAGCCAATCCCATTTTAGGTAAATTTCTTCGCCCCAGTTCTCCTTGACCTCCGCATATATCCCAAGGGACGGCGAGGTGGCCCTCCCAGCTTGCCAAACTGAACTTCCTGAAATTCTAGCCTACTAGCAACTAACCTAGATACATATAGATTCTGTTTAGTTTTGTCAAAGATAGCTCTCAGAATTTCTGCTTGATAACGTTTCGTCTGCAGTTAAGCCAAAAGTTGTTCTCTTGAAGCACAAAATTGCAAAAACTGACACTGTTCTGTGGTAGTGTCTGAAAATTGTTTGCTACGTTGCCGTTACTGCAGCCTAAAATGTGGCACGATATTTTTTTTTACTTAAACTTGGCACTGGAACTATGAATTTGATCTCTCTTGATTTTCTACAGCCAAGGGTAAAAAAGAGACATTTTCGGATTGTAAATTTTATGCTCATTTTTATGGTTTTGTTTTTGAATATTCTTCCTTTTGACATTCTCTATAATATTCTTTTCGGAGAATTAAATCCCCATATTCTGTATCAGCTTCTTCTGAAGATAGTATTTACTCTTAGGATTTTTTCTGGCTGCTATGATAATACTCTTCAGCTCTGGGGTATAGATGGCTCTCATACAATGACAATTCCGGCTCACGCTGGTCCAGTTAAAGCGATTGCCTTGATTGATGTCATTGACAACACAGCCACATTGGTCTCAGGGTCTCATGACCAGACGGTAATGCAGTGGAAAATTGATTTGGAAAAATTGTCAGTCGATTGTGTTACCATCGGAAAAGGGCATGAAAGGAGTGTAGAGTGTGTCTCAGTTGATCCAACTAGAACCTTGATTGCTTCTGGTTCCTGGGATACCTACCTCAAAATTTGGACCACAAGTAAGTATTTTTTGTTTCGAAATATCATACACCGCGTAGTGTTATATACTTCTTATGCTTATCCAGGTTTTTTATGGCTCTTGGTGTTAACCAAGTGACATATAGCAATCGCAAATTCTGTCGGTCTGTCTGTCTGTCGGTCCCGGTTTTGCTACTTTAGGCACTTCCAGGTAAGGTAGGACGATGAAATTTGGCAGGCTTATCAGGGACCTGACCAGATTAAATTAGAAATAGTCGATATCCTGATTTGACCATCTGGGGGGGAGTGGGGGGCCGGTTAATTCGGAAAAAATAGAAAAAATGAAGTATTTTTAACTTACGAACGGTTGGTCAGATCTTAATGAAATTTGATGTTTGGAAGGATATCGTGTCTCAGAGCTGTTATTTTAAATCCCGACTGAATCTGGTGACATTGGGGGGGAGTTGGGAGGGGGAAACCTAAAATCTTGGAAAACACTTAGAGTGGAGGGATCGGGATGAAACTTGGTGAGAAAAATAAGCACAAGTCCTAGATACATGGTTGACATAACTGGAACAGATCCGATCTCTTTGGGGTGGTTGGGGGGGGAGGTTAATTCTGAAAAATTAAAAAAAATGAGGTATTTTTAACTTACGAACGGGTGATCGGATCTCAATGAAATTTGACATTTAGAAGGATATCGTGTCTCAAAGCTCTTATTTTAAATCCCTACCGGATCTGGTGACATTGGGGGGAGTTTGGGGGGGGGGCTAAAATCATGGAAATCGCTTAGATTGGAGGGATCGGGATGAAACTTGGTGGGAAAAATAAGCAGAAGTCTTAGATACGTGATTGACATAATTGGAACGGATCCTCTCTATTGGGGGGGGGGGGGGTAATTCTGAAAAATTAGAAAAAATGACGTATTTTTAACTTACGAAGGAGTGATCAGATCTTCATGAAACTTCATATTTAGAAGGACCTCGTAACTCAGATCTCTTATTTTAAATCTCAACTGGATCCAGCGTCATTGGGGGGGGGCAGTTGGAGAGGGGGTGGACCGGAAATCTTAGAAAATACTTAAAGCGGAGAGATCAGGATGAAACTGGATGGGAAGAATAAAAACCTGTCTAAGATACGTGACTGACATAACCGGACCGAATCTGCTTTCTTTGGTGGAGTTGGGGGGGGGGGGGGTGATTCGGAAAAATTAGGTATGTGTAACTTACGAAAGGGTGACCAGATCTTAATGAAATTTGATATTTAGAAGGATCTTTATTTAAGAATTAACGACGCTTCCTGACTACTATGGTCCCTGCGTCGGCCCTGCAGTGCATTCCTGCAGCGTGATTCGATCTCTGGGTCCCGTATTACCAAGCTAAGGTCAAATCCACTGCGCCACCACAGGACTTTAGAAGGATCTTGTGCTTTAAAGCTCTAATTTTAAATTCCGACCAGATCCTGTGACATTGGGGGGAGTTGGAGGGGGAAACCGGAATTCTTGGAAAACGTGAAAATTGGGTTATTTTTATCTTACGAATAGGTGATCGGATCTTAATGAAACTTGATATATATAGAAGCATCTTATGTCTCAGATGCTCCAATTTCGACTCAAATTGGATCTGGGGACATATGGGGTCGGAGGAGGGAAACAGAAATTTTGGAAAACGCTGAGAGTGGAGAGATCGGGATGAAACTTGATGGGAAGAATAAGCACAAGTTCTAGATACATGATTGACATAATTGGAACGGATCCGTTCTCTTTGGAGGATATGGGGGAGGAGGGTGTTAATTTGGAAAAATTAGAAAAAATGAGGTATTTTTAACTTAAGAACGGGTGACCGGATCTTAATGAAATTTGATCTTTTCAAGGAATTCATGTCTCAGAGCTCTTATTTCAAATCCTGACCAGATCTGTTGACATTGGGGGGAGTTGGAGGGGGAAATCGTGGGAAACGCTTGGAGTGGAGGAATCGGGATGAAGCTTGGTGGATAGAATAAGCAAATGTCCTTGATACGTGATTGACGTAACCGTACTGGATTCGCTCTCTTTGGGGGAGATGGGGGAGGGGTTCAGTGATATCGCGGGTTCGGTGCTTCTGGGCGTGCTAGGACGATGAAAATTGGTAGGCGTGTCAGGGAGCTGCACAAATTGACTTGATAAAGTCGTTTTCCCAGATTCGACCATCTGGGGGGCTAAAGGGAGAGGAAAAATTTAAAAAATGAGGTATTTATAACTTACGAGAGGGTGATCGGATCTTAATGAATTTTGATATTTAGAAGGACATCGTGACTCAGAGCTCTTATTTTAAATCCTGACCGGCATTAAGCCTCTGATTTTCCTTTTAAATCTATCTATTGATTCTTAGAATTTTGTTATAGCTCATACCATATGAGCTCTCGGCTCTTAGCTCTTCTTTCCTCGTCACAAGTGCCATATGAGCTCTTAGCTCTTTTTTTTTTTTTTTTTTTTTTTTTTTTTTTTTTTTTTTTTTTTTTTTTTTTTTTTTTTTTTTTTTTTTTTTTTTTGTGACCAAGAACAACGTAGCTGAATTTTCGTATAATTTCCCTCATTTGCACATGTTTTTGAGTTTTAAGTTATGGAGGGGGCCAGTGGTGTCAATTCTTGAATTTTTAAGGGGGAGGGGTAAAATGTATTTTCGAAATTTTAGGGGGATGAAACTTGTCTGGTTTTTCGATTTTTTCAATGAAAATACAAAAAGAGTATTTTATATAAAAATAACCCTCAGAAAGTATTTTTCAAAATCTGGGAGAGGGCAAAAAATCTAGGGGGCACCTGCTCTTTTCCCCTCCCTAATTGGCACCACTGAAAGGCGCAGTGGTAAAACTTGTAAGCTAAGTCTCTCCTATTTATGTCTACCTGTGTCTTCCCTTCCAATGATTTATCTGGGCCTTTCAAACCGAAAGTAAATAAGCCTAGTCATATTAAATGACGATCCTGATAGAAAAAAAATACGATTAAACATATCATTTAAATTTTTCTTTCAATACGTGAATATAGCGCATAAGTTTGAGGTACGTAAGGTATGTAAATCTTTTACAGGCTATTATAAGGTAAGGTTGATATGTTAGAGTTTGGCTTATGCTTAGAGGTTACCTCTAATGTAGATGGTTCTAAAATGGTTAATACAAAGATAAGTGGATATAGATTCATAGAGTTAAAGGGAATCGAAGTATTTTCAAAGTACATCCCAATATGGACTTTAAAAAAAATATTTACTATTCAAACCCTTAAATCCTTTTTTTGAGGGAAGATTAACTATATTAACGAACGTTTGTGATGATGAAAGTACGAAGTTAAAACAATGAAAAATCAGAATTTAATTCAGTAATTTATATTCCTGCCAAATGAGTATAAAAAAACAAACACACAAAATAAAATCAATAAACTATTAAACAGGATAAATTACCTATTTTGACGATTTTCAACCAATTTGTGTGTATTTTTGAATAAAAAAATATTACGAAGCAAAAGTAAAAATTTACTTCCGTAGATGATGATCATTATTTAGATTAACCATTATAACAGACGTTCAAAGTTAAGAGTTAACCGAGTGTTTTGGCTTAAAAAGAAAATGTAGCTTAATAATTTATATTCCATTCAAACAAATATAAAAAAAAAATGACACAATTGAAACAACAAACAAAATAAATAACTAAAAATAGACTGACTAAAACAAACAAAATACAGAAAAAGTAGCCTAGCTGGAATCAGGTGGCTCATACAATTTTCGCTACATTGACAATCAAAGTTATATCCAAAACTTTTTTCGAGTGAGGCCTTTTTTTTCTTTGGGTGGGGTGTTTGAAAAAAAACTTTGAAAAAGGTATGCATCAACAATTAGTTGATGTGTATTTTTTTTACGTTTGTACGAGTCAGACAGAAATTTTGAGGGGGGGGGGCTCAAACCCGGTACATGCCCCTCCGCCTCAACAATCGCATGCAGCAACAATTTTTTTATATGCATTTTGTTACGTTTTACGAGTCGAACAGAAATTCTGAGGGAGGGGGATTCAAATCTGGTACATGCCTCTTCCCCTCCGAATATGGCCTTGTTGGCAATGAAAAGTGTAGAAGAGGGGATGCCCGACAACCTCATTATCTAATGCCAAAAGACGCTCACGTAACGAACGGCTAGTGAAAGTGAAGTCATGGATTGGGCTCCCAAGGAGCTCAATTATATCTTTGAATAAACTATGTCAATGTTTGTGCTTATAATATTTTTTTACAAATTTTTTTATAACTTGTATAACTTTTTTTTAACGTAAATATAATAAATTATATTTTTATAACAAATCGTAAAATAAAGTCACTCTCATTATGCATTTTATTCTAGATTTGGATGCATCAGTCACGGAACCTATTGACCCAAAAGAAAGGAAGCGACTCAAAAAAGAAGGCGTGGATTCGCTAACGAGGGTGAGTGTGTGCAGCCATCAGAGACTTGGTGCTGCGTGTGTTTTCTTGTGGTTAGATTGTAGATAGCGTTTATGTTGTTTTGCTTATTTTGTAGCTACATGGAGACATCGGAGCTTCCCCGTTTGAGATGGTACGAAGGACGTCATACCACAAATAAATAGATAATTGGGACTGAGGACTCGCTTTGCCGGGCATTTGGAAACTCCTCTCTATTAACGTGGGATTTGCATTATACCCAGTTTCAAATTTTGAAGCTCTTATCTATATTTTTTCTACGCTAGAATCCGCTCATGAGCAGGGTTGCCAACTAGGACAAGAAAAAATCAGCAAGAAGCTTCCAAAAAATTGAACTTTATCAAATTGAAACTTACAATTCTTTCTCTTTATTCAACCCAAATTGATACTAATTGTGTTTTTCCGGACATGCTAAAATTCCTGAGCTTGAAGGCACCTCCAGTTGATTTGAACTTTTTTTCAAGAATCTTTTTTTTTTTAATATCAATTTGTGACGCTACATTTGTTAAGGTTATTCGACAGTAAGAATTTCAATGGCGTAGGGTCAATTCTAATTTTATGTAATTTTTTATGAATTTCAAGCTCTTTTTTAAATGTTCAAAATTTCTCCTCGTAATATCAAAATACTGTTTCGTTGAATCTGAATGAAAATTAGCATTTCCAAAAAGTGCTAAAAAGGAAACAGTTTCAGTAGACATTTTATTTGTAAACCATTTTCTTTATATACATTTTATATATTTTTTATACATATATATTATACATTTTTATTATTTATTTTGTACATTATACATTTTCATATGCATATATTTATTTATATACATTTTTTATATACGTTTTGGATACTGGTTCAGCTGGCAGTGGCTGAACTGCCTGCAACCTCATCTAGGTTACAGCTACTGCTGCCAGAGGCGTCAATAACCGAAATAATTTTCTTTGGGGGGGGGGGTGAGCACTGTATTTTACCTACTGAGAGGTCGTTTTTACCGTCTAATTTAGGCGGTATTGCCTTTAAAATTACTCTTTTTTTTTACAGACAGAGACGGATCTTTTTTCATTAATTTTACTTCAAGTATTTTCATCTTCCTATTTACATTAAAAAAAAAAGACTTGAGCCAGTGAAAAAATGGTGCCTTGCGCCACTATTTCACCGAATCAATCTTTTTTAGCGACTGGCTTAAAACATTGGGGTGGGAGATTGTTCCCCTATATTTTACACTTCTGCTGCTGGCACCGTGAAGACCTGGTCCATTGAATCATGTAAATCCATTGTATAGGATCACGTAGAACTCTGTTTAACATGACAGATAAAAATGAATTATTGAAAGACTTATCCTTTTGAGTGAAGTGTAGATGATACTTTATACCTTTGAGATTCTTTTTTTTTGGGGGGGATGGTGGTATTAACTCTTCTCTCATTTGTGGCTACATCCGTTCGCTACAACTCTCAGAGGTTTTCAGGAATTGAGCTAATTGCAGACAGTTTTGCTCACTTGGTTCTAATACTTTCTTTTACAGAACCAGATCTTTCAGGAAAGCTATCAATTAAATAAGTAGCCGATACTGCATGTAGGGAGGTCTGAAAATATTTTTCTTATCGTTTACTGTTTTAAAAGACTGCCTATTTTTGCAATAAGTTTTGGTTTTTGCGCAAGTTTTCCTGATGTATAGACTGACTGAGCGAACCATATAATACTGCTATTACTTACAATTCAGTTCAGAATTTATTTTTAGGTATATATGATAATAAAAACAATAATTTCAGCTTTCGGATGAAAATAATTAAAAATATAAGACATTTTTGAAAAATAATACGAATTTCAGTATTTTTCTTAGATAAAAACAACGAACTAAACACTAGTTTCAGATAAAATGATAATAATTATTATTATTGATCATTATTATTTTTGATCGATTATTATTATTATTATTAGTGATAATTATTATCAAAAATTATTGATCGTCTATGGAAAGTAACACAAAATCGAGTGTGTGCGTTTTTTTTGGAGCACTCAGATTTTTTATCTTCCTTTTGCTTTTCCTCAGTTGCCTCAAGTTTTTTTTATGCTTTCTATTCCAAAGGAGAAGATCATTACCCTTGTGATAAATAACAGTTCGATAAGGGATAAATCCTTTTATTAGTCGGTGAAAAAAAAATCAAAAAATATACTAGATATTTCGATCACATGTATTTCTGCTGATGACGATCAATGTACATGTGATTAAAATATCCAGAAAATGTTTGGATTATTTTTCATTGTCTAATAAAAGGATTTATCCCTGTTCGAACTGTTATTTGTCGTCATGGAAAGGCAGTGTGGTCTTTGATATTATCTACGTTACCATATTACTCTGTAGCTGCTTATCGGGGATTGCATATTAAATATGAATTTGACATATTGAGTTTCAATTTAACTTAATGGAAATATTGACATTTGAACATACTTACGTATTTGACTTTTAAATATCAAATTTGACATATTGATTGAATTTCATCATGGTTATAGTGGTAGCTGCAACCTAGTAAAGGACGAACGATGGCACATAGTAACCAAAACTATAAAAAAACGCGTAAAAAATGGAAATTAAGAAAATATCTGATTCAGTAATGGTAGCTATTATCTAAATTAATCTTAAAAGTAAAATGTTATTTTGAAAACAAATTTAAGGGAATTTCGAAAAATAGCCTCAAACCCCCTGAAAATTACGTTGAATCGAAACGAAATGTGTATCACCATTGGAATCACCATGGAGGTAAACCTTTTACAGGAAACTACAATAGTTAAAACAACAAGGAAAACCACTTTTTTGCATGAGTAGCACTTACGTGCCCTTTCTTTTCTTTTCTTTTCTCCTCTACTTATATGATTAAAGATCTGGCTCTTCAGAAGTAAAAACACTGACGTTGCAGATTGAGTATTTCGCTTTCTTGCACATAAATGATAATAAAAACAACAATTGCCGATGAATACGATAAGAATAATTATTTTTATGTGAGAAGAAGGATAATTCAGATTTCAGCACTAGGCATCTTTTGGATGCAAAAAACAATTTGGTTAAAAATAATAGCAGGATTATAGTTAGCAACTACCCTTCTCTTACATTAAAAAACATTTGTTTCTGGTGTTTTGACCAAAAAGGACTCGAAAATAGCAACAGCTCCCCCCTCTGTATTTTCCAAGAAATTTTTTTGAATGTTTCATTTTGAAAAATCGAAAATAATCCTTGCCCCTCCTCCTCGCCTTGCTCTCAATATGTTCGTGAATCGGCACCGGTGTTGTAACGGTGTACATATAATAATATGGGAACGACACCAAAAATACAGTTTTTGTGTAAAAAAGTTGCGTTGCACTACCTTTTAAATTAGCCCGTAAACAGCTATTTCAGATGTTCAAGTGGCCTGCTTTGTGGTGCTAAAAATAAAACGAAAAAAGAGGAAAAACGAGTGCTACTCTAGCTAAAATGTGGTTTTCTTCATTTTTTAGATGGAGGGCTAAAAACTTCCGGTTATGAATTTTAGACCATAGTTCTATTGTATATTTTTTGTTTTTATCGGTAATTCCTTTGAGAATTTTCAAGATCTTTTTTAAATTTTTCTAATTTTGTTTCCTGGGGCTGTTTGCTCTTTCTAGGCTGCAACAATAATCAAGCTAATAGCTATGCTAATGGCTAAGTAGCTTAATTAGCAATATGTAAGTAGATTAAATCATGAGTCGTCCGAGGCTTCGACTCTCACAAATAGCACCCGCTTCGCCCTGATGGCAGTTTGGGCGTCCAGCAATTGTGAATGGATCACGTCATTTGTCGGAAGTGAATTACGTCATTTGATGGGAATTTCGCAATTTTTGTACACTTTTTTAGCAAAAAAAAATATTCAGCCAAAGTTTCATGTGGTGTTAACAACAGTATACGTATAAAATTTATAATATGTATTCCATTAGTTTAATACATCAACCGTTGCTGGATTTACATATAGCCCACTTCGTAATTTGAAATAAATGTTTATAGACACCTCTGGTAACATTATCCGGTCACAAAGAAGCTGTTTCTGGTTGTGTTTGGACTGATAATTCTGAAGTATGTACGTGTTCCTGGGATCATACCATCCGCTTATGGGACGCGCAACTTGGTGGAATCAAAGCAGAACTAACCGGAAACAAGTCTTTTTTCTCACTTTCATGGTCATCATTAAATAGGTCACTGTTGACGTCATCAGCAGATAGACATATTCGAGTGTATGACCCTCGATCAAAAGGTATGTTTGTCGACGCTCTTGTTCTTTATGTTATCGGGGCACTTGAAACGCCGTCTTTAAAAAAATACATCGTAATGTTGGAAACTTTTCCCTTGACTCTGCTTTTGTCCCAAGTTCCCTTGACCCTTGACCATGGCTCTGCTTTTGTCGCAGATTGGCTACAAAAAAAAAACAAGTATAAACAATAAAAAAAAGCCTAAAATATTTTAAGCCTTTTAAGGAAGGTCGTTGCTGCTCTTCTCAGACGCTCGTCTTTCTCCCCTCGGCAGTTAATTATCGCTTTGTCTAAACATTCTATAATTTAAGCAAGAAATGCTTTTAATTTCTCGCTTTTTTATTTCTCTGTATTTTTACAACAAAATCTGCTGGCCCAGTTTTAAGTGTCATATACCGATGCCACAAAGTTTCAAAATATGTTTGTCTTCATTGAGGTCTAACTGGTGCTGCGCATTGACACTATTTACTTACGAAGGAATTTTTTTTGGAGGGGGGGGTGGAGCAAATCCTAAAAAAAAGATGAAAGCAGGTTATTCTCGTAGAATCTATCAAAACTAAAAGCACACATCAAAAAATAAAGACTCACCCTATATTGGAGATTGCCACCTACAAGTGAAGCTAAGAGCAAACTATCCAGAATCACTAGAATCACCAGATGCACTGATACGGAATCACTGTGTCAGTGATTCTTATTGATACAGAAACATGTCGATGGACATTCATAAGTACCATGCCATTTAGCTGGCCTTCACCCACTTGGCTGCAGAGAAAGGTTTTCAGCCTTTTCACTGAAGAAAATGACCCCTCAAAACATGCTGTAGAAGTAGGAATTATACCGAAATTGTGAGGTGATATATGAACGTAGGAGAACATGCCTCGCTCACACTCAGCCAAGCTCTGCCGTCTTTAAAAGAAGACTGGAAACTACTTTCAGCGACTGTGCCTACTGTAATTCAAGCTCAGCCTTCACAGCGGACTCTGAGCTTGATCAGCTCTTACATAATCGATTGGTTCTTTTAGGACAGAAAAAAGGCTGGATTCCGCTGTGGCATTTCAGAATAATTTTTTGCTCTGTGAATCGAGATTCGACTGATTGGATGATTTGGTCCACGAAGGGGCTGAAGAGAGAAACTGTATAGAAAAAATATCTTGTGTTTTTCCACCGGGATATCATGCGGGATGTTGATGACATATCTCTTTCGTGGCATGGTAACGGTGATCTCCAGTTTTTGGCGTATAGTGACTTTTGAAAACCGAACTTCTTTTCTGCCTTATTTCGTGTATCTGGAAATATTTCTTTCACACTTTCGACACACGTCAGTATCGATATTTTCTGACTGGAACAGGTTAAACAAGTTCGGTGTTTACCCCAGAAAAAATTCCATCACAATAAGGGTAGCTGTAAATTCTAAGGTCAGTATGCTATTGAGCAGATTTCTGGCTTTTGACGACGCCAAATGTCTTCTAGGGCCTTAAAGGTCAAAATAAATAACTAGGTAAAGGTAAAGGATACGGCATTAGACTTTACAGTCCGTACCGGCGGTGCTGATCTCCGTTTCTTGGCCCTTCAGCCAGGAAGTGCAATGGGGGGTTGAGGCCGGCCATCCTGTGCTTTCGCACACCCTTCCTGTTTACCTTCCCCAGATTTCTCCAGGTACCCATTTAGAGCTGGGTCGACTCTGGCTAAGCTTACAGAGTCACGCCACTGACCCCCGTCCCAAACTGAAGAATTGGGTACAGTGGGATTCGAACCCGCGTTCTCTCAGACAAGGGATCCCGAATCCAGCGCACCAACTGCTTTGTTATTAATATCGTATCGTATCTTTCTACCTATCGAGTTTTGCATAAGCTGTTCATATAGACTTAAGTGTAATTTTTAAAGATATTGCACTGCATCTAAGTGAAAGAAACTTACTGTTGTACGAATAATATTGTTTGACAGTGGTTCTGTGGTGAGATGGAACCACTTTTAGTTTGTTTCTTTTTCTTCTCTTTTCTAATTACTCAAGACTTCCGCAATAGAGGACCTTTGTCTGCTCACTGTTGCCAGAAAACTTTCCCCCCAAACAACAGCGTCTTTATGATTTGAGTTCGGCTGATGTGTAGAAAAGTCTTCTGGGGTGTTTTTCCAATTCACATGAGATTCCATGACAAGCTGCCCTAATTTTTGGTGTAACCTTCTACCGGCTTGATCGGAAGCATGCAAAGCATAATTTTTGCTGATACATCCTTTTTTATTGCAGAAAATACTAGCTGAGCGTACTTATCCATCTAGCTAACTTGAAACTTCCTTATTTTGAACCTTTGACATGAACTGGGAAAGGATAGCCCTTGTTTTGTTTAAAATACCTTTTTGCTAAATTATACTTTGTTTAATCAGAAACCGAGTCTCTTCAAAGAAGATTGCAATATCAAGCTCAACGTCAATGTTTACATTGTCAAGTTCGTCAGGCTCTTTTGAACTGAAGTCGGAGGCTCAGTCGCAACGGTAATATTCAGATGATCACTTTTCTCACTTTTTTTTTTTAGATTAACCTGACCAATCCGTCGTTCTTTACCCCAGAATTGGAGAACTCTGTTGTTTTTTTTTTTTTTTTTTGGCTATTTTCACACTTCTCCTATATTTAGCAACACTTGATTTTTGGCTTTCAACGCACTGGATTTAATTACAAGAATGGCCGCTTTATCCCCTACAGACTACAGAAGGACTACGGCCAGATGATCTTTGAAACTAACATTAAACCCAAAGATTCCTTGAAAGACAGGGGACAGCTGGATAGGATATGTTTTACTGCTATGTTGGCGATCTAATTGGGCAATCGCAGGCCAAAAAATCTGCCATAACACAGACCGAAGTACAAGCCAAAGAAATTATGCCCGGATCAGTAACTACCCAATATTTATTGCTCTGTGGAAAGTATCAGAAAATAATGAGCAAATAAAAGATTTCGAGTTTTCGGGGGAGGGGGGAGGGCTGAACTCGATTCCGCCAGTCATTCACAAGACGTTTCATATAGTCCTTTATGACAGCTTTGCAGAATGCACCGTGTGTTGATTAACCTTGCTAATTCACCGTGAATAAACTCAAAGTTCCACCGGGATTAATCTTGCCAAAACCGTTAGGGAAATCAGGGACACACATATGTTGGCTCTCCTTCAATTTATAAAATTTGAAGTCCCCTTGCCTCATGCCCCCCTCCAAATTCCGAAATTTAGGGCTTCCCAAGTCAAAACCTGAGGTCCACTTTACTCTCTGACGCCCCCTGAAAGTTTCAACTCTATCTCCCAAGTCGTTCTTGAGATACTGCGGATACATATAATGTCTTTCCATTTACATCCATTCTTTACACTGAATAGATTCTAATTCCACATAGGTTAGAACTGTCGAAACTTTTATTCAGGTTTGAGGCATAATGTGTCGGCCTTATCTGCCCCCTTTTCTACTTTGAGATCTGTGGCCCATATGCCCCCTACCCCTTTGGAAAAAACTCCCTGAGATTTAACAGTATTTCTCAAGCCTTTCTCTAAGTATTGCATACCCGCTATTTTTATAACCTGGAAATACTTAATGTCTTTTGATTTACCTTGCTACTGAAACATGAAAAAATCCTAATTCTCGTATTGGCTTTAATATAAACTTTTAGTTTGATATGACGAGTAAAATGTTATTCCCCCTCTTCAACAGCCAAATTTGAAGTCTTCCTGCCCCTCCTGCCTTTTTCCTGCTACACTACCTGAAAGTTTCAACTCCATTTTCCAAGCTATACCCGAAATATTTCAGATGTGATATCTGGATAACGTCGATGCACATAGTGCCTTCTCTCTTCTTTAGTTCTACCCTCGTTCTATATTTTGCCGATATGCTGTTTCAATGACCTAGATGCACGTACTATTCTTTGGTTTACCTATCCCCCTCTCCAAATCAAAATTTAAGGTCCAGTAAATTTCCGCCCGTCCATATTAGTTCCAACTCGAACTTCTGGATACGAAATATAGTAGATAATTTAAAAATTTGGATGTACATAGTGGCTTTTGATTTACTCAGGTGTGCCTGTCATTTCTGGAATGTGTCCTTGGAAACTCAGGTAATCTTGGCCAAAAGGACGATCCCTAGGAGCTGCTAGCTGAATGGACAACCAAGACCAAACATTGCTGCTGCTCTCCTGAAACATATCTATCAATGTGAACATTGATTAATTTGAACGGTTTAGTCTCTGTTTATATGAGGGTAATGTCGAACTTGCAGTCATACTTAATAGGCCTTTTGATGTTTCTGGCCAACTTGATTATCTCAAGATGTTGATGTAATTTCATGAGGGTTAAGGGTGGGTGGGTAGCAGAAAAAGACACTGGATTGAGGTTGCCTGGATTGGTGATGATATTATGGAAAAGCTTCCCCATAATAATACAATCAAGAGGAAGAAACAGTAAGTTACTTTTAACCCTATTGTGGTATAGTGGATTGATCTCCGTTTGGCAATACGAGGCCCGTGGTTCGGTCCCTGCTTCAGAGCGGAAGTTGTATGGAGATCATGCATTAATGTCTCCAAATAAAGTATAGCAAGAAGAGGAAGAAATAAAGAACTATTTTTTAATGCATCTTTATTTTGCTAAGATACTTTTTGGACACCGTGTTTTTTTGTTTGTTTTTACCTTTTAGGAGTGTTTTTTTTAACTATTATAATAATATCTTGATCATTTGGGAATGCAATTTGTCAACTGAAAGATGTTGTCTGATTTTTTTGCTAAAAAGAAATAAAAATGGTCTTGTACAAATAGAGACTGATTATTATTAAAACGAGCATCAATACCATGTATTGGAGGAGTGCTGCTCTCTTCCGCTTAGCGCAGCAGTGCGATCTATATTTTCAGTTTAATTAAAAGACATGTTGGGTAAGGGAGTCTGAGATTGGAATTACAGTTGAATTTTACAAAATGAAGAGAAAATAAATATTTTTGTAAGTTGAAATTATCTATTCAGTATTTTTAGACTTCATATTGTCATATAATCAGTTATATAATCATAATTATGTAATCAATATTTATCTAGATAAGAGAAAATTCACTAGCCAAAGAGCTTGTCGGATGAAAGACATTGAAAGCAGAAAACATACGTATGTTCTTTAATGATGACCCGAGAAAAATATTCTATCCCTTCTTCCCAAGTGCATTTCCCCTTTACCCCTCCTCTTACCTAAGGAAGAAGTGCGGCAGAGTGTGTAAAGGTATGTGTACAGCTTTCTTGACCCCAAATGGCATGGTGATACAATGAGTTGTTAGTAGTACTAGTAGATAAAGTCGTTGAAAGTGCATTTTAAGCAAACTGTAACTCTTCAATTTGCGTTCTTTGCAGATTATACAACAGTATTGGTATATTTCAAGTGATTTACGCTAAAAATATCAGCCGAAATTTCTAGACATAAATTACAGCACACTCTTTTGAAATTTTTCATTTTTTGCCAACCAAGGCGCCGCGAAGCAGTTCACTGCCTTACGATTGAATGAATGTGAAACTACTGCTACCAATGCTAATATCTCAATGCAGCATCAAGCCGCTTGAGACCAACACCAACACTGTTGTGTACGCTCCTTCTCCATTCCAGTCTGTTCAAACTTCACTTTTAAATCTCTTGCATGAAATTCTGATTTCCTCTAAATTTCCTCCTGCTCCATCTGGGCACATTTTGCTTTTCATTTGACCCCATGTACACTATATGCATATACATATACTCCATATAGGCCAAATGCTTTTCATTTTGCCCTGTATACACTATATGCATATACAAATACACCATATGCATATACAAATACACCATATACCCTATATGCACCATATAGGCCAAATGCTTTTCCTTTGGCCCCGTATACTCAGAAGGGCAGATTGTTCATCTAAAGAGCCTTCATCTATAACACATGAACCACTATAAATACTCTCTTATTCAAGTGGGTGTTCATTTTTTTTCATAAGATTTGTAGCGCCTTTAATATTATTGATATTTTAATGACACAAATTTTTAATGTACCTGTTACCTTCTTTGGTGAAGGTAACATATATATTGCAATTTTAAATAATACTGTCCTTTGTTATCGACCTTTCTCATTTGTAGAAGGCTCTTTGGTGAAGGCAATATATACGTCGCAATTTTTAATGATCTTAATTTTAAATAATAGTATCCTTTGTTATCGGCCTTTCTCACTTGTAGAAAGCTTTTTGATGAAGGCCATATATACATCGTATTTTTCAATAACCTTAATTTTAAATAATTGTATCCTTTGTTATCGGCCTTTCTCATTTGTAGAAAGCTTTTTGATGAAGGCCTCATATACATCGTGTTTTTCAATAACCTTAATTTTAAATAATTGTATCCTTTGTTATCGGCCTTTCTCATTTGTAGAAAGCTTTTTGATGAAGGCCTCATATACATCGTATTTTTCAATAATCTTAATTTTAAATAATTGTATCCTTTTGTTATCGGCCTTTTTCAGTTGCAGAAGGCTCTTTGGAGAAGGTCTCATATGCATCGCAATTTCCAACAATCTTAATTTTAAATAATAGTATCCTTTGTTATCGACCTTTCTCATTTGTAGAACACTTTTTGATGAAGGCCTCAATATATCGCAATTTTCAATGATTTTAATTTTAATAAATAGTATCCTTTTGTTATCGATCTTTTTCATTCACAGAAGGCTCTTTGGTGAAGGCCACATATACATCGCACACTGGCTGGGTTTCTAGTGTCAAATGGTCTCCAACTGATGAAAATTTATTTATTTCTGGTGGTCACGATGGCTTGCTGAAGCTCTGGGATAGAAGAAGGTAAAGTGAAGGGTTTGCTTGTATTTCAGATCTCAAAAGAGTGCAAAAAGATTTGGAAGGAACATTCCTACCAAGGGGTACAAAAAAAAAGATATTTTCCTATACTTCTGTCATAAAAAGTGTGCTTTTATTCCATTAGTTTTTTGTAAATTATTCTTCTATTCTTCCGTGTTAATTTATTGCCCTATACATCCGTGTTAAAAAGTTTACTTTCATTCCATTGGTTTATTTCTGTGACATAAGCCAATCATGCTATTCGCTAAGTGAACGCCAAATCTTAATGGTTCTTTTGTGTGATATTCTAAGCCAATTAAAAATCTTTAACAAGCAAGCTCTGTATCTGTGGGGTTATCGCAGCCATTGCTGAGTGTTAATAGAAGGTCATTAGCCGTTTCTTGTTTAAAGAATCAATGTTATCACTGGAGAATTCTCGTCTTTTGCACTGGACAACTCCCCATAGAGCTGATCTAATTGCAAAGCATATAATCAAATATAAATAGTTAACTCCATATCGAAGTTTATATTTGTAAATTTTGCAATTAGATTTTTGCATCAGTTATTCTATTTGCATTTATTTTTGGCAAAATTACAATTTACATTTATACAATCATAATAAATAGTCTTTGTAATTTGTTTGATGCTTATATAATTTTTTCCTAATCATATAATGATGTGTTATAAATATATAATTACAAGGGCGCATATAGTTCACTGTAATTGATATATTTAATTAAGAAAATTGCCTTAACGAAGGGTTTGAAATTACTAGGTTACATGCAATGCGAGGCAGATGTTGATATCGGAATAGTTTCTATAGTTCCATTCAATCGATACAATAATCGTATTTGGTTGAATTGTGAATCCGCCACTGCTTATTTACTATGAAAAAAAAATGTTAAAACAATTTTTGTTTACCATGACCGTCAATTACAAAAGCTTCACATACCTTTGCCTTCAGACGGCATCATAACATCACTTACCTTTAACATTCACTTACATAACATACTATAACATACGCTTACATAACATACACTTACATAACATACTATAACATACGCTTACATAACATACACTTACCTTTAGACGGTGTCATAACATCACTTGCCTTTAACATACACTAACATAACATACTATAACATACACTTACCTTTAGACGGTGTCATAACATCAACATGACTTATTTTCAACATGGCTATCAGTTGTATTTGGTGCATCTAATGCAAAGGGGTTAGGTTGGAGCATTGTTCAAATACTTTACCCTCCCCCCTCTTATGTGCAAAAATATGGTCCAAATTATATTATTATATAAACTAAAATTATGTTCACTAGGATTAACCCAACTTCACTTCTTGGATGTGTTTCGCTTAATTAACAATTACCAAATGTACTTTATAATGTTTTGACTTCAAGTACTCGGTTTATTTATAAAATAGGCTTCTATTATTACTGACAAAGTGTAGCCACTGTGGTTAAGACAACCTCTTTGTGCATGTCGGAGCCCAACTCAAAATTAATAGGATATAAAGATCCTATAGAGCTATTGGTGGTACATAAGGTGTCGAATTGACGTTTCAAACATGTCGCTCAGCCTTACTACGGCTGGGATCGAGCACTGGGCCCCGCATTCAATTGCTAATCAGAGCATATGTCCACTGTACTACGACAGGGTGACTCAATTGAGTGGGGGGGTAAATTAAAATAAAAAAAATGGCCATGTGCTGTAAAAAATCATGGATCTTATTGTACTTCTTTTTTTCTTGAAAATTGTCTTAATTTAACTTCAGCCATTAAATAAACTAATTTTATAAGCAAATAAATTAGAGCTTAATTTAATGGACTAAGAAAGTTTTTTTTTCTGAAAAAGGATGCTCAAAAACGTTAACAGCAGCTAAGATTTTTAAGATTTTGTTTTTTATGAAAACAATATGAACAGGATCTGCTGTTTTGGATATTGCAAACTTACAATTGCGTCATATAAAACCAAAATACTCAAGGAATTTGAAACTCTATTCTAGAAAAGGATGTTTTTTTTATGTTTAATAGCTTTAAATTTTTGATTCGTCGTCAGAGCTGTTCCTAGAATTTAATATCAGGTGAAAATCATGAAATGCATTCCAAAAACATGTTTACTTTATCTTTTAGTTCGTAACAGAAGTGTTTCCTCTTGCGCCGCTTTTGCTGTAGATTTACAATTTTTCAATCCTGAACATGTTTTTTGGCCCTGAGGCAAAAAATTGCTTTAAGTTTTATATTAAGACTTTTTCATTTATAATCTTAATTTTTGATTAGTATTTTCTGATAGTCAGTGATATAATAGAATGATAGTCAGTGAAGTTCCGTACGTATGATGGAATGAAGGCGGATAGGGATAACGAGGTGATATCTTTACTTATCATGGTTGTCTCATTATTAGTAAAGATGGTGGATGTAATTAAGACGTAAAAATTAGAATGGCCAAGGCTCATGTTGTTCTTAAAGTTGAACAAAGTTCAGAAGAATATGGAGATAAATCTGCAACAAAATACAATATGCGAAGCTAAGGTAATGATTGTGGTCGATTATGGCTCTGAAATGTCGGCACTTCGGAACTGTTGGAAGATTTTTTAGATGTTTTCCAGAGGAGTTGCCTACAGATGGTTTTAGGTACCCGTGTGACTGAGCGACCGTATGTCAAACAACAATGTATTCCAAAAATTTGGCTCTATCCCGTTTACTCAGACTGTGATGAAAGAAAGGTTGAGCTTCAGGTTGAACAAGAGGGGATGGCTACTACATTTTCACGAATTGAGGATGAAAGGTTGCGAAATATTGTTCTTTTTGGATATTCATCTGATGCCAAACAAAAAGCAGGTAGTCCCCGGGTGGCAAAAGGTCGTAAGGAGATCGAACTTCTTAGGAAGAGGTAAAGAGTAAAGCTTTGATTTGAGTGGAGAAGGAGCGTGCGTAGCTGATTTGGCCTTTGACGGCTTCGTGCTGCAGTGAGTTGTTAGTATTTAAAATATGTGTATTCAATACATCACCTTTAAGCTAACATGAGTTTGTCAATAAAAAAAAATGATAATAAAAGGAAACGCTAAAAAATAACAAAAACAACAACAATCCAAAGTATCATAAAAGTACCGTAATTATGTTAAGAAGGTGTCTCAACATTTATAAACTTTATATAATTAGGCTTTCATTTTTCAGTCAAAAGGCAAGTTTATACGACATGACTGGCCACGAAGATAAAGTGCTTTGCTGTGATTGGTCCAATCCATTGTTCATGAGCAGTGGGAGCGCAGATAATACATTAAAAGTATTCAAAGCCAACAATGAATCAAGTTGATTTATATTTTTTCAATAAAGATTTTAAATCATAGTGCGATTTATTAATGGTATAGCTATATCTCTGAGGTCATTTTGCTATCAAATGTTCATATGTTTCATTTCATCTGTTTTAATAGTTCGTCATATGTTTCCAATTGAACTAATGAAAGAGTATCTTGCGATTAATCAAAACACTTGATACGTTCCAAGTTCGGCAAAAACTAAAATTTACTAAAAACTGACTTTTTTGTTCCACCTGACATTTTCGTAATAACTGGATCGATAGAAGAGTAACTTTGAATTTGCTTTTGCAATAACTTTTGCTAAAGATAGCCAACGAAAACCTCAAAAGAAGCAAATCTACATCACTATCATCATCAATATTACTACTATATTGAAACATGTCCTGTGGTGGCGCAGTGGGTTTGACCTTAGCTTGGTAATACGGGACCCAGAGATTGAACCATGCTGCAGGAATGCACTGCAGGGCCGACGCAGGGACCTTAGTAGTCAAGAAGCGTCGTTAATCCGATACAACACATGTCCTGTGGTGGTGCACTGGTGAGAGTGATTTTACTCTCAGCTTGGTAATATGGGAAACAAAGTTTAAACTCAGTTGTAGCACTACAGGTTTTGGAATCTGATTGTGGTAATAAGGTTAGGTGAAAGTATCTGAATATTGATCCAAACAAAAAGAAGAAGAAAGATATTGAAACATATTTAAAATTTTATTTGAGTGAAAGAGAGATGGACATGATTGAAAGTTGTGAAGATTAAGACCTAATAAGCCACTACTTAATTCACTACCGTTCTTCCGCCAGGAAGATATGTTACCTATTGTAATCTTGTTTTCAGCTGGGGCACTTTGGTGAGTGTCAGCCCATAGAAATTTTCATTGGACAGGAACTCGAACGGTAAAATAGTATTTCCAGGATGATCATCTGTTATTAACAGGATTTTTTGCTGTATTGAAGAGATATATTGTTACTTTTTTCCGCACATATCAGGGACATGCCAAGCCACCTCTCCTGTAAATAACGACAAAGACTACACTGCCTTTGCATCAAAAACAGGAAGAACAATAGGGAATTCTTTTGAGAATACAGTGGAAATCTGGGACGTAAGGCAGTAAGGATGCTGGGACTGTTTTTAAAATTTTCATTCTAGTTTTATTGGTCGTAAGTTGTTGTAATGTTTTTTTCTTTATATATTTATGTTTAGCTGAGGGAAGCCCTAACTGTAACTACTTTTACAACTATGGCTAATGGTATGAAGGGGAAATTTTCAAGGATTTTTTTTTGGGGGGGGGGGTGAACTTAATCACAACCCACTATCTGCATCCAGGTTGTCAAAAGAACGTAAAAGCAATATCCTAGGAACAGTTATATAAAGAAAAAAACATTGCAACAACTTACGACCAATAAAACTAGAATGAAAGTCCCAGCATATATTTGTTAATAGATTTTCTGAAAGAATTTTAAGAGGAAATTTTTGGGAATAATTTTCCTTTTAGCGAGGATGTATTTTCGATGAGGGTATTTCCCGCGTATGATAGCCAGATGCATAAGAACGAGTGGCGCACAATCATTAAAAACGTGAAAAAAGGTTTCCCAAAAGCTTCTTAGATGATGCCAAGGGCGTATCCAGGTTTTTTAGAGGGGGAGGGGAGCGGCTGCAAAAAGACTTTAAAAATACATCAAAAATGTGTTCATATTCATTTTTGTTACGTTTTTATGAGTCGGACAAATATTTCGAGGGGAGTTTAAACCCCATAACTCCCCCTCCCCTGGACACGGCCCTGCATGACGCATAAACCGTGCGCAGCACTGTTTGGTCACCAAAAATAAAAATGGAAATCTATCTTAGTTTATGTTATTTTCAATTAATTAACTTCTAAATTAAATCATTTTACTTTTTAGATTTGCATGTTCATATGGCAGTATTCTGAAGTGTTATTTAGATAATATGACAATAATAAAAAGTGAAGACAAGCGAGTGCAATTGTAAATTATAAGAGTAACAAAATAGTAGGATTTATTATTTTTTCAAATCTCCAGATTTTGCTTACAAATATTTACCAGGCTGGCGCCAAAACTGATTTGTTTTAATTCTAACGACAGTAAAGAAAAAATAATAACTTCCAGGAAGCATGTTAAACAGCAGGCAGTACGAAAAGTGTGGTTCAATCCCGTTTTTTAGGGCTATGATGAGAGAAAGTTTGAGATGGCTAGGTCACGTTCTACGGATGAAGAATGATAGATTGTCGAAGATTCTCCTTTTTGGCTAACCATCTAGGACTAAACGGAAAGCAGATCGTCCGTGGTTGAGGTGGGAGGATTTCGTAAAGAAAGATTAAAGGGAAACAGTAACTCTCAGGTAGGGTCAGTAATTCATCTGATTTAATAAATCGTCCAAGCTTCATTAAGAAATGATTTGCTTCTCTTGTCTAACTTACTGGTTTATGCTGTATTTTAAATTAATGCGATTAATAATCCTTCAAAAACCCATCATTATCATTAGTCATACCAGCTAATATACTTTTAACAAATTCTGTATGTTCTGCTTAAGGGGATTTTCCAGTTGAGGTTAAGCTTGTCGACAACTTCTGAATTTTCTCCAGTAGTCCATATCAGAAGAAGAGCTTCAAAAATAAATAATTTGACTGTTGAACTGAAATTGCACCGTTTTTATTTGAAGTTTTCCATTTTCTGGACAACTATTCCATTCCACTAGAGGATCATTACTATCATAACTTTCTTTAACTGATGAGCTTAGTATATTATGGTATTTTCACAAGCAAAGTAAAATGATTGAATCTGTACTAGGTACTAAAGTGCAAGAGAGTGATGCTTATCAAAAGGAACTGACGGACTTTTAAGTAAGCACTTCGATTATAACTATATGTTAGTCGTAACTTTATGTGGTAAACCAATTCAGCAAGTTGATCATCTCCGCTATCTTGGTTTTTATCTGGATTATCACCTGTCATGGAGATGCGACAGTAACGCTATTTCATCAAAAATCACCCGTGGGGTTGGCATACTTTGGCGTCTGCAGCACTTTCACCCACAGTGGGTGCTTCTAACTATATGTTATTCGTTGGTTTATCCACATATCTCCTACGGCTGCCTCCTATGGAGCAGCAACTTCTTATCGAACTATAGAAGAGTGCAAATTCTACAAAATACAGCTGTTAGAACAATAGTTAAATATGTCCAGGATGTGCATGACACCTGTGCTTGCTTTACGTCGCTGAAACTCCTTAATGTCGGTCAGATAAGAGATTACCAGGCTGCTGTACTTGTGTTTCAGTGTATGAATGGCCTAGCCCCGGATGTCTTTAAGAGCTTTTCCCAAACAAATAGTGATCCGCATACTTATGGAACAAGGCATAGTAGTGATATAGTTGTGGATTTAAGTCATGGTACCTGGTCTTCATTCTCAATGAAACACATGGGCCCAAGTGTATGGAATTAATTACTAGTGAGCATTAGGGCGGCGGAACATGTACCTCAGTTTAAAAAGAAATTAAAAGATAATTTTTTGGGGGATAAAGGTTGAATTTTATTATGGGTAGCAGTGTGAGCAGGGGGGTGAGGTTGGGAGGGATGAAAGGGGGGAAGAGTATGCGCATTAATGAGTAAGAGAGATTGGATTTGTTATTATAGGTAAGTAGATATGTGGACTTTCGTGCGAATACAAACCCTCATAGGTTTTCCCCAGCACGAAAGTGTTCTATTTTATTTATTTATTTGTGAATGTTGAAATAAAAATTTGATTATTGCAGGGTTGCAATCCCTAGTGATTCATCCCTACTTCTAGTGAATTTTGTATTGCCTAAAGAAAAGAAAACCATTAAATCAGCATATAAATCAATAGATTACAGAAGAAAATTACCAAATGAGCCAAAAGAACACTAAAATCTAGTGATTTTTTCACCGGGTGGCAGTCCTGGATTATTAAAGCTCAACTAGCAACCACCTTAGAAAAAATAACTGAACTTGAAGCGGCTGAGGCCAAGTCCTTACAAGTGATTCCCGAAAAATATAAAACTTTGGTTGTGGCCCAATCTTTTGAAAGTGAAAAGTCAAAGCTATAATCTAACCTTAATGATAAGAAGTTGGGAAACCGTAAGGCCCTTTTAAATAAGCTCGAGTCAATCGGAGGCTCTGTGTCTGCAGGTCAAATTGATGATCTGCTTGATGCCTAGAAAATGCGAACCGAAATGAAATCTACAAGAGAAGTTGAGTTTGTTGCTCATAAGAAGTAACTATCTGAAATGGATAACGCAAAGAGCGCGGTGTAAAGAATAAAAGAAGAATGGCAACAGAGACGTGAAAATCTTGAGAGCCGATGGATAGGACTAGTAGTGGAGGTAGTAGTAGCAGCGGTATTAACAGTAGTAGTGGAAAATAGGACGGATTTTAAAATTGCAACTAAAATACTACAAAATATGTTCAAAAATGAAAAGACGGGACTCTTAGAAAAGCAGACAATAGCAGTATCTGATATTGAATATTCCAAAGAGACTTTGTAATTTAAAGAGTGAAAACTGGCACTAGTGTCAGCGGGACAAACCTATCAATGCCATCAAATATATGGCGATGCTTAGCATTTTTCAAGCTTCGTAATCATTTCTCTGTCAAGAACTGAGATTGTCCTTTAAGGACAACCGTCTAATGCTAAACGGGAAGCAGGTCATTGGAGGTTAAAGTAAAAGGATGTCATAAAGAAAGGTTTAAAGGAAATGAGCACTTCCTGGAAGGGTGTAGAGGGAGGCTTTGAATAAATGTGTTGGCCTCAGGCGGCTTGGTACTGGGGTGAGTTGTTAGTAGTAGTAGTATTCTTATGTTTATCAAAAAAATATCAAGTGTCACCAAACCCATGATGACGTTGATATTTATTTTTGTCGGGTGTATCGCCAGTTTCCATTCTTATAATATACCCATACTCTTTGGAATATTCTATAATGATAAAGATTGAGTAGATACTGGACCAAACCATGGCAAATGAATTAATGCTCACAAAACCACTTGGAGATTCAGATTCATGAGTTTGGCCTGGTTGCAAATGAGCAAACAGAATTAAGAAGAAAATTGACTGGGATGGCTCTAACATCTCTGCTCATTACCCTGGGAGAGTACTTCTGAATGGTTATCATGATGCACTTATGCTGCCACAGCAGTTAGGTCTCCTCCCGCTATGACTTTCTTCCCCTATCGCTTTTTTTTGTCCCCTGTACTTCCAGCTTGATTTATGGATCGACTTAGTACACTAGGAATAGGATCCCTTCAACTTACCTCACCTTACTGTGATGTAAACGAAGATCATGGCCCTTTGAAAAAAAAAAATTTTGGTTACTGGCCGTGGTTAGTACCTGAAAACAAGGGGGCTTTGTAAGGTAGTTTTGGGTAAAACAAAGTCACCAGAATAAAAAGCATAGACGATTTTTTCTTTTTTAATACTACTGCCAGTTTCCACTCCTATTAATTTCCTTTAGGCCTTTTCATGGACCTTTAAGACAGAAACAAATTGATTTTGAATAGGACATGGGAGCCCGCCTTATCTGTCATAACTTCAACTAATAAACCCATAAGCGAATTCGATATTTATAATCAAAAATCAAAATAATAGTGAAATTGTCATTAGATTATCGAATTCTCGCAACTTATTCTGTAATAGAAATATAAATTCTGTAATTTCCCCGTCACTAGGAAGTAACGGAATTTCAAACAATTTACCTCATCATTGAAAAAACCTATTCGTTTAAAAATCAAAACACCATATTATTCCTAATCAACCAATCTAGTTTTATTTCGTAGACAATTAAAACACAAAATCACCGCTTCCTCTCAACAAGTTGTTGGAGAAATAAAGATTTTTTTTCAAAAAAAACCCAAGTTTTCAAATATTTTAAAACACTCCAACTTCTACCACCGGATGGCGACTAAATCTGATTCCGAATACATTTCCAAATACACAACTTCAAAAGAGAAAAAAATACGAATAAAATCATCAGTAAAACACATTTTCCATAAAAGAATCACAAGAAATAAAATTCAACAGATCAGTTTGAAAAGAAAACGTTGATATTCCAGGACGTCTCAGCGTAACGTAAATAATTCTTGAAAAAAAAGAGGCAAAAACAAACAAAAATAATAGAAGACAAGAAAAGGATTTCTCAAGACCAGGCCCGAATTCTTCAATTAATACAAGTCAGAATTAAATAAACGCTAAAAATAAATAGAAAAAGGAATATTTAGCATAGATGAACTAAATTTGTCTTTAAAAAAATGAAATGGTATATCCACATAAATTAAAAATACACCCGTGCCATTTCCCTCCAAAATATACAGATTTTCATACTCACTCGCAAGCGGAATTCAAACAGTCTTATACATTACTTAACAAATATAAGCTTTTCTTCTTTAATTGAAGGCCGTGAATGAATAGGATTTACTGTTGAAATGACATGTTATTCGTTTTTAAACGTAATTTAGCGTATCCTCAGGAATTATATTATTAATTGTTGAAAGGCTACTAGGTTTGACCCCCCCCCCCCCTCTGAGAACAAAAATCTGACGAATCAGAATCTGACGTAGCAATTGGATATTTGCCAAAACATTTTTTTCACTTGTCTGAGAAATTTACTGATGTAACAAAAAAAGGCTTTCGAATGACTTCAGTCAAAGTGGTTTTTTAATATCTTTGTTTATGATAACCACAAACTAAAGTTACAACCTTTTTGCGATTTCAAAAAAAAGTTTTAAATAAAAAGACTTTGAAATAATTACTGGACATTTACCAATTTTATCCCTTTAACTTTTTAACCGGCCTTTTTATCCCTATAACTTCTTTTCTAAGCAATATCAAGAACTAAACAGCCTGGAAACGCTCAAACTGAAAAAAATTCAACACAGGATTCAACTAGACTTCAATTACCTTTGATGACAAAATGTACAGTTTAAAATCTACGAAAGAAAACATTCAACACACAAAATAGACTCATGATAGAACGAAGATAGCGCACTCTAAACCAAAGAATATGGGTAACTGTAAAAGTGGAAACTGGTACTATTGTCGACAAAAAACAACCTCATTTAGCGTTTACTTAGCATTTCTATTAGAGTAACAACAGAGCAGAACTAATTTAATTAGTGTGGCTGGCTAGTACTAATTATAGTATACTAATAATAATCAGTATATAGTGTACTAATTAGCGCCTGGCCTCAGTTTCGGAGATAAACACAATTAAGAAGCTTTAAAAATGTCAAGAAATAACAAAGGCTAGTTGGTAGTAATGACCTTTTTTCAACACTAGCGCCAGTTACCACTCTTACGGGTTGCCATACTCTTGACTAAAACTCAAGAGCAACACAAATTGTCATATACCTAATTACCACAGGCACTCATTAACAAACTAGTAAAATATGCCCGTCTCTATTCCCTAAATCAGTAGAAAATTACATAAAATGTTTAAATTAGCCAAAAATAGCTTTCTTAGACAAGATGTTACTCAGGTATTACGATAAAAAGAATTGCACTCCAGTAGCGTATTAACCAAATGGTAGTTGTTGTAGTACTATTTTTTCCTACTGTGTTAAAAAATTTTGAGCTAATAGCTTTAGGTATCACAATTATCATTTGAGTGCATGACTACGAATTTCAAGATTGACATTGCCATTTTTATTTCATTACAATGCGCAAAATTGAATAAGAAATGGTCAATCAGCCTAGCCTCAATGTCGGCTAATTTACTCCAGAATACATTTTCCTCCTTGGCTCACTGATTTCTTCTCAATTAAGCAATTATCCTAATTCACACCCCTCATTACCATTTAAATCCGAACCATACAAATTATCCCAGATTTTGTCCGATATTTTTACACCGTCTCCCTCCTTAACCCATTAATTGCTTCGTAACTAAGCAAACAAATTCACCCCCCTCCAGTAAATCTTTCAGTCTCCTTCCTTAGTCTTTTAATTTTTTAGTAACTAAGCAAATAAATTCACCTCCCCCTGTAAGTCTGTTTAAACCAATCAAAAATGAAACCTCTCTATTCAACCACATACTCCAACTCCCTCCCCTCCCAGCTCAGCTATTTAATGTTTCCACAGTTAAGCAAACATAATTCACATCCCTACTCCCCTGTAAATCTACCTATACATACAAAAATGAACTCCTCAATTTTGTCTAATGCTCCTACAATACCTGCCCTCTCCTCAACCGCCTGATTTTTACTTAATGAAGTAAATCTAATCCAAATCCACCTATTTACAACCCCCCCCCCCCCTATATATTTTCTAATTTCAAGAAATCAAAGAAATTTTTTAAAATCATCTACATATTTTATCGAATATAAATTTACTAAATGGTAGGCAGTAAATAAAATTCTTTCTATAGGACCATAAGAAGGGGATGCAGTTGAAGAAAAGAAAATAGTCATTTTCAAAGATAAAGGAAATGGTTGATAGCGGAATAGAGACGGTAAACAGAACTGAAAGATTCGGTAATGAGTTCCAAATCACTAGGATTAAACCCTTAACATTCAGACCTGAACTGTCAATTATGACCCACCCATAGTGAAAATTTATTGCTACCAAAATTTAACTAGCAGTAATTCAAGCCAATCATATTTTTCGTAAATTTTCTGATTGGCTGACAAATTTCCGCAAAAATTCTGATTGGCTCAAATTAGCGCATGCTGAGTCTTAGGATTAGTAAAACTTCATTAGGAATCGGACTTTATCACAAACTGATATTATCGTAGGATTGTTATCGTATAAGAAATAAGGAGTAATTGCCTATTTCTTGCCCGTGGAATAGCAATTCCACGAACTATTATATAAAATATAAAAGACAACCTTATCTGGTTGAACTAATCTAGTAATTCTATGACCAAGACCTTATTATTATTAACCAGCAAAGCAAAAAGAGGATGAGTTAAGGGTTATTAGAAATACGGCAACATTCAGTATTACCCCATTGTTCAAGAAATGAAATTACAAGTGTTTTAATTTTATTAGCTGAATCATAAAAAAGTTTGTTGACTGTATTCTAATTAAGCACCGTCCGTCAGACAAATTAATATATAATCAGTCTTCCTTTCATCACCATCATCACTGGTTAACTAACAATTATTATTTACCACTAGTCGAATTCAAATTTTCAGTACAGGATTATAAAATAGAAACTTCTTTATTAAATGTCTTTCTTCTCATTCTATACTTCGAATCATAGATACTACCAAGAAATGAGCAGGAGTATGGGGAGGGGATATTTACCCTAATTTGCCCTTCGGTCTATTAAATACAGGTTGTCTCATTTTAATGCAGACACTGCCATCTATTAAAACACATAAGTTCTTAAATTTGTTATCATCACACCTATCATAGGCATTACCAGGGCCAGGCAAAAGGGTAGGGGTTATGCCTCCAGATCTACTTAAAATCAATTAATTTTGAAGGTATTTCCACCTACTAACCCATTTAATTTTCTTTCATTTATTGCTATCACATCTATTCACTGAAAAATTACTACCATCCACTACCCTCGCATCCTTTCTTAAACGTGTAAATTCTTTCATTAAAAAATTAGGCAATTACTCTGATGGTAAAAAGGGGGGGGGGGAGTAGTTCAGAATAATCCGTAAGCAGCAATAACCTCGAAGAAGGTTAATAACACATTTGTTCTAATAGTTGTAACAAGTACTCCGATCAATTTTGGGGTAAAAGAATTTTTAGCATTTCAGTTAAGAAAAGTTTAAATAAAGTTTAATATTAAATAGACGAAAGGAAAGAATTATGTTCAGATTCTGGGAGATGTTGCCTATTTCTAATGCAACCCATTCAGCGTTTGCTGGTACTCTGTAGGGTAAACATTAAACAAGCTAGGGCCAGATACTAATCATTTAAATATCACGCTGTTTCAATATGGTTGTTTCACAAAGCAAAAATTAAATTCAAAACCCCTTCAAGAATTTTTTTTTTAATTCTGAAAATATTTGTCATTCCTTAAAAGTGAATAAAATATTTTAGCATTAAATAAAATTTAATAAAATATTAAGCTTCAGTTATGATTCTGGCAAATAAAATATGAAAAAAGGCCTTTAATCATGTTAATATTTACCTATTTAGAATACCAAACCACAAAAAATGATCAATATTGCGTTAAAAAATTCCATTTTCATATTTCATATCAGGTTCCGGGGAACATTCTAACGGAAACATGAAAAGTAAATAAAACTGTAACTGATTTTTAGACTTAGATAGTCCAAGTCTATTAAGAGATAAAATTCTTCAGTAAACGAAAATAATAATCAGTAAACAGACTACTCTTATTAATAACTAAATAATACCATTAAATCAGAGTTAACCGTGCTAGCGATTTGGAACTCAATAAGATAGAAGCTACATAATTATTAAACGATAGTTTAATTATAATTTTAACCTAATTATGATTATAATTATATCATAATTATCTTTATGATATATAATTGTAATTAGGTTAGAATTATAATCGTAACCTAACAATGGTATTATATAATTGAGCCGCTGACTCTCTTTCATAGTTAAAACAGGTCGAAAAATAGACGTTTTTAGCTTACGCAAGAAAAAGTATTTGTTTTATTACCAAAAATAGACATTTCCTTAAATGTGATTAAATATGATCTGTGTAAATAGAAGGTTAAATATAACTTTTTCAGGTACCCATTAGACCCTTTACACGGTCATTTGGTTATACATATCGTTCTATTCCTAAAATTATATAGGTTATTTAGAAAATGAATGAAATACAATACGTTTTTAATTCTATTCTAAATGCTAGAATTAGGACTACTTATAAATTCTTTACCTCTTTCGACCTATGGAATTCAAAATATGACCAGATAGGACTGCAATTAAATTTGAATTTTTTTGCATAAACAAATAAATAAATAACACTTACAAATGGTTAAAAGTTTTGCAATAAATACATTATTACACAAAATCTACCTCTATGGACCGTTTAAATTCAAAATGTGACAAGCTAGGACTTGAATTAAATTACTTCTTTTTGCAGGAGAAAAAATAAACAAAAATAAAAATTTTACAGATAACAAAGAAAATAATAATAAAGAAAATCTACCTCTATAGACAGTTTAATTCAAAATATGAAGCTTTAACTCAAACTGATTTTTTTTTCTTTTTTTTTATTAATAAAAATTGACCACAAAAAAAAACTTAGAAATTAATATAATATGACACTACGTCCTTAAATGGTAGAAAATTTTATGAATTTAGTATTTTGCCATGAAAGCCGTTAAAGTTGTATCCCATCTCTGGGGTTTAGTATTACTTTCGTCTAATATTTCAAATCGACACGCCCTACTTGGAAACGATACAAAATTATTAGGAAAGTCTAAAACAAGTAGATGCATTAGACGGTTCCATTAAAAGGCTTTTTTTAATAGGCCTTATAAACATAAATGTCAATTGACTATAGTTCTGCATATAAAATATGACCTTTAATTAAAAATGATTTAAAATTATTATAGTAACAAGACTATTTATAGTAGGTATGAGAGACAGCTTCACAAAAATGAAAATTACCACAAGATTAGGGCTTGTTGAAAGACGGCTTTTCCGCTTGGTACGATAGCGCTGTCTTAATTTTGTTTACGTTTATGGTATAAAAACACCCTCAATAAAAGCACAGATATAAACATTGTTTTTACGAAATTTTGCAAAGCAACTGTATATATAATTATGCAACATTCTTTGAAAATGTACTTATTCGCTCAAAATTTAACATTGCGTACCCATATGGTTCTCTTAGAAGGGTACCAATATCACTAAAACCATCTAATGAAGGGGAAAGGTGGAGGGGGAACATTATGTTCATTATCACAGTGTTTAATGAAAATGACCAATGGAAGCTGTTATAAAGAAAATTACTACATTTATAAGTATTCTCAGAATTGACTAATCTAAAATATTATTGAAAAAATAATTAAAAAATAATAATAATTATGAAAGCCACGCAATATTAAGGAAAAACACTACAAAAATCAATTTCAATAAAGGTTGAAAATCCACAGGGAAAATCAAAAACCAAATTTATTTCTTCAATATTTCTCTACAAAATTCAGAGCTGAGCAGCTATACAATTTGAAAAGCAATCTCGTATATAGAAAATTTAAACTTTCGGACATGCCAATGGGATGCCGTGTATTGACTTTCAAGACATTTTTTTGTGTCTTTTCCCAATATTGAATTTCAAGACATTTTTTTGTGTCTTTTCCCAATTGTGACATTTTTCATTACTGACATTTTGACATCATTGACTTTTTTTAAATTTGAGACATTAAGAGAAATTTATGATTTTAAAAAGAACTGAAAAAATTAACCTTACTTTGTTGCTAAACACATGAGGTCCTACTGAATTAAGCACATTTTTAAACAAATTAAACACATTTTTCAAATTTGTTACAAATGGAAAAATAATTTATTATCTTAAAAAAATAGCAAAAATGAAAGTCCCTTCGTCTTAAAAGACATGAGGTCAAACTGAATTAAATGCATTCGAAGGTCCATAACAAAAGGTAAAAAGCTTTAAATTTAAAATCCTGAATATAAAAAATGATCTTTTGAAGTGAACCTGGCAGAAAGAATAAAAAAATCTTTTCTTTTGAGGTTCTTTGAAGCTGCTTAGTACTCAAAATTTGTGTTTTTCTCCCACTGCGACATTTTTTATCGGATATTTTGACATCACTGACAATTTTCACATTTATGACAAAAAAAAAAAAAGAATCTTAAATAAAATAGCAACACTTAAAGTTGTTTAGTTTTAAAAGACAGGTCATACTGAGTTAAATGCATTCGAAGGTTCACATTAAGAAGTTAAAAATTCTGAATATAGAAAAAAATGACCTTTTGAAGTTAGCCTGACAGAACTAATAAAAAGAATAAAACTTCTCATTTGAAGTTCGTTGAAGTCAAAGTAACTGACATTTGACATCACTGACAGTTTCCAAATAGTTGACATAAGGAAAAAAAATTATCTTAAAAATTGCAATAATTTAGGTTGCTTCGTATTAAAAGACAGCTCATACTAATTTGAAAGGTCCATAACAAGAGGTAAAAAATTTAAAATTCGAGTCCGTAATTCTGAAAGAAAACAATAAATCCACCGCAAATCAACCCGCATACATTTCACCTAGTGTACACATTCATTTCACCAAAGTTCGAGGACTTTGCTAACACGAGAATTTCCCACCCAAAACCAAAACCGTACTCGAAGGGGAGGAAGGAGGAGAAGTGGGTTATAAAACTTAAACTATCCCCTAAGGAACGTAATAAGATGTCTTTATTCATCATACAATAAATGATTAACTACGTCTCAAGATTTGTTCGAGAACTAGTTCCTTATATTCTTTATAATCTTCGTCTAGAAACAAATAAAACTGCACAACAGACTTCTCCCCCTCCCAAATTCGGGAGGTCACCTCCCCAATTCACTTTCTGAGTCCGGCCCTGCCCACACCTCTATATATTCCATCTTTGTACCATCAACAGGGCTCTTTACCGTCAATCTTTAATCACCAGGTTTATTTTTCAAGGATTCCACCAAAATGAAAAATTCTCAAATAACAGCTTAATATACAGCTTAGTTGATACACAGCACTCCCCATATCTGTATTAGGACGTCGCAAGGACAAATTAAAACGCATTAAGGACCAAGTGGGCCAAATACAAAAATAGAGAGCATAGAATTTAATCTTAGAAGACCCTTAAGTCCTCTTCTTACAACGTTTACAACCGAAGATGTTACTTAAATGACATTAAAAGGACTGAATTAGTTTTCAGCTAAATGATTAATTTTATTGAAGGATTAGTCGTTGAAGATTAAAATTTGAATTAAAGATTTCTTTGAAAATTTCGGCAAATTATGCATAATTTGCATTATTTGCAAATTTATTTGCAGTCATAAATTTTTGTAAATTATAGTCGAGAGAATAGGTTTTAAGATAAATTCCTTATGTGAGCTTTGACCACTTGCAACTAAAACACGTTAAATACGAGAAAAAAGGTTTAGATAAGTTTCAGAACAAGTGTTGACAAATCGAAAAGCACGCATCTAACAATTGTCAGACACTCACAATCGATACAGGAGGGCGGAGAGCAACGCAATGTTCATTTCAACTTAAAAACTGAATATTCTAACATATTGTCATTTGGTTTCGTACAGCCTATTTACCTTGGCTAAGTCCTAAACGATAAAGGGATACTGCATTCTCTAAACCCCCTCCCCAACAAAAAAGCAGCCCGATCCTTGTTCCACAAAGGCACATATTCATAAGCCATATCCGAAACAAACCGTGATCATCGACATTTTGCACAAAGATCGACAGCAATAACGCCTTCTGTAATAACTATTCAGACACTATAATGAACAAAAGGTAGTAGCAATTTGAAAATTGAAATTGAATGAAATTGAAATAAAGTTTCAATTTCTTCAGTTCTTAAATACATTGAAATATTTAGTTCAAAATGAAAAGACACTTTCTGGGAACTTTGCTATAAGTGAAACGTCACAAAGAGAAAACGAAGGACAGACAAGTTAGCCCATCTACTAAAGCGTTGAAAGTAAAGCTCGATTTGATTGATTTAGATTCTTTCAAAGATCAAGAGAGGGACATTAGATCCAGACAATTGAATTTTAGAATGAAACCTTTTTAGCAAGGAGGCTTCTCAGTGAATACCTCTCAGTACAAGGAGGCATCTAAGTATATTAACATTCTCAAATATCTTTTCACCAGTGAGTACTTTATCATTTGGTTAATTATAGTCGGGCTAAAAAAAAAAAAAAAAAAAAAAAAAAAAAAAACAGAGCGAGGAGAAGGAGCGGCAGTGACCGATATTGACACACGTTAACACTAGAACGTTATTGAACCACATCAATGTGCAAAATGTTACTTCTGAATATCATTTTCAATGGTTAAGCTTGCAACATTCTAAGTATCTGAAAGTTCTACACATCAGCTACTAATGCAGGTCTCGTATACCACAGGACTGGGAAAGCTGACAATCCGCATTCAATTAGCTGAAGGTCTATTCATAGAGATTTTACTAATGCCGATATTCAACCAGCGCTATTTTGAGCCAAATCTCGTTATTAGTAAAATATCATTGTGAATGTGGCTTAGTCACAAGATACAGTTGTTAGGCAGCCGTGAACCGAAGTCGTTTGAAAATTTTGCAATATTGCATAGGATTAAAAATATTGTATACTGAGCCCAATCTCTGTCCGTAAGATTCGCTAATTTCTAAAGACTAAAGCTTTGAATGGAGCGGAAGGAGAAGGTGAATGCAAAGCTGTATAGGCCTCAGGCGGATTGGTATTGCAAGGAATTTTTAATAGCAGTTAATTGATGAAAAAAGTGCAGTAACACTAACTGTAGACTACCGTATTACTGGGCAATTATATAAATTAGTACTCATGACTGATTTACATCGATTCAGATAAAAATTCGTCGACATGTCCAAGATATGTTATGTGGCAACAATGAACATTTGGCAAGCTTAACCATTCAAAACGATAGGACTAAATCGAGAGTCACAAGTATTTTTATGAGCGGGACTTTCGATTATTCTTAAAATAATAAAAACCAAAGTCAGAAACACATATAAGAAAGATTAAGTTAGTTAATATTTCTCCGAATAAACTGCGATTATATATAGTTGCAAGAGAAAAAAGATTAAAACTTTCCGAGGTTAAAAAAATCATTTGTTACAAAGATTTACAAAGCGGAATGTTGTTCTCACACTAAGGCTAGATGGCGTTTTACTCGACGTTTTACAGACAAGCCACTGCTTTACAAAAATTCGACCAATGAAATTACAAAAAAAAAAAAACTATTTTTCCACTGCACTACAGGAAAACAAAGAGTTTCCGATTGGCTGATTCATTTGGTATTTTGTCTGTAAAACTACAAACAAAACACGGCTTAAGGCTAGATGGCACTGAAGTAAAGCTTATATTCCCCCCCCCCTCTTTATTAAAAAAGAGGAAGAAAATTTTAATAGCTCCTCTCCCATGGTCACCAAAGTGGGGTAATTATGACATGCAAAATTCTTTCAATTAGAAAACAGCGCGAATTTTTCACACACAGTTTCTATCATTTTCTGAGTTTTTCATACACGACAGTTTCTATCATTTTCTAGATTATTATTTTCTATGATTCTTACTTCTATCTTTAAATTCAACTTTAATTTATTTAGTCTTTTATTTAGTTCAATTTCTTTGCATCTCTTGATTAGATTTATTTTCTTCTGTCACCTGAAGTTCAAAAAATTTAGGAAAATTTTTTCTCTAAAAAGAAAAGTTTTCTTCAATATGTAGACCAACGAACACTAAAAGCTAAAGAATATTTCCAAAGAATTAGAGATTGAACAAAATTAATCATTTAGACTTCAGCATAATTAATATAATACTAGGGACAAAACCTGTCGTAATTTCAATTTACTTTTGTATTTTACCCCGTAGCAAATATTGGCTGGTTTTGTATTTATCTTTCAATACCAAGTTTATGCAATATACTTCCAACTTTGCGCTCCAGTTTTAGCTTCTGAGGGTGCAATGTATCTCTGATGTGACGGTACGGTGTATGAGGGTGTAAATAGCGTTGTTATCAATGGGGTGTGACTTTTATTAAGCTTTAACTTCAATGTCACCTAGAATTCTAAACTAATTATCGAAGTCTGAATAAGCAATAACGAGTAAAACAAAACAAAGGAAAAATTCAAAAATTAACAGATTTTTTTCCTTATAAGAGCAGGTACCAAAATTACTAGAAATAATTTTTAAATTTGTTAAAGAGAAGAAAACATATGTAGATGGCAGCTAATGCCAAAGTAACAAAGAAACACATTAGCATATGGGTATACGTCGTCTAGAATAATTTTCCGTTTACGGCTCTATATACATGACCGCAGTAGCACTGGGGTAGGAGGGATGAAATAAAACAACAGACAACCTCTCAACCTCCCTTTAAAACAATTACTATATAATACCAAAGAAGAACGATTCCAGATACAAAGGAGAAAAACAACGTTGTCGCATAAACAAAATGACAGGGATCCATTCGACTTTACACGATGCCAGAAACGTTCACAGGCCTGGGGAAAAAAATCATTAAATAATATAATTATAAATGATTTTATTATTAGGCATTGTATATTAATATATTTTATTCAAATTTATTAATTTGTAATTCAACATTAATTTATTAAAATACAAAATAGATTTTACTTTCATCTCATTATATTTTATTAATATAATACAAAACAAAACAATATAACAAATATATAAAACGTAAATGTATAAATTAGTTAATATATTTAATTATATAAATGTAAAAAGTATATATTGAATCTATCTAAATAAATGTTAAACAAAATACATTTTTATTTCATTTTCTTATTCAATTTTTTAAGCAGACCAGCTATTTCAACTTTACTTTATTAAATCGAATAATTTTAATTTTACACTGATGGGCATAAATAGAATTCCAATATGGAATTAAGACACCTTAACCAGTTCCTAGACTACTCATACTATTAAAAATAAAGCGGTTCACGAAAAAAAAAAATACAATTTAAGCTAGGTTCAAAACTAAAGCATTTCTTCGTTACTTATGATGAAGCATTTATGACGTCATAATTGACAAAGCATTTCTCACGTTTCACAGCTGACGAAACTACCCAATATGCTTAAACATCTTCATCGACAAGTCATCATCAGCCCCAAAGGGAGAAAACTGAGATCCTTAAAAATGTTTGCTCCAAGTCAAAAATCCCTGCAAACATCCGATACAATTCTTAAGTCTTACCTCCCTCCCTCCTTACTGAATCCTCGGTTATCAGTGTTTGTAAAAACACAAACACTCAATTTTGAAGAGCCTGTAAGGACTTTAGATATGTCCAAAAAGTATGTAATTAAACCAAAAACAAATCAGATAAGAATGAACAAGAGAAAAATGCATTCATTTAAGTATATTAAATGAGAAAATATGTTAACTTTCTACGAGTTCCCACATTCCAAGAAATTTCGGATAATACACCGTATATAATATTGAAACGATGAGTATAATCCATTATTCCCCCCCCCCGAAAAAATCCAACACTAAGCTCTTTTAACCAAAGCTCAAGATGAATAACCGCGGTCCACCTTTTTATCCACAACAGGGTATTACCTCCCAGAGTCAATAACTCATTTCCTCTTTTGGCTGCTACCAAGCGACATGTGTCATCCACAAAAAACTAGAGTCTGAATTTGCTTCGATCACGTTGTGTTCATAATCAGTTTTGCTGTTTTCGGAAATCGAGTTTGTTTGGATCATTTTTTTTAGAAGTCCTGTTGCATTTGAATACTGCTAACTTCAGTACGAAGTCCCACGAAGTGGTATGTCACACCCATTGGCATATAATCTAAACACAAGTGGATCCAAGGATGAACCCTCTCGGACTTGGCCTTGGATGGAAGATGCAAGACGTACCGCAAACAGAACACTTTCCAGCTTTCCCAATAAGATTAGATGATCAATGGTATCACGTGCTTTCGATATATCTTGTAAGACCGACACAACTTTAAATACATTATCAAATTTCCTTGCTGCATATAATTTAGCACAGCGAAGTAATGTTTATTTAATTTTTTTTTATCTAATCTCATTTTCATCATTAAAAATAAATTGTTATATAAATATACATGCGACTTAATGCCAATTAATTACATTCAAATATAAAAAGAAATGCATTTCAGTGTGCATCAATAAAACGTAAATCAAATTTATTTTAATTAATTATATTTAATAATACAGTACAAAATAAAACATCATAATCTATGGTCGGTAAGGATAGTTGTTCGTGTCCTGGTATCACTGGTTATATGGTTTGAAACGGGGGCCGGTAGCGAGACTAGGTAAGCTCAGCCAGAGCTGATCCAGCTCAAAATAGGTACTGGTGCAATTTAGGGAATGTACACAGGAAGGGTGTGTGACAGGACAGAATGGCTGGCCCTCCAGCCCCCATGGTACTTCCTGGCTGAAGGGCCATGAAACTGAGATCAGCTCCACCGGTATGGACTGTATATATATGTACGAATATATTTGTCAGGGGAACACAGAGAACATATTAAGACTCAGAACTGGGGAAAATAAAAAAAAACCTACCGACAAGTCTTTGATGGTAAAACAAGTGGGCAAGACCAGGCTGTAGCATGGTTAGTTACTAAGTTCGTATTACACAAAGAATATTTTGACGCGTAGTAATTTTAAGGATTAAATTAATAAAGTAAAATATTAAGTTATTCCCTCTCCATTCATTAAATCAGTCATGAGAGGCAGTCAAGTCAACTTATTTTTATATCAGCGATATATGAGTATTTAATCCCTCTATGTCTATTTTAAGACCTTTATTCACAGAAATAGCATGTAAATTACCTTGATTAAGTGTAGCATACTGGTATTGCTCATCCGGCGAGGTTGCCTGTGAGGGTTGCTGCACGCCTTCATTGTCTCCACTGGCCATAGGCATCTGAACAGGAGGCTGATACAGTTGGGAATAGGCAGCATGGCTCATATACTAGATATAAAAACGAATTATTTAAAAAAAAATCAATATATTTTACTATAGACCATACCTTTTTATGAAATTTTCATTAAAAGAATCAATAAAATGACAAATATACCCCTTCCCTAGATTTTGGAAATAACATTTTGCCCCGTCCTCCTAAATTTTCATAAGCTTACGCCACTTACCAAAATACCAAATTCCAAGAACCGCTGAACTAAAAAGCAACGCAGAATAAAAAGGCTAATTAGACACTCCTAATTATGCTGTCATGAAAATAAAATAAAAGCGACAAGTTCGTGAATATTTTGTGGGATGCAACAAAAGCATTGAACAACAAGGGAGGGAAGGATGGAGGATTGTTTGCCTATATGGCAGTCTCAGATTGCTTAAAGCTGAGACAAGTTTGCAGCAAAAAAAAAAATTAAAAAAAATAGAAGAATCAGCCATAGAAAGCAATAAGATGCTGCAAGCAAAGATGTGTAAAATAAAATCTGATTTCAATATCCAAATATAGCTGATGTTACGAAACTGTATAAATCTATTTACTTTTTAATTATTACAATATTAACAATCCTTTGGGTTATGATCTTAGGCTAAAACCCCAGGACAACTGTTCTGTTGACACACCTAGTTTTTTTTTGGTCCAAAAGTAAATAAATATATTAAAATCCCCCCCCCCCCGATTTCCACGATATCCGAATTTTTCAAGTCGATAACTCCTAATTATCCAATATACAAGTGCCTACAAGTTGAAAAGTTTTCTAGCAGTACCAATATATGTCTATGGATAGATTTACCCAGATCCAACCCTTCAAAGGGGGAATTCATCTTTCCTGGGTGAGGGATAAAAAAAAGTGAATTTCTAAGCCACAATTTTTTCATTATTCAGATCAATCCAAGGAGGGGCCATCTTGGTGACAAATGGCCTTGGAAACCAAAACATGTACTTAGCAAACCATAATAAAACCAAACGTCGGCATCCTCCTAGTCAATAGTTACTATGACACTACGGCTAATGGGCAGTTCACACTGTAATAAAAGCTAAGATCATAAAGGTACCTAAATAACGTCATTAAGTAGACAGAGCCCAAAATATAAATCAATTTAGATTTATCAGTTCAGACAGGCAAGTAAGCAGATTTTTTTTTCTATGGGAGGGGATGCTAAGATTTTTTTTAATTTGAATACAAAGTGCCGAGTAATCCGTGGAAATTTGGAACTTTGAGGGGGGGGACCTGAGACCTTCCCTGTACATGTCCCTTGGTTCAGTATAAGTAATATTATGCTCGAAAAAAAAAGACTAGCTACCAGTTCATAATATGTTCCATCTAGGTGTATTAACACTTTACTAAATAATTTCATAAATAAGAGAAATCGTGTATTTTTCCTCAAAAAATTACTCTTGAAAGCTGGAGTACTGAATTAAATAAAAACATGTTTTGCACGTAAATGGCTAAAATCCACTTATATATTAGGCGACATAAAATATTGAGACAATGACCACGGTTAATTAGGAAGTCTTCGTATTAAAAAACTACGCCTCCACAGCCCGTGGAGGCTTTTTTAGGCAAGGATCGTTGTTAGAACATACAAATTATGTACACATTGCACGAAATTAAAAAAAAAAGTTAACATCACCTCGCTTCGTGACCTGAGACCCCTCCCCCTACATGCGTTACTGCGTAGCTATTGCCAGATTAGAGAGAATGAAAAAAATAGAGAGAAATAAATTTCACGGGTTATGAATTTAATAGCTTCAGTACGAAATTGCGTCATTAGTAGGAGCTCGATAAACTAAAGGAGAGTAAAGAGATGAAGTGGGAAAGAGAGAACATACATGGCCGAGCGATGGACTCCCAACAGTCAAGCCTGACATCTGCGCTGTTAATTGTGGCAGTAAAGAGCTGAAGGCCAGAGGATCAACTACCTGCAATGATAAAGTACTAAGAACATTTATCCAAAAGGAAAATATAATATGAGCTACTGTGCTACTGCATATTCAATACGTAATCAATACGTTAATCATTTATTAGCCTTCGTTGCATAGTTACAGAATCATTTCAGGCCGTTCGAAAACAGATAGACAATTTTAACGCAAGTCTGTGGTACGAGTGGTCGTCCCTCCTATGGCAGCAGTGTCGATTTAGTTTCTTCGAGTATTTGCCCTGTCTTTTTTCTTTCTTTTCTTTAGTTTGTATTATTTTGTACTCCGTCTTCTTGGTAGTGACAGGTTAGAAAATAAATAAGTATCTTTCAGCTCTAATGCATTTTTTGTAAAGACTCTAACGTAAGAAGAGGAAAAAAAGAAAAAAGATTAAAATTTTCAGGAAGTCCCTTATTCCATATGCCCAAGGTAAATTGCCCAATTCCAAATAAAATGTCTCCTCAATTAACTTTGTTCAAAATCAGAAAGTTACAGACCTTTTCAATGGAAAAACTAGTATGATATGCCATAGAAGAGAACCCACACAAAGAAAGCTATCTCTATTTAAGAGAGCCGAAACATCCCAATTTTGTACATTTTGATCAAGGGGGTCTAAATTGCCCAGGACCGTATACAGGAATTGAGGGCTGGGAGGGGGGGCTGGTTTACAAAAAACTTTTAAAAAAGCATCAACAATTTGTTTTTATGAGTTCGTGTTACATTTTTTACGGGCCAGACAAACATTTCGGGGGGAGGGCTCATAACCCTCAAACTCTCTTCCTGGAGTTGAACTTGGAACTGCCCACATCAAAAAGCGAAAAATTACATGCATACATACTTTTTATCAATTTCAATTCTCGGAAGGGCCTTTTCTATAATTACCCCCTCCTCCCTCTTACTGAAAGCAAGGGTATGACAAGATTCCAATATACGTTCAAACAATTTTGCTATTTAAAATGAAGCGAGTCGTCAGATTAATATTAGCGGGCGACATTCCCCTTTTCAAATATCTTTGGTATGCTCATGGTACCCATATATGGAACTACCGGTAGCAATATCACTAAACGTATCATCTTCTCATCACTTCTTTCCTTTTTCTTTTTTTTTGTTCCCACTTTCTTGGGTTAATCTTCAATATGTTAACTTTTTCATTTTCTATATTTAATAAATTTTCAATTTGTATTTTCTTTCAATATAAACATTTTCTATACTTGAAATCAAAACTCCAGTACAAATGCAAAATATTTTCCAGAACTTTCAGGTTCTTTCCAATTTAATCAGGATTTTAGGCACTTAAAATTTTCCAGGGTTTTAATATGAATTAGCCACATAACACTGTTTTCAGCTTTTCTTCTAATTATTCATGTCTTGTTTCTTCTCCATTTTTAGCTTCATTTTTTTATAAAAGTGAATTTAAGTGTTACAGGTTGCAGCTATAGTATCAAAAAGAAGCAAAAAGGAACAAAGAAACAATATGGGTTCAATTTTTCCTATTTTCTTATGTTTTTGAGCTACTGTGATGTTCACATTAGAATACAGAGTTGGTTAAACTGGCTTAAGGCCACACGACACCTTAAAGGATCGCCCTATCTCTCCAATAATAAACTTTATTACTTTGGGTGGCCAAAATATTTAGAACTGATTAGGCGGTCTTGCCAAAACTTGTATAGCTTGCCACAACTTGATAAGAGATCCGAACAAATGACAGAAAACTAAAAACTAACACCTATTTTACAAAAATCTTAGAAAAAAACATTTAACTCCCCTGTTTTCACCCTAAGATAGAGACGTTCAGTTTTAATGAGACTTACATCATCAGAAAGCACAAATTTCGTTTTTATTTTATTGAACGGACAATTCTCTTTTTCTTAAGTTCAGGAAAGGGCATTCCCTATAACATTGCAAGCCCACCAACTCGGAAAACACTAAAAACCAGCTCAGATGAGTAATCTTTTGATCAATTTGGTCACGTTGGAAATTCCTTCTGGTACAACCCGCTATGATTGACAAATTCACCAACAAAAGGAAAGTATATTTCATTGTATGTTTAGTCCGATTTCACAGTCAACCCACAAAGTCACGACATCTAGTCCCCAAGGAGAATTCACAAATGTGCACTTTGACTATGAGGCGGTCAGCCGACGCTGAGGATAGCAAAACCATTTCTATTATTTTATGGGATTGATTAAAAAAAAGCATGGCCGTAAATAAAAAAAAAGAGACTTTAGGTGTTATTTACCCCTATAAGGTACTAGGCTTTACTTGCATGTTGGTTACTAGTTTTACTGTTGGTTTACTGTTGTTTACTAGTTTTACTAGTTTGCATGTTGGTTTACTTGCATGTTGGTTTACTGTTGGTTACTAGTTTTACTAGTTTGCATGTTGTTTACTTGCATGTTGGTTGCATGTTGGTTACTATAAAAGCAAAGTCACACATGGTTAGAAATTCATTGAATTTGTTAATTGTTACTCTTTTTTAATAGAAAGGTGAATAAACAGATAAAATCATTCAACCACTAAAACAAGAAAAAAAAATGCAATTACGTCATCATGTTCCCCCGCAAGGCTCTGCAGCAGGGACTGCAAGGAGAAAAAGAAACATAAATAAGCCCAAAACACATTAAAGAAAGAAAAATGATGAACTACCACTCATGAGTCATATCCAAAGAGAAAAATTAATTTGGCTCAAGAGCAGCTCATTTTTGGATAAAAGGACCTACCTCAACCCCAGCACCAGAATGAGGCATAATATAACTGGGTGATACACCCCAAGGTGCGCCAGCCATAGGATAGCCGGGCATTTGGCTGTATCGGCCATATGAAGGAACTGTGGGCAGCATTCCAGCATTCAATCCATTTGGAGTAACGCTTGGAGTGTCATACAAGGACAAGGACTAAAATAAAAAAACAGTTCTTAGTACAGTTGACTTTATAAAGATGTATTGGATAAAATACTTAAAATGACTAATTCCCTTTGACGCAATATTTAATAAATAACCACCTTGGAGGTTAGAATAGCCCAGGCTCCTTCCAAATGCCATCCCTGCATGCAGTTCATAGTATTTGTAAACCTAAAAACTTGGCGGGAGGGTAACTTTGACATATATTTAAAGTATAATTTAGTATCTCCATAATTTTACGAGAATATAAAATCCAAGGAAACGCAACTTCTTTCAAAAGCCTTACATATTGCATAACAACATTATTTATTGCATTTTCAGAATGCCTAAACATAATTTATAACGTTCAAGTTTCAATAGAATATTTTGTCAATATTATTCTTTATAGTTGTTTTTTTCTAACTTTCCCAATTCGTTTGAATAAAATCTTCCAGTAACAAATTAGGTTTACAATATATAGTAAAACTAATCAGGTGTTCGATCCAAGGGGCTGCCCACTTTCCCTTATGTGGTGTTAGATGCGCCACGTGATTCCGCACAGTTATGCCACGCAGACACAGTCCGAGCAACATATAGTAAAGCCCCATCACGCTTGACACAGTCCATAATTTTTTGCGCGTTGCCGCCACGCTTGGCAAATGGTTCAGATAAATAATCTAATTGTTATTATCAATTGTTTTATTTTTATTAAAATAAAATAGAGTAACAAATGAAAATAATTAATACATCATTAATTGATTAATAACATAAAAATAAAAGTATTTAAATAAAAAATTCAAAAACAATTATTTAATTTATAATTTGAATATAATTTTTTTTAGAAAATGAACATTTTTAAAATTTGACCTAAAGATCTGTGAGAGACAGGGGGAGGGTGCTAATCAATATTCCTCCCTGGGTGCCAGAACCGTCACTGTCAGTGATGCATCTCTTTTGTTTTGCTAGTGGAATTTATAGAGGCATTTGTAGTAAGCTGTAGGCGTGTAAGACAGGCTAATAGCGAGATAAAACATATATCAGCATATCCGGCTCAAAGACCATCTAAAGTATTTTATGTATTATGGTGAGAAAATGAGACCAATCTGTTCTGCTATAGGTTGTTATTTTATTGTTTTTTTTCCATAAAAATCCTTGAATAAAAAAATTTCCCTAAAAGCAACCTTATTTTTGTTAACCTTGAATTAAACTTTGAAAGATGATGTGAGCTACATCCAGTTGTTTTTGGGACCAATATTTTGTTTTGAAGGATGTCCTAGTTCTCCTAGAACTGCTAGTTCTCCTAAAACATATCTCATCCTAATAGCATATTTAATTTGTATAATCATAGTCCTTTAGAATTTGCCAAGGGGCCATGCAGTCCCTTTGTAATTTGGAAATTAAGTACTTAAGTATTATAGTGACCACACCTTGTTCTTGATCTGTACTGAAACCGGTTAAAATTTCTGCACCAGGGACAAGTGCCTCCTTTGTCCTTCCCCTAACATCGTCTCTGGCCGCTGCTACCCATGCAAAAAATGCGGTTTTCCCTGGTTCGGGAGCTCAGAGCCTTCATTTTTGGCTTTTTGACCACTGAGATTTTGATCGTGTTTTAATCCGCCGTCGGTTTTTTGGAGTCTTAAAGCTAGTTGAAAAACATATGATTCCTAGATCAGCGCCAAGTAACGATTACTCTCCATTTTAATTGAAAAATAATTTAAAGCTTTCACGTCAATGTTCATTTGAATTAATAAAAAAAAGTATTTTTCTATTTATATCAAAAATAAATTCAAAAAAAATATTCTGGTTACTACAGGCAGTTGTATCCGTTTCTGTAACCATGATCGGTTGATAGAAATCTATTAGAGAAGTCTTTTTAATTTTGGAAGAAAGAACTAGTAGCCTACCCTTCCGTTCTACAATACATTATTTATGTGTATCTTGAGAGTTTAAAAGCAAGAAAGAAAGAACAAAATAAAAACAAAAGCACTTTTTATTCAGTACACTTACATCAGCATCCCTCCAAAGCCTTTGCTCAGGAGCTCTGTACATCCTCTTCTTATTACCGCCATCTGCAAACTTCACCAACAGCGGTTCAGAGCAGCCCGGGAGCACCTTACCATTAAAACCACCAATAACTTCTTCACATTTCTCTTTCGATTCCATCCTTGCAAAACCAACACCTCTCGACTGAAGTGAAACATCCCTTAATATCCGTGTTGATATTACAGTTCCATACTGGGACAAAAGGCGCTCAATATCGCTTTCAGTAAAGTGCCGCGGGAGATTAGCAATATATAAATTGGTTGGGTCTTGCTCCTGTTGCTTTGCCATCTGTGCTTGAACCCCTTGCTCTTGAAGTGCTTTAACAGCCGTTTCGGCAGCAGATGGCGAATCAAAATCTACGAATCCGTAGCCTTTACACTTGTTTGTGTTCTTATCTAAAATGGCCTTCGTTGAAATTATTTTACCGTACCTAAAAAGACAAATGCTATAGACATCTAGCAGATATCTGAAAATACCAAGCACTTTTTTTCCATTTGTATTTGTTTTTTCCTTTGTATGATAACCAAAGGCGAATTATTAATTTTAACAGGGCATGTGATAACCTCTTGGCAGATTGAGATTAGAACATTTTTATTTAAACTCATATATACATACAATCTCAATCTTAAAAAACAGCAATCATGCCTAGTAGTATACTTCAGATTAACCAAAATTTAAATTTAACAGTTAAAAAAAAGTTAAACTAAAGCCGTCTTTAACTAATTGATCAAAAAAAGTTTTTCAATTGAAACGAACATTTATCGTAGAAGCTAAGAACAGTAAAACAAAACAAATTGGGTTCACAATCACTCTGAAACACAGAGCATTTCAAAAACTGCTGGAAAAGCACAATCAATGTCAAAAATAGCACTAGTTAATACATCAGAGCGACCGTGGTTTAAAAATGACAAAAATGACCTTGGTGCACGTTAATACTAACACCACCTAGTACAAGGCAATAATTAAGTCACGCTCATAGGGGTTTAGCTGGGGGAGGGGATTTATTTATTGAAAAATTATATGTATTTTGTATTCTTGAGCTTTCTTAAATTTCGTAGTTTCTTTCTGAGAAACGACCAATAATGACGGCTGAGACACATACGTCTTTTCGTTTTGTTGATTGAACTCTAACATTTTCTCAATAACAGTTATTCCATTCTTGCATTACCATGTTTCTGGATTTTAAATAGATACAAATAAGAAGAATTTTATTGACCATGGTTAATTTAAATGGTGGCTTGAATATAAATTAAAAACAAAAACTCAAAATTTAATTCCAAACTGAATGAAAAAATTATAAAAAATGCTTTATTTGCAATACTCAAATCAACTAACCTCCGCAACTTCTTTATCCACAAAAACATATTTCACTTTACACAGTAGCATCCGTCCATTCCTTCCTTTCGACACTCATCCTCCCCCGGATAAACCTCCCCATAATTTGTTTAACTTCTTTCAAAAACATAAGTACTTAAGTAAACCCACTACTTGGACTTTCGGCAAGTCCCATTGGAAATAAGCTATTTTTCTTGCAGTATTAGTAGCTATTGCTTCGCTTTTATGAGTGAGGACAACACTGTTTAAATTATCGTAATTTTGTATGTGTAATAATCCATAACTCAATCTACTTAAGCCTTTCAGTAGATTTTTAAAAATACATCATGACTTTTATTTTTATTTTTTATAAGCATGGTCAGCCAGATAGAGACACATAGGTAGAAATTTAGATCCCGTAGTGGGGGGGGGGCTGAATAAACTTGGCATTTCTAAGAGCCCCTGCGTGGGCCCATGTGTATATATATTACCTTCAATATAAGGAGGAAAAAATTCCTCCTCTTGTTAAAAAAAAGAAATACATAGGAGGAAACATACAAAACAAATACTGCACTTATTAGAGGGGGAAGGATACCATTCCTCAACCCTCCCCCACTATATGAATATAACGATAATACACATTAGATGGTCTCATTGGACAGAACTATGTCAAATTTTTTTATCGCTAGATATTAGCTTCTCAGATAAAAGCACAGAAGGAAATACTTTAGCTTAAATTTTGATACATTCGCGAAACTAGTGGCCCCTGTATCAAATCACGACGAAAACTTGTAGAGCAAAGTAATTCTAAAAAATGAACCAATACATACTGAACAAATCCTTGCGCTATGCTCAAGGCAGTATCCAGACGGGTGGGGTGGTTAGGTGGTTTGACCCCCCCTAACTATTTGTCTGACTCGTAAAATCGTTAAAAATGCATAAAACACTTTTTGATGCGTTTTAAGGGTTTTTGTTTTGTAACCCCCCCTCCCAAACGAAAACCCTGGACAGGGTCTTGGTTACACTGGTATCACTTCCTCTAACAGGACAAAGTAAGTTCACGTCAGGCCTCGTTAAAGGGTCAAACCCTTGAATTTGGAATTATTACTCATTCACTATTGTATCTAAATTAAGGGAATTACATTATAAGCAATATAATATGAACAAATCAGCAAATAATCCTGACCTAAATCCAATGATATACCCCAGGCAACTTCAAAAGCTGTGTGGTTAGCGTGGTTAGAGGCATACAGAAAACTTCAATAGATTTAGAGGGAAATTACAATATTAGGTTTTTTTGTGCGCATTCTATTTTGAAAAATGGTTTATTATTGGTCTAATCATGTTTAAGAATTTGCTTCTATTCACATCAGAAGCATATCGTTACAGCAAGCAAAGAACCAGATTCCCCCCCCCCACTCACTTTTCAATATTATTTGTAGGGCCACTTGACCGAGCCGGATACAGTGCTCAATCAGCACTGATTTCTTTAAATTATATATATTTAAAATATATATATATATATATATATATATATATACATGTATAAGTTAAACATATTTGATAAAAATTTTGGTGATCTTAGCACCCTACATAGTGGTCGTGGATTTAGGCCATTACCGAGGTCACTCGGCATGCAAGAGGTCGTAAAAACGAGAAAAAAAATATCAAATTTTGCGTTTTATTGCGTTGGAAAATTTCACCTGAATTTCTGGTGTCGACTATTTTCCGAGCAAATAAAAGTGGGAGTCATTATTTACTAGTAAGCCGACACCAATACGCTGTATAAAACAAACAGTGTGGGTGAACTGAAAAAATACTACTACTACTACTTAGCATCTTACCGCAGCACGCAGATGCATAAGGCCAACACAGTTATGCCCGCTCCTCCTCCAACCCAACATATTCAAAGTCTTCCTCTTTACGCCTTCACAACAAGTTCCAACTTCCCTCCATTGAGTCATTCCTTATGACCTCCCTCCACCCATTCTGGGCCGACCTGCTTTTCATTAGATGATTAGCCAAAAAAGACTAAAAATAAGCTATATTATTTAAACTAGAAGCAAGAAAACTGGTGCAGCATAGTTTTGGGACCCTAAGGACGGATTTAGGCTAAAAGAAATCCAAAAAATATATCGTCCGTTCAAACAACGTCAGTTCTACGTTGATACGATTCTACTCTAGAAAATGCTAAACGCTGATCGATTATAATCTAGTTTCTTGGGCCATGGAGACTTCTAATTTTCATGTAAAGGGAAAGAACTTTAAAGTTGAAATTTCTAAGAAAATGCAAAATAAGTAAATCTCACAGATCCATTAGCACGGCATTTATAGTATTATTTCTATCATTACCATACGAGTGGGTAAGGTTAATGGGTGAGAATTCCCAATTAAAATTTCAAGTGCGCGAAACCTGTGTAATTAAACACGAAAATTTTAAAATGAGATTATGTACTGTTTTGACTGCTTATACTACTATATAAGTTCCCCCTCTCCCATTTTCTATCCATTCCCAGTCTATATTATCATTCAATAGTACCTGGAACTGTCAATACCCATTTTGTGGTGCAATACACACGATTATTCTAACATTCTCTAAGTTTCAAACCCAAATTTTACACTCTTACTTTTTCAATAGTCCACAACACTTCAAACACTAAAAACGAACTGATATCCCTTATCCCATGAGTGAAACAAGGCTATTTTGTTCAGCCGAAAAAGCATATCAATTAGTTACGGTAAGCTAATTATTCAAATGACCTTCTTTGAGACCATTCGGTGAATCAAAAAGTTTCCATTTGTCATAGTCGGGTACACATCTGCGAAACAGTTCAAAATGCCGACCAATAAAAAGGCAATATAACAGCTTGAATTCCAAGCAGATACAACCTCTTATGGACAACCCATTAATTAGAGTATATAGTTTAGTTACTTGCTATTTATTAGCAAAAAGCCAAAATTAGAGAGAGGGACAAAACAATTTTGAAAGACAGTGAAGAGCCAAGTATCTTCAACATTTTTTTATCAACAGGACTGAAGCCACTGGCGAATCTGGGGGGACCCTGGCACCCTCTTTCTCTTTTTTTCACTCTTTTTAGAGTAAATTTAGTCAATTATTGGCACCTTTGTCACATTACTCCCCCCAGGACTTTGCTCATTGGCACCCTTGTCACATAGGGCTTCCTCAAAGATTTTGCTCTAGATCCGCCCTTGGATGAAGCTGAAAACAAATTAGCATGAAATGACACTACAATCTCATTATAATGCATCTTTTACATGATGACCCGAAGAATGTAAAACTACTCCCAATCACCCCTTCCCTTCGCACCAAAAATTATTTCATTCGCACCTACTTAAAAGTTATTCATTTTAATATCTATATTTTGATTTGGTGTATCTTATGTTAATAAATGAGTTTTACTTCAAATCAAAAATCTTATAAAGCTTACGCCTATCCAGCATTTCTTAAAACCCTCGATTATATGAAAAAAAAAATTACGTTTCCTGGAAGACCTGAAAATGTTCAATAACATGTTTGTACTATTAAATGTTCCTTCTGAGCCAAACGATTAATAAACAAAAAATTATTTATTTCGCCAACAAAGGCACCGAAAATCCAGAGAAATTAAAAGAACATATTAAAATATAGATGAGACAAAAGTATTTTCGTAAGAATAACACTGGAAATATTCTTTTAGGAATAAAAGGTTTTAAAGGCACCCAAATACGAAAAATTAAGATTAAAAAGAATGAACAAAAGACGTCTATATAAGGACCAAAGATTTATAACCAGAATAGATATAATATAAAAGAGAAAAATCCTCACAATCAAGGCCGTGTCCAGGATTTTTGTTCGGGGGGAGGGGTCAACAAAAAACATCAAAAATGTGATTCTTGTGCGTTTTATTACGTTTTTACGAATCGCACAAGCATTTAGGGAGGATGGGGGTTCAAATACCCTACCCCCCGTGGATACGGCCTTGATCACAAAATCCGAGCAGACAAACAGCCACCGTGCGTTTAACAAGAATGGCGGAAATTTAGCCATTAGCCATTAAACAAGAATTAGCCATTTTAACAAGAATGGCGGAAAAAGCGTTTAATGGCGGAAATAATAGTAATCAATCAGCCACTTAAGACTTTAGCTACTTTCAAGCCCTTTAGAAAATCTCAAAAGGTGTAAATTCGATATTGATTTACCAATTGAGTTAGTTTGTAGTTACGATGACAGTAAATAATGGTTGTAAGTTTTATTTTACTTTCTATGCTAGGTTTGCTGAGGACGACTTTTGCATATAGAGCCGATATATTTTAAAGGTTTAAGCAAATCTCATTGTCTTGAGGTAGATTCCTTGTTGTTTTTAGCACTAAAGCAATTTAGTTGTTGCAATTTAATTTAGCAATTAGTTGTTTTTAGTACTATGCAATAGATGGAAAAAATAGCTTTAACTAAGTACATAGTCAAGTTCATGTATGTCGTTCTTAAAGCGATTAAACAAGAAAACAAGTTTTTTAACTGAAAGTAAGGAACGACATTAAAACTTAAAAAGAACAGAAATTATTCCGTATATGAAAGGAGATATCCCCTCCTCAACGCCTCGCTCTTTACACTAAAGTTTCACTTTGTCATAACTCTACTTTTTAAACAATAAAAACGGTAAAGAGCGAGGCGTTGAGGAGCGGACAGCCCCTTTCATAAACGGAATAATTTCTGTTCGTTTTAAGCTTTATTGTCGCTCCTTACTTTCAGTTTTAAAAAATTCTTTTTATTTAATTTCTGAACGTCTTTCGGCGAATGCAGGTTCAATTTGGCTCACTGTACATGCAATATTAAAACGAAATTTGCATACAAATTTTGGCAGATTTATTCCGGATACGAAGGATTGCCCCCACCCCCTCAATACCTTGCTCTTTACGCTGAAGCTGTTAGCACTTTCAAAAGAGCTTCCCATTCTGATTAAACGACCCCCGTGTTTCAATTTTAGTAAACAGTCAAACTTTAGCACAAACAGCAAGGTATTGAGGAAGGAGCAACCCATTATATAGAATGAATGACTGTATTTAAAGCCATTTTTCAGGCCGTATACATACATATATAACAACAAACTAACTAAAATATGTAACAATCAACTTTCGAATAACAAGACCCTTCCGGACAAAATTTGCCACTGCTACTATATTTATTTTCGACGTCGACTTCAAAGTTCCAAGAAGGGGCTCACGACCACCCACCCCAAGAAAGCTCCCTCTTAGCTCATTTAGCCCCTGACACCTGAAAAGAAAATGGTCTAGCCCATCAAGATCACCGCAAATTGGGCAAGTATACCGCATTTCCGGGTGGCACCTATTTTTTCAAATACTGTGAAGATGGAGACAGTTTGCTCGCACCTGCATCCAAGACCTCAGGGATTCTTTTGGAATTCCTAATTTAAAATATAGCTCTTCACCATAATTTTCTTTCACCTTATAGTAAGAACTTAAGCTTTCCGACTGGCTAAGGTCATTCCACCATTACTGAATTTCTTGGTCTTCCAGCCTTGTTTGGATCTCTGACAGAAAGGCTTTTTGATCTGAGATTGGACCCTCTCCTTCATTCCATGCATACGATAGACCTGTGCTGTCCAGTAGTTTTTTGACATGGAAGGGCCATGACGATTTTTGTCCCAGGGTAAGTAATTCATCATACGCTGCTCTGATGAGTCTTGAGGAGGGACATTGCAGTATTTTCAGCCAAAACTTAATTAATTGGATCTGTCTATGTTTTCTCATGAAGAAAAGTCCCAAATCTCCCTTGACGAAAAGTGTGTGAGTTGTGGCGTGCAGACCTAGCATTCGTTTATAATATTGTAGATGTAGAGTTTCTAATGAATTTGCCACTTCTAGGCCCCATACTTCCCCTTCATAGTGGAGGATCCATAGTGGAGAAATTATATGACATAATTTCTGTTCATTTTTCAAATAGTGCCGGTAAATCTGGCTCACCCTCTATGAAATATACCCCTCCCCCTCACGGAAAACTCCTCCGTTGAAATTCCCTCCAACAAAACGTGCATCCACCCCCCATTAAATTCCCTCCAGACAGTTTCATCCTCGCTGGGAATCCCCCTCCCTGTAAAATTGCTTGTGGAAGATTCACCCTGAAAAATTATCCTTAGCATTCTTTCATTTGAATAAGACTTTAATCTCTAATCGGTTTCTCGACCTCTCCAGAAATGCCCCCTCCCGAGAAAATTATTTCCCAGAAAACAAAAGACGCCAAAAAAAAGGCCCCCGGATAATTCCACCGGAACATCTCCACATAAAAAAAAATCGGCAAAGTGAATGTAAGATAATTAAGAGGAATTTCGCATAGCAATTCTCTAAAAATCCGCCAGAGTAACATTTCCCCAGAACTTTCCCTCCGCAAGGAAGGTTCTCCCTACAGAAATCCACCCCAAGCACAGCTCCCCCTCCCAAAAAACAGCTGTTTACTTCCCAATAACAAATACTAAAGTTCAGAACTTGCAACTCTTCTCCCAGAGACTGGGGGGGGGGTCATTTTAAAGCTAAAGACATAGTAATTAGATTTCTTAACTATGCTCATCAAAATTGATATCTCAAAATTTTATCAGGTGACTTTCGAAGAAAATGAGCAGAGGAGGGTTCTAGTTGCCCTCCAATTTTTCGGTCACTGAAAACAGGCATTAGAATATTTAATTTCCGTTCGAATGAGCCCTCTAGTTATATTCTAGGACCACTGGGTCGACACGATCACCCCTGAGAAAAAAAAACAAATAAACACGCATCCGTGATCTTTCTTCTGGCAGAAAATATACAAATTACACATTTTTGCAGATAGGGGAGCTTGAAACCTCGACAGAAGGGTTCTCTGATACCCTGAGTCTGATGGTGCGATTTTCATTAAGATGCTATGACTTCTAGGAGATATTTGCCCCTTTTTTCAAAAAAAGGCAAATATTCTCAGGTTCATAACTTTTGATAGGTAGTACTAAACTTGATCAAACTTATATTTTTGAAATTGATATAAAAATCCGATACTATTGATGTATCTATTGGTATCATAATTCTGTTTTTTTTTTCAGAGTTTTGGCTACTATTGAGCCGGGTCATTCCTTACTTACAGTTCGTCACGGCGAACTGATTGATACGGAAGCTTAAAATCATTTTGCTAGCCTGAGCACCGGCTGACCGTCACAAAGATAAAGGAGCCAAATTGCGAATTCTCTCAGGGCAGCCATCATCGAGAGCTGTCGAGAATTGGTGATATGACTGTGAAATTTACGGAAAAGACAATGAAATTTTATGTCCCTTTTGTCGGCGAGACTGTCAATTGAAACAGGCGGCATCATTAGGAATTCCCAAAGCAGTCAAATTACTCAAATGATAATTCCTTTGAGCTGATTTTTAGCGGTATATTTTTGCTGGCGCGTATGCTAAAAAAGACTTAGGGACATCACTTTCTTGAGCTACAAAAATAAAATTCTGCTCTATTTAATCGAAAAAACAGGATCCCCACTTTCTGATGAAGCAAGTTCAATTAAACTGAATACCTCTATCTCCGGAGCAAAACCGGAAAAGTGAAATGATTTTTATTAAAATTTCTAGGAATGTAGGAGTCGACTTTTAGTTTCCTTTCACTTATTCAGATCTCTTACAAGCTTCACAAGTTATGACAAGACGGCCATATAAATTCCAAATAATTTGGCCACACAAACTAAAAAAGTATACAGTTGAGGAGGCAGAGATCCCTTATAGTAAGGTTTGTCGGAAAAGCGTGATTCACACACTGCATATTTTTTACATTCCAAACAAACCCACAGAACATCTTTGTAGTATGGCTATTTCTTGTTATAGTGAATGATACCCTAAAATTTTTCCCCATTCATTGATGCATAAACATTTGCTGATAAATCATGAAACCAATGCCAAATTTCCCCCCATGAAAGAATATACTTAATTGAAACAAAAAAAATTGCAAAATGCTAAAACTTTTAATAGTACAGTGAATTTCTGAATATTTTTTAAAATAAATTTTTATAATTATAATATATTTAATTATAATATAATAGTTATAATTAATACATTGACTAATATTATTATATATATATATATATATATATATATATATATATATATATATATATATATATATATATATATATATATATATATATATATATATATATATATATATATATATATATATATATATATATATATATATATATATATATATATATATATATATATATATATATATATATATATATATATTACCGTTTTATGGCATTTCCAGCAAAGAAATAACGGAAAAGATCAAAACTGCCCCCTAGATTTTTTAAAAGTCATTACTCTCCCCCGAACTTTTCGGGAGCTGAAGCCTCTAGTGCTGCAAAAAAAAATTATTTATGACCATAAAGAGCTCGCGAAAAACACCTGCTGTCTGCAGTCCATTACAACGTCTATGGCAAGGATTGGTCGGTCCAATCACGAAGGAATTGAATTCACATAATTTTTTATAACTTTTTTTTTTAATCTACAACAGTGACTGATTTTAATGTATCTCGGGAATGTCGGGAATCAGCCAACGAAAAAAATAAATCTTACTTGCTGCACAGAAGGCTCAAATCATTGTCTGTAGTATTTTGCGATAATCCTCTAATATACAGGTTAGTTTTTGACAATTTTTCTCCATCTATTCTATCTTGACTTTTATTGGAACCCATGCCACTCGAAGGATAAGAGTTGCCACCAGCACTGCTACTGCTTGTCGCTGTGTTGGATGGTGAAGTGGCAGTGAAAGGATTCACCTGCAAAACAAAACCAATTGTGCAAATTGAGTCAATAGGCTAGGGGCTCCACATGAGTCAATTCCTAGGGGCTCCACATGAAAACTCCCTAAATGTAATACACTGTCCTTCAAATTTCAAATGCACCCCAAGAATTACTGAAACTCAACGACAATCACGTTTCCCCAGTCGCTTTAAATTTCTAAAATTTTCAATCAACGCCGTAAGCCTTAATTTTGACAAACTTACTGAACACAAGGTGGTATCAGAATTAAATCAGATGGACGTTATAGCTGTTACAGAAGTACAGTCTCATGACCAAAGGTCTCTTCGTTTGCCAGATTATTCAGAATTAATGCCAAATTTCCCCCCATAAAAGAATATACTTAATTGAAACAAAAAAAATTGCAAATTTGCTAAAACTTTTAATAGTACAGTGAATTTCTGAATATTTTTTAAAATAAATTTTTATAATTATAATATAATAGTTATAATTAATACATTGACAATCAGCTTATTATGCTGATTCAAAATACATAAGATTCATCAACTTAAGTGCTAGTCATCAAAAGTTACGATCCTGAGAAAATTTAACTGATTTTTGAAATAGGGGAGAAAGACCCTCTAAAATTAAAGGAATCTACGAAATTTTAACATTTTTGTTTTTTTTATTTATATTTATTATTTGCTTGGTCTCCTTGTAAGTTACACATTTCTCCAGGTGGTGCTCCAATCTGTTCAACCTGTTCAAACAGTAGGCCTAATCAGTATCTTTCCTCACAAAAGCTGAAATAGAAAATACAAATTTATTTTGAAATGGAGCGAAGGATTAGAATTTCAGTTCGATTATTTTTTTTCACGGGGGAGTGGTACAAAATAATTTTAAAAAAGGTTCAAAAATTTGTTCGAATTCATTTTTGTTATATTTTCACGAGTCGGACGAACATTGTTCTTTTGGGGGGGGGGGAACAGACCCTCCTGGATGCGGCCTTGGCTGTTATCGATTAAGTTGTTTCCTTTTCCAATGAAGAGGAGTCCTTGGTGCATACATGTGGAATATTCAAACGCTTGTTTTCTTCTCTCTCTTGGCCATAGAACAAAGCCGAATCAAAGGGGAATTGCCGGGTTTTGAACCCCCCCCCCCTTCCCCCCCAAAAAAATTGTCTGACGTGTAAAAAACGTAACAAATATACAGATGCACCATTTTGATGTATTTGTTGTAACCCAGCCCCTCTCCCCCCAGCAAAAATCCTGGATACGCACTCTCCAGAGGCCCATGGTTTTCAAAATTTTCTTCTTTGGTTTTTCCATGTTAGGTTAATTCGGCTTTAGATCTTTAATTCGTCAAAAGAAATTCTTCTTTAGGTAGGCTATATACACTTTAAACTTTTGAGGGGTTGATAACCACGGCTCTTATTAGACAGCAAGGAAACAAAGAGCTTCCGCAAATGTTTTGTCGGCGAAACCGACAAAAGGCTGTTGCGACACTTAAGTTACATAAGCAACATAAATCTAATTTATTCTGGTGTTGTTTCTTTTCTTGCAATCTAAACTTTATTTTAATAATATGTGAAATTATTATGTAAACTATATGTTGACAACCATTTCATGTAAAATTCTTTTCATATCTATTTACGTTCCAGCATTTCCTATTATACTTGCAAACATTTACATATAAAGAATAAATAATCTTTTGAAATGGTATCCTGTTCCCTCGACTTTAAAATAACAATTAACCAACATCTGAACCTTACCTAACAACATCTAAACTAGACACCTCCCTCCTTGTACCCCTAGCCATGGAGTTACCCAAAATAACAAAAACAAGCTTTAGTTTTCATGAAGGGGGCGAAGTTAGATTCTTAAATAGTGTGGCGGAAGAGAAGTTTGAGAGGGAATAAAGAAAAGGATTTTTAACCGAAAAAATGACTTTTACTATTTCACATGACTTTCCCTGCTGAATTCAAGGTCGTATCTAAGGGTTAATGGGTTAGGACCCCTCTCTCCCGAAATGTATGTCTGACTCGTGAAAACGTGATAAAAATACATTTTTGATGCGTTTTCCTGGACAGGGCCTTGACCCACTTATATGGGTAATTGTATATAACGTAGTTTTCCAGAAAACCACGTTTTTGAGAATTGGCATGGCAAATTCCTTCACGAATAACTTTTTTCTATGCATAAATATATGCACAAAATCGTAACAGTTATTTCTTCACAAGGTCGCAAAACAAGTGCCAAATTGAAGTGAAAGGAGAGTTGAGTGACCGCTGACACGAATTTGTTCTGCCTTCAGGTTCTTTGCTTTTCTTTTAAAATAGATTCAGCTAAATAATCGCTCCTTATTACTTTGGTTTCGGGTAATGAATTTGGTACTCTTATATAGTTTTTTATAAAGAACTCGGTGGCGTACTTTTTGTTTCACAGCCTTCAAGACAGAGTTGCCACTCCCATTGATTTATTACTATCTCTAGGAATTTTTTATATTGCCTAAAATAAAAAAGCCCTAAATCAACATATAAATCACTAGATTATTGAAGAAAATCACTAAATCGACAAAAAAATCCGTAAAAAGTAATAATTTTTTACCGGGTGGCAACCCTGCCTTCAAGTGCATCTTTTTCTTTGAGGAAAAAAAAGAACTTTCTTTAACTCTTTCTCTTTTCTTTAAACGACATAAAAATATCGGTACAAAAACAATGATTTACGTCATTCTAGTAAAATCTATGAAAAGTATAATTACTTCAAAACATAGCCAAAAAAAGCATGGCCAAAAAAAAAAAACAACAACAACAACAAACTAGTGAACAGCTTCACGTGCAAATCTCCATTCGATTGTCAACTTGATTTTGTGATAAGCAAATTTTGAAGAACTGCAAATGATTTTTAGGACTCAGCCCTTTCAAACTCGCTACCACCTCTTAATATAAAGCATTTGAGCCAGTAATAAAAAATAAAATATATTAAATAAAAAAAAAATAAAAAAAAATATATTAAATAAAAAAAAAGTAATAAAAAATATAATATAAAAGTATTTGAGCCATTATTCCAGGACAGTGGTGCTAATTAACAAAAGGACAAAAAATGAAAGGGGGGAGAGGAAATAATTATTTCAACTCAAAAGGTGAAAATAGAAAAAATCTAAGATTAAAGATTTAAGAAGGTAATTTTCCCCTCCAAATTGTCACTCATGTTCAAACCTCCTTTTCATTTCTCCAAGAGGTTTATCACCACACAACAAATTAGGCCCAGACTCGAGAGACGGACTTTCGAGGACTCTTAATCATTCTAAAAGCCATGGGTAAAGATGAAAGCTAGAGTACAAGAAAAAATTTCAATATTAGGGTCGGCGGAAAACGGAGCTAGTTTTGTCAGAGCAGATTTTCATTGCAGACTTTTAGGAGAGACAAAGCTTTCCTAAAACTCTACCTATTTCCATAACTAATGTTCGAAATTCTTAGGGCGAAAATGGAACCGCTTAAGAAACTCATCTTAATAAAATAACAAATTCCTGACGGGTCAAATATTGCAAAAAAAGTGTGCGACTTTAGATCTGAAGCCAACCCTTAACACCCATAAACGACAATGTGCACACAGAAAATTGAATAAGTGGGTAGGTTTTAAACTAGGAATGCTCCAGGCGTTTACACATAAATATAACCTTTAAATTCGACCACAAATTTACTCTAAATTTTGGATATTTCACTTTTGATAGACTTTTTGAAAAGAACATTTTATAAGATACTGGAACATACACCCACTTCTCCCCTCTGTGAGGTTACGATCTTTGCCAATCAATGAGGTATGATCATTGCCAGCTAATTTTTTTAATATAATACAAGGTTTGATGATGACACATTAGGTTAGACTAGGTTGGGTTTGGTTAGACGGGGTTAGGTTGATTTAGGTTAGCTTAAGTTAGGTTTTTAACCCATTTCTGATATTTAGGACCAATTCTAACCTAGCATAATCTAACTGAACCTAACCTAAACTAACATAATCTGACCTAACTTTAACTTTTACCACAATAGGTTGCATAAGACTGATAAAGCTGACTCGCAAAGCTAATTGAATCGAAGAAGAGAAAAAGGAATTTCGAGTATTCACCTGTGAATGCCGACATTAACTAGATTATTTATATTTATATATATATATATATATATATATATATATATATATATATATATATATATATATATATATATATATATATATATATATATATATATATATATATATATATATATATATATATATATATATATATATATATATTGGAGGGGGCGATGAAATTCTTCACAAACCCCTTAAAAATATGACTCTCATGCATGTATACCATGCACTTCAATGCTAGCATGAAGAGAACAATTTTTAAAGTTGAGCGGAAACATTTACTAAAAGTGCATCTGGCCATCATCGAAAGTTGTCAAGAGTTTCTGGGTTCACTAAAAATATTGACAAACTACATTTGAATATCACTTTCCTATTGTCGGCGATTTTGTCAATCAAGCGGGTGGCACCACAGGGAGCTCACAAAACAGCCAAATTATTCAATGGTAATCCCTTTGAACTGAGTTTTAGCATTTTCCCAGGAAGTAGGCTAGGACATTTTTAGGAACTGACCCGAGGTGATTTTAGGGGAGGGAGAGAGGAGGCAATTGCCCTGGGTGCAAAAATTTAGGGGAAACAAAGTTTCAAGCAAATAATATGACGATGATAATCATTTTGTAATATTTGAAGTTTTATTTTTATTGAAAAAAGTAGAGGGCGCAGATAATAACTGAAAATAATTAAAAACAATTGATTAATAAGTTTTTCATTAATTAATAAAATAATTAAATAATAATAATTTAAGTAATCAATGCGGTAATAATTAAATAACTTAAATAATATATCAGAAATAAATTATTCATTGAAAATAATTTTTTTAGCACATGAAAATTTCGTTAAAATTTGACCTGGAAATTTTGTGGGAGACATGGATGACGGCGCAAATCAAGATTTTGTCCCGGGCGCAAGAGAGGTCAGGACCACCCCTAGAACCGATCTTTCCTGAACATTAGAACAAAAGTCCATTTAATCAAGAAAAAAATCACTCTGGTGATATATTTTCTTAAAACTGTCTCAGTCTCAAGCAAAAAAGGCGAGAAGTTAAATGGCTTCTCTGAGATTTCCGGGATAGCAGGAGTCGGTGTTCAGTTTCCAATCGTTTATTCAGATCTCTTAACAACACTTTACAAGTTACGACAAAACTTATCTAGATTGATCTTTCAAGGTCACCACATTGCCTTAACGTTAGTGCAGAAACATTTACTAGAACGGTCAGTGCAGTTCAAGATCTACCACAACTAAAGATGGTTTAAACAGAGCATAAAAACAAACAGATAAGGGGTTCGCAAACTAAAATACGATTGGATTTGAACAATAGAGAAAACCCACTTACGGACTGGGCGTAGCTACTTTGATAGCCAGAGCTAACAACTTGACTAGGGTAGCGATTGCCACCCCCTAGCGACCAGGGGGCGGTCACACCGTTGATGCGATATACCGCTCCTGTTTGACTCATAACGAAGTCAAAATATAAAATAATGGCTACAGCATGTAATCCTAGAAAACAAACAATATTATAATCAACAGTCTAAAATAATGAAATATCTAAATAAAATAATAAAATAAATACATAATAAAATAAACAAATAAAATATACATAAATGAAAGATAAATAATAAAAATAAAATAATAAAAGATCAGTCTAAAATAATTTTTTAGACAACACTGCTTTTCCATTTACGAAAAATTAGACGAGAAAAGCGGGTTTAATTCAAATAAAGCAGTGACAAAAAAAAAACGAACAACACGCTAATTAATAAAAAATTAAAATGTTTCAACTCCAAATGGGGGATTGTTCATCAACGGGAAAAAAGCAAAAGAAATGGTTGCTTTTCTTTCCTTATTCCTTTCTTTCCCGTAGATAAAGGCTCCCGGATGTTGAGTAGACAGATTTTGACTTTTAATGTGTTGTTTGTTTTTTATTCTTTGTCACTGCTATATTCAAATTAAATCCGTTTTTCTCAGTTAATTTCGAAAAAAATTAGTCTAAAATAATAACAACTTGTGAAAAACTTAAGTAAGGCAACCATTGGAGTGAAAAAAACAACAACAAGAGAATAAAGCTACTCAACTTTTAATAGAGCAGAATTTAGCATCTTTCGGAGGGGAGTGCTCTCCAACCATCTGCACCAACCATATACCCAAACAAACAACTTGCTTTATGCAGAAAACGCGACACATTAATAACAAATTACTAATTACAAACACATTTTATACGGGGCAATTCCATGACCTTCCCCTTAGAAATGTTCAGATTTCCCGTGAACTTTTTAAATTTTCCGTATCGTTCGTCGATTTTAGTGTTTATGCAAATTTTCAACCTTAAAAAAATTAATTTCTGCATAGATGCCTGTTCTACCCTTTACCCCTATTTCTGAATTTTCAGTTGCAATTTCACTTATTGCCATTACATAGATCAATTCAATAATAGGGGTGAGGATAGAACATGTACGTACAAAAAAATAATGTTTTGCGGGGTCTGCAAAAGTTAGCATAATCGCTAGAATCAACCACCTGTACGAAAAACATTGGGAGAAAATTTTAAAGCGATGGGTATAGACGTAACCGTGAATGTCCGCAAATTGGTGAATGTCAACATTCACCATTGAATATCCGAAATACCTTTTTTTTTCTCCTTGGATTTAGTCAGTGTTGCCAGTCAACTTTTTCAATTTAATGCAAGGTTTAATGATTACAGGATAGGTTACAATAGATTAGGTTTGGTGAGGCTAGCTTAGGTTTTCAGTCTATTTCTGACATTTAGAATCAAATTTAAGGTAACCTAATCTAACTTAACTTTTACTATCATAGCTTGCATAATCAGACTGAAAAGGCAAACTCAGTAAGTAAAGCAAATTGAATCCAAGCAGAGAAAAAGGAATTCCGAACTTTCACCGATGAATGTCGACATTAACAATATTTCGGAATTCAGGGTACCATATATTTAAAGCCTCTTCTTTCCCCTGCGCGTGCGCCAGGTATGAAAATGTTCGTTTGAAATAGATAATCTTTAAGTTGCAATCGCTCTTTGCTGTCACGTAGATCACTTTGATCACATACGGGAGGGAACAGAAAGAGCACGAAACAGCTTTGTTTTGCCCGCCACATTTATTTGGAATAATCTAAATCAGGGATACCCTCCGAGGGTTTTTTCCCGAGGCGATGGGGAGTTACGGAAAGAGCATATGTTCGTACGCATTGTGCAATGATGAGTAATATTAAATTCAATTTATTTACAGCCTGTCAAAACAAAAAGGGGGGCAGATCCCCTAAATAAAGGAGTATAACATAAGGGGAAAAAGAGAAGAAAATTTGTACACTGAACAAAAATAAGTGGTTTTTACAATCATATGAACATAATCAAAAGATCCATAACATAATGCAATCATGATAGAAAACACATAAGACATATATCACAAGAATCATATCCCAATAATAAGATCTTAAAAATAGAGAAGACCAATCGTGATTAAGTTTATTGGCGGAAGGCTTAAAATCTTTTATTCTTTTACCAATAATTGTAGATGGGAAGATGAGTTCAGATTTTTTAGGCAAAAAAGAGTTACTAGTCCAAGGGGGCATATGCAAAAGAAATTTAGCAAATTTAAAATAAATCCGGTGAACACATTTTTATTTTTTTTATTTTTTAAGCAGGAAATATTAACCAAATAGGAGGCAGAGCAAGAAGATGAGGCACAGTTAGACTATTGTAAAGTTTAGAAAGATGGAAACGACTAAGGTGCGTAATATTACAGACACGTGACGCATAAGCTATACTTGTCTCTTTTTTTCAAGATTTTGGATGGCAAGCTTAATAGTTTCTTTAATTGAATTTCCAATGTGCATTCCCAGGTAAATAAGGCTTTTAGAGAGGGGGATAAAAATTTCAGTAGGTTGGAGGAATTTATCAGAGCATTCTTTGAGGTAGAGGTTGAAACCAACAGGTAGGTTTTATCCACATTTAAACTTAAACCAACCTGCTGATACTCTAGTTTTAATTTCGAGAGTGCTCTCACCGCCTGAGAAAGTAATTCAGGATATCATCAGCATTCATAAGTAAAGACGCGTCTAAACCCCTGTAAATACAGGTGGACTCAATAGAACTTTGGGCTGGAATGACTGAATTATTAAAAAGCGCAGGGGAAG